>NC_138138.1:10945607-11431918 GCF_964188305.1 Podarcis bocagei | reverse complement strand
AAGAAATCAGCCCTCGAAAACTTAACCGGTGGAAATTTGTTTTTTGAAAAAATTCCTAAGCCCTGGGGTCACAATTTCAGCAAAAATCTGACTTTTGGCAATTTACTCAAAAATGGTGCCAACCGGTTTCAAATGCTCCCCTGAAAGGTTGGGCGATAGAATCAGAAGTCCGTTTACCACAGGACAAGAAATCAGCCCTCGAAAACTTAACCTGCGGAAAATATTTTTTTGAAAAAATCTCCAAGCCCCGGGGTCACAATTTCAGCAAAAATCTGACATTTGGCAATTCACTCAAAAATGGTGCCAACCGGTTGCAAATGCTCCCCTGAAAGCTTTGGCGGTGGAAACAGAAGCCTTCTTATCACAGGACAAGAAATCAGCCCTCAACAACTTTAGCGGGGGAAAATATTTTTTTGAAAAAATCCCTAAGCCCTGGGGTCACAATTTCATCAAAAATCTGACTTTTGGCAATTCACTCAAAAATGGTGCCAACCGGTTGCAAATACTCACCTGAAAGCTTTGGTGATGGAAACAAAAGGCTTTTTATCACAGGACAAGAAATCAGCCCTCGAATACTTAACCGGTGGAAAAAGATTTTTTTTAAAAAAATCCCTAAGCCCTGGGGTCACAGTTTCAGGAAAAATCTGACTTTTGGCAATTCACTCAAAAATGGTGCCAAACGCTTGCAAGTGCTCCCCTGAAAGCTTTGGCGATGGAAACAGAAGGCTTTTTATCACAGGACAAAAAATCAGCCCTCGAAAACTAACCGGTGGAAATTTGTGTTTTGAAAAAATCCCTAAGCCCCGGTGTCACAATTTCAGGAAATCTGACTTTTGGCAATTCGCTCAAAAATGGTGCCAAACGCTTGCAAATGCTCCCCTGAATGGTTTGGCAATGGAAGCAGAAGGCTTTTTGTCAAAGGACACGAAATCAGCCCTCGAAAACTAACCGGCGGAAATTTGTTTTTTGAAAAAATCCCTAAGCCCCGGAGTCACAATTTCAGCAAAAATCTGACATTTGGCAATTCACTCAAAAATGGTTACAAACGCTTGAAAATGCTCTCCTGAAAGGTTTGGCAATGGAAACAGAAGGCCTTTTATCACAGGAGAAGAAATCAGCCCTCGAAAACTCATCTGGCGGAAATTTGTTTTTTGAAAAAATCCCTAAGCCCCGGGATCACAATTTCAGGAAAAATCTGACTTTTGGCAATTCACTCAAAAATGGTGCCAAACCCTTGCAAATGCTCCCCTCAACGCTTTGGAGATGGAAACAGAAGGCTTTTTATCACAGAACAAGAAATCAGCCCTCGAAAACAAATCTGGCGGAAATTTGTTTTTTGAAAAAATCCCTAAGCCCCGGGATCACAATTTCAGCAAAAATTTGACTTTTGGCAATTCACTCAAAAATAGTGCCAAATGCTTGCAAATGCTCCCCTGAAAGCTTTTGCTATGGAAAAAGAAGTCTTTTTATCACAAGACAAGAAATCCGCCCTCAGCAACTTAACCAGAATAAAAAGATTTTTTTGAATAAATTCATAATTCACATTATGTCACATAATAAATCCATAAGTCACATAATAAATTCATAAGTCACAATTTCAGTAAAAAACTGACTTTTGGAAATTCAATCAAAAATAGTGCCAAACGCTTGCAAATGCTCCCATGAAAGGTTTGGCAATGGAAACAAAACGCTTTTTATCAAAGGAAAATAAATCAGCCCTCAACAACTTAACCGGCGGAAAAGATTTTTTTGAAAAAATCCCTAAACCCTGTGGTCACAATTTCAGCAAAAATCTGACTTTTGGCAGAGGATCTTTATCTGATGTAAGGCAGATGTTTAACCAGCATAGGAGAAATCTTGCCCAGGCAACAGTCTCTACCTTGTGTTGACCTCCCTTCAGACACAAGGCTTCATAGGGTACACAGCGGGGACAGGAAAAAATCTTGAAGAGGAAAGCAGCCTTATTTTCAAGATGGTGTCGTTAGAGGAAGCATCGATTTGAGCGCCCCGTCAGTTGTGCGGTTTTTATTAGTTTTTATTAGCTTTTATCAGTTCTAGTATTTTATTGCTCGGTATCTTTTTCTTAATTACTATAAGTTTAAGCTAAAAGTTTTAGAGAACGCCCTGGAAAGTCTCGGAGAAAGCCTTAATTAGCTCCAGCTCGACTCAATCTACCAACTACTTATTAGCAGGAGAGGCGATAAAACGCCATAATCTTGTGTTGTAAACGAAATCTGCCCTTTTTCCCTTATGGTGTATCCAAGAGCCCATATAGAGTCCTTACGTGGGTTCCCTATTGGTAGGAGAAAATAACAGAGGCCAACCAGAGAATATTGAGAAGCAAAGCAGCTAGTAAGCCTGATCTTTATGGATCTGTTGCAACAGGGTGCTCCCCTCACACGCAGGAAAGGAGGAGGACCCAGAACCAAGGTGTGCCTGCCCTTATATAAACATTTTAAATTCCCTGCCCTGGAGCTCAAGACCACCCCTCCATACATCATACATACATCCCAGAAGGAGTGTAACCCAAGACCACCCCCCACAAACATTACACCTACATCACAGAAAAGGTGGTCTACAACAGAAATTTGAATGTTGTTGCTTTTCCTGTCTGTCAGGTTATCTGATAATGCCTTACCTGATTGCCTTTCCTGGTAATTTGTCACCCTTTGAGATGGTGATTTCCCAATTCCTGAGGCAATGGGAAGGTTCCCTGACCCCCCTCCCTCCTCGCAGAGAAAACATTTGGTCAGTTGGGGAGTCAAAATGGTTTCAGGTCGGGCTTCCTGTGCTGATCTATGTACGTGCTTGGTTGGTACATTTATGAACATTTATTATTATATATAAGACCTTAAATTTTATTATTACAATTGGAAGGACGCTGGGTTTCCTGATTTACAGCAGAAAATAGTAGCAGCTGTTGGCTGTACACCGGGGTGGCCAACTCCCAAGAGACTGCGGTCTACGCACAGAGTTAAAAACTGGCAGTGATCTACCCCCTTTTGGGGGGGTTCAGGTCAAAGTTGAGCGCTTTTTTTAGGAATGAAAGCCCTATTTTGGGGGGGGGGTTTGGGATGGCCCGTTTTTTAGGGGTTCAGGTCAAAGTTTTTTTTAGGGAGGAGGAAAGCCCCGTTTTGGGGGGATGCAAGACAATAATGTTGAGCTTTTTTTAGGGGAGACAAAGTTGTTGAGTTTCTTTGGGTGGAGCCAGTGATCTACCAGTGATCTACCACAGACATCCAGTGATCTACCAGTAGATCACGATCTACCTGTTGGACATGCCTGTTGTACACCATCAAGGACGATTTAGAGAAAGAGAAAGAGAACTTAATTGAAGGGTGGCCCCAGGATGACTAAGGTGGAGGTGGGGAGCTCTGGATTTTAATGCAGCCTTCCAGGACTCTATTTGCAGACCCAACAAGGGTCCCTATTTTCCCATTTGTTTAATTTTCCATTCTATCTCCTGATTCATCATTTTCATGTATTGTACTTGATATAACTTTATTTCTCTCAAGATTTCTTGCGACTTTGGTTTTGCTCTCAATTTCTTTTCACTTTCCTTTATTTTCTCCTAAATTTTATCCTTCTTCTCATTTTGAGTTCTCTTCTTTATTGCATTCTTTTGTATCAAGAACCCTCTCATAACCGCTTTGCTTGCGTCCCAGATTACTCTTTTTTCAACATTAGTGTTCATAGTTATCTCGAAATAATCTCTCAAGGTTTTTGGGGCCTTCTTAGTCACTTCTTCATCTCTAAATAAGGTGTCATTCATCCTCCATCTGAAAGAGCCAGTTGGTGTTAGTTTCATCTCCATCTTCACAGCATTATGGTCGGAGCAGGTTTTTGGACAAATTTCCACTTTTCTTGTCTTTGGTGCCATTCCTCTAGTTAACCATATTTGATCAATTCTTGTCCATGTCATTTTGGCTTCAGAGAAGAAGGTTCCCTCTCTAGCCAAGGGGTTCTTTGTTCTCCAGATATCAACTAAGTCCAAGTTGTCTGTCATCTCAAAAAAGGTTTTCGGTAGTCTACCATCCTTAGTGACTACCTGTCTTTGTGCCTTGTCCATATTTGTAGATACCACTCCGTTCATATCTCCCATCAAAATCACATTATAGTCCAAATAGTCCATCAAGGTCTCATGCAACTTTTTAAAGAATTCAGATTTCCCCTCATTTGGTGCATAAACTCCTACTATTAAGAATTTCTCTCCTTGTATTTGAATTTCAATTGCCACAAATCTTCCTTGGTCATCTTTAAAAATAAATTTCGGTGATAGTCTCTCCTTTGCATAAATCACTACTCCTCTTTTTTTAACTTTGTCCGAGGAGATAAACTCCTGACCCAGTCTTTTGTTGATCAATACTTTTCTATGTAGCCTTATCACATGTGTTTCCTGTAAACAAATCAAGTCCAATTGTTCCTTTTTTAATAAATGAAAAACTCTTTTCCTTCTCTGGGGGGAGTTGAGACCATTAATATTCCAGCTTAATAGTTGCAGAGCCATGATGTAGTTTCTTTACTTTTCCTCCAACTGCACCAAGTGCCTGTTCCTGCTCTGTCGGTGGTATCACCTTCTCTAGGCAGTCCAGTCCAAAAGGTAGTTTTGCTATGTCTAATATTCCTCTTTCTAGTGCTCTTATCTCTTCTCCAGATTCTTTCTGCAGATCTTCTCCATGATCTTTCAAAAATCTTTCTTTGTCGTCCACTGATCTTATTTTTATCTTTCTTCTTTTGAAGCTGAAAGATAGGCCTTGCGGAAATTCCCACCTAAAGATAATTCTGTTGCTTCTCAACAGGGCAACCAAATCTCTATAATTGGACCTAAGGACCAAAAGATATTTCGGAATATCTTTAAAAATCTCCACTTTTCAAGGGTCCCTATTTTCCAGGGACAGACCCAGATTTATAGAAGCCATCCCAGTTTCTGATTTGATCCTCAAAAGTCCTGCTTTTCCTTAGGACATCCCTGTTTTTGTTGGAGAAACGTTGGCGTGTATGGAGTTATCCAACCCACGCTCCCTGAGTCAAGGAGAGAAGTAACTATACAACCTTTAGAAGACTTCTGGAAGCAGCCTCATAAGGGGATTTTTAAAAAAAGTTTAATGCTTTATTATGTTTTTATATACGTTGGAAGCTGCCCAGAGTGGCTCGGGCAACCCAGCCAGATGGGCGGGGTACAAACAATGCTCTTTTTCTAGAAAAGAGGTGCCAGAACTCACCATGAACACCTCACTTGTTCTCTTATACAGTCGTACTTTGGAAGTCAAACGGAATCCATTCTGGAAGTCCATTTGGCTTCCAAAATGTTAGGAAACCAACGAGCGTCTTCTGAATGGCAGCAGGAAGTTGGAATGGCTTCTGTAAATCTGGGACTGTCCCTGGAAAATAGGGACGCTTAGAGGATATGATTCCTGGGAAGATCCATAATATGGAGGCTGCTGCCAAGAAGGGCCAGGTCACAGCGCCACCTCGAAGGACCACAGAGGATGGCACTGCCAAAAGTGCCTCCCCAGCTGATTTTAGAAGCAATTTTGTTAGGGATTGTAGGACAAGACCTGCCAAGGGAAATGAAGAATTTATTTATGTATGCAACAACAGCGGCAAGAGTCTTGATAGCACAAGGATGGAAGAATGAGGAAATCCCGACGAAAGAACAATGGCAAGAGAAATTGATGAACTATGCAGAAATGGCTAAATTGACAAACAGACTTTAAAGAAGAATGAAAACATTTCACGTACAGTGGTACCTCTGGATGCGAACGGGATCCATTCTGGAGCCCCGTTTGCATCCTGAGCAGAACACAACCTGCGTCTGCTGTGCACATGCCGCGATTTGCTGCTTCTGCACATGCGCGTGACGTCATTTTGAGCGTCTGCGCATGTGCGAGCTGCGAAACCCGGAAGTAACCAATTCCGTTACTTCCGGGTCGCCGCGGGACGCAACCTGAAAACGCTCAACCTGAAGTGAATTTAACCCGAGGTATGACTGTATTACTTAAAAAGACAACAAAATGAATCGGACTTCTTGGCAGGTTTTGAATAAACATCCACAAATCTATTGATTGTTAATGTAGTAGATAGGTAATATAAGGATTTATACAATTTTACAGTATGCAGAGAACAATATTTAGTTGAGAGATCAGAGAGAGGAGCTGAGGGAAGTCTTGTGGGGGGAGGGGGGGTTTGATGGGGGGAAATAGGGGGGAAATGATGAATATGAGATGTTTTTGTTATGTACTGAAGTTCTCACCCTGGGCCAGCAGGGAGATACTGTAGATAGTTTTCACTCAGGTCCACATATGCAAATAAGGGATTGAAAGTGACGTTCAGTGATTGGATAGTTACAGAAATTGGTTACAGTTGCGTTGTACTGGAGCTCTATATATGCAGGCTGGCTGAACCCTTCAGTTCAGTTCTGGCCTGTGAATAAACAAGAGCTGTTTGAAGAATCGCTGTGCTGTCTGATATGTTCACCCACAACTTAACAGTTTTGATACGTTGTTATGTTGAAATTGTTAATTAAAAAAACACACCAGTGCCTCCTCAGCTGATTTCAACAGGCAGGGAGATCTGCCCAGGAGGATGTGGTCTTCTAAGTAACTGGTGGCCAAATTTATGGAGACTTCTTTATCTAGACATCTTGAATTGGGCTCAGAGGTTGATTGGCAACCAGTACATGTCATCCCAGTGGAGTGATATGTGATATGAAGCGCACCGGGTGCAATTTATGTGCCGTCGTCAGGAGCAACGGCATATACGATGTATGGCAACAACAACTGATTCCAGAGGTTATAATGGCAAGCAGGTATGTTTTTGCTTTTGGACAGAAGAAGAAAAAGCAAAGAGAGCAAAGTTTACGGTGCAATATAAATACTTTAATTGCTTACAGAATCTGATAACAAAACACCTTGAGAAACATAATCTCTATTCAGAACTTAAAACACACACGCGCACATACAAAAACCACCAGCAGCAATTTAATCATTTTCTGCCATGTCTGGAAAATCCCCTGAAATTTGATGTGCATGGGAAAGGAATGCCCGTTTTAGGGGCCGCAGCTTGGAGGCAGAAAGGAGGAAAAGTCTGTCCCCCCAAAGTATCCTATTAGCCCTATTGCACACTTCTCGTCCAAGAAATGACACTTTATCATAAATACAAGCATTTCTAAGGCATTCATCCATACAACCACCATGTGTAGCATTCTATTTTAAAAACATTTATAAGAAAATAATAGTGAGGTAAAAGCTGTGGCGGTGTGGACGTGGGTGGCGCTGTGGGTTAAACCACAGAGCCTAGGGCTTGCCGATCAGAAGGTTGGCGGTTCGAATCCCTGCAACGGGGTGAGCTCCCGTTGCTGGGTCCCTGCTCCTGCCAACCTAGCAGTTCGAAAGCATGTCAAAGTGCAAGTAGATAAATAGGTACCGCTCTGGCAGGAAGGTAAACAGCATTTCTGCGCGCTGCTCTGGTTCGCCAGAAGCGGCTTAGTCATGCTGGCCACATGACCCGGAAGCTGTCCGCCGGCTCCCTTGGCCAATAAAGCGAGATGAGCGCTGCAACCCCAGAGTCGGCCACGACTGGATCTAATGGTCAGGGGTCCCTTTACCTTTACCTAAAAGCTGTTACTTGGCAGACCAAAACTATGGCTAAAGTGCTATAATGCTTGGCACACACAAGGATAGAACACCCTCAATCTGTCACATTCCTTGTCTTTTTTCCTCTCCTTTTATTTGCCAAAGAAAAATCTGATTTTGGTGGCGGCTATTTAATCTTTCCATGTGGCTTTCTGAAAAACTGCCTTTTCACCCCCACATGCCTGGTACACAGTTAACTCCCCAACAAAAGGAATTTGAATGTCACACACACACGATTTGCCATGCTTTTAAATTCTTTTCTTTTGTAAAATGCATGTGCTGCTTAATTGCAAATAGAATCTCTTGTTTTACGAAAAAAATAAACCAAATATTAAAGGTAACAATAAAAGGCAGAGTTAAAAACAGGAAACCAAAACCGCCAAAAAAGATTAATATTATAAATTAAAATCAGTTCCAGAGTAAGGTATTGATGGTGATATATTAGATTTGAATCTATGGGTTGTCTGTGCAAACGTAGAAGTCCTGGACAACCATGTGTATTGGAAGAAGTCGTCGATAGTGTTTGCACCGCCATTCAACAAAGCCTGGGAAAATCAACACGTAGGGTGAGTCGCGTTTGGGCAGAAATGGATTACTGGTTCGATGTGTGTCATGTGACAAAGGGTGTACACAAAGAACATCTGTGACTGTTTCTAAAAAAAACTTTCAACATTCCCCTACAATTCTGTTACAGGTGACGTAAGATATATTCTTCTTTTTTTATAGCACGTTGAAACTGTATCATTATGAATCACCCTGTATTTTTTTAAAAATGGCAAATTAGGAGGGGTGTATTGGGGGCACACACAAAAATGGGTTGACCACACCTGGATGTAATTTAAAGATGAGGACTCCAACATATATTGCTTAGGGATATCGAATGAACCACTCCATGATGTTTCCTTCCCTCCATGGATTGTAGCACAGTTTATGGATTCTTGGTGCAAACAGTCATGTGTACTCTTTGTTGGTTCCTCCACGGATCTGTTTTCAACAGAGTGGTCTTCTTCATAATAGGCTGAGAGTCTCATCCAGGAAACAGTTTCAGAAGAATTTTTTAAAGCTGGCATGCTGAACTCCACTGCCACCCATTAGACCCGCCTTTCTGTTAGTGGGCTTCCAGTTGCGATCCGTTGGGTGTTAGGTTTCTTCATTCACCTCAACTCCTGAAGGGAACTATCCGAAACGAGTCCCAGGATGGGAATCAACACTGGGTTGTTACCTCTGGCTTCTGGAACTGCAGCTGCAAAGAGAAGAAGTATAAAGTGTTATGTACTGAAGTTCTCACCCTGGGCCAGCAGGGGGATACTGTAGATAGTTATGCAAATAAGGGATCGAAAGTTCAGTGATTGGATAGTTTTAGAAAGTTCTTACAGTAACGTTGTACTGGAGCTCTATATAAGCAGGCTGACTGAACCCTTCAGTTCAGTTCTGTCCTGGCCTGTGAATAAACAAGAGCTGTTTGAAGAATCGCTGTGTCGTCTGATATGTTCACCCACAACTTAACATAAAGTGTGTTGTGAGGTCCATGAAAAAGCAGGGCTCATTTGAAACCAGAAGAAACGTGAAACTCTGCTTCTTCCTGACTTTGAAAGTAGCTGCATATTTAACAGAGTGAATATTGCCTGTGATCGTTGCAAAATATCACAGGCAGAATAAAATTGCCACAACTGCTGAATGAGAATCAAAGTTCTATGAGTTTGCCACGACGGCAAGCTTATTGCTTATGTAAGGGGTACAGGATATGCATGACAAAGCTATACACATTTAGGATACTTTTATCAATTTTTGGCATGCATACAGTTTATGAAATTTTATAAATTATGATTTTGGATCTGTGGAATCAACAGAGCTTGTTAACAAAGGAGATGTGAAAAAAACAAATTGGTGTTTGGAATTGTCGTTTTAAATTTATTTATTTTTATAGAAAAAACGAAACCTAATCACTTGTGTATTTGCATCACACAGCTAAGTCTGAACTGAAATATCCTCCCTTTTTACTGCCACATTTGCTAATTAATATGGAGAAGGGGCTCAGCAATTTTAAGGGAGGGGTGACAAGACCGTTGTCTTGCTTCAGTAAAGGACTGGATGAGAGCCAACAAACTGAAGCTCAATCCAGATAGGACTGAGGCACTGTCAGTGGGCGGTTCCCTTGACCAGATGGACGGGAGGTTGCCTTCTCCCTCTGAAGGAGCAGATAAGATAGCTTGGGTGGTCCTCCTGGAACCTTTGCTGTTGCTTGAGGTTCAGGTGGCCTCAATAGCCTTCCATCAGCTTCAGCTGGTGGTCCAGTTGTGCCCTATTAGGACTGGGATAGCTTAACTTCTGTTGTCTATGCTCCGGTAACCCTTAGGGTGGATTACTGCAAAGTGTTATATGTAGGGCTGTCTCTGAAGACGGTTCGGAAGCTTCAGTGGCCTTGTTGCTCACCGGGGCAAGATGGTTTGAGCATATAACCGACTGCCAATCATATAACCAGCTGCCAATCAGTTTCTCAGCCCAATTCAAAGTGCTGGTTTTGACCTATAAAGACTCAAATGGCTCAGGCCTTTCGAACTGTGTGGTGTGTGTGTTGTTTGTTACTATGTTATGTATTTTTGTGTTTCTACATTTTAACACCCCCCCCCCAGTTATCCTCGGATGAAGGGCGGAATAGAAATTTAAAAAATAGTAACTGGTGCTGGCAATGATTCATATGTTGACCGATGGCTATTACAGTGGTGCCTCGCAAGACGAAATTAATTTGTTCCGCGAGTTTTGTCGTCTTGCGATTTTTTTTGTCTTGCGAAGCACAGTGTCGGGAAAGTTTTGGAAAAGCTTCAAAAATCACCAAAGTCTTTAAAAACCTCAAAAAAGGCTACCACACCGTGTTCTATGAGTTGCTCCTCGAAGTCAAGTCGCAACTGTATTAACAGTGTTAAGAAAAAGGAAACAAACTTGCAAGACGTTTCCGTCTTGCAAAGCAAGCCCATAGGGAAAATCGTCTTGCGAAGCAGCTCAGAAAACCAAAAACCCTTTCGTCTAGCGAGTTTTTTGTCTTGCAAGGCATTCGTCTTGCTGGGCACCACTGTACTATATCTCTCATGTTTCATAATGGCGCAGATCTCCATGCTTGCTTTCGCTGTCTACACAATCATCATCTGTCGATTGATCTCAGGAGATGATAACCGAAAAAAATCTGCCCAAGATAAAACTATAGCTGTACGTACCTGCATTTCAGTATCTACTGCATCAAGAGTTGGTCTGAACACCTGCTTTCTGTCTTCAAGTCCTAAGAAACAAAGAGTATTACTATTATTATTATCATTATTTGTATACCACCCTTCTTCCAAGGATCACAGGGCTGTTTACAATACAGAAACACAAAAATGCATGTCATAGTCACAAACAAAAACAAGAACGCTCCTTCCACATAGTATTAGTACAGTGGTACCTCGCAAGATGAATGCCTCGCAAGACGAAAAACTCGCTAGACGAAAGTGTTTTGCGTTTTTTGAGTCGCTTCGCAAGACGAATTTCCCTATGGGCTTGCTTCGCAAGACGAAACGTCTTGTGAGTTCTTGCGAGTTTGTTTCCTTTTTCTTAAAGCCGCTAAGCCGTTAATAGCCGCTAAGCCGCTAAGCCGTTAATAGCCGCTAAGCCGCTAAGCCGTTAATAGCCGCTAAGCTGCTAAGCCGTTAATAGCCGCTAAGCCGCTAATAGCCGCTAAGCCGCTAAGCTGTTAATAGCCGCTAAGACGCTAAGCCGTTAATAGCTGCTAAGCCGCTAAGCCGTTAATAGCCGCTAAGCCGCTAATAGCCGCTAAGCTGCTAAGCTGCTAATAGCCGTGCTTCGCAAGGCAAAAAAACCGCAAGACGAAGAGACTTGCGGAACGGATTAATTTCGTCTTGCGAGGCACCACTGTATTTCTTAATTTAAGAGCAGCAAGAGTATTGGAATGGTTTATTGGCCGTAACCCAGAAAGCCCCTTTCCGCCTCTTACACAGCCTTTCCTGGGTGCACACAGTGAGGCTTCTCACTTCTTCCTCTCTAAGGGAATAGCTCAGTCGGTAGAGACAGAGACTCTTAATCACAGGGTTCGAGCCCCACATTGGGGGAAAGATTACAGCATTGCAGGGGGTTGGACTACATCATCCTCGTGGTCCCTTCGAACCCTACGATTCTAAATTTTGGGGCTGCATTGCACCAGAGTTTTGAGCCAAAGCTCTGAGAAGACAGTCCTGGCCGGTGGTGTTGCGTCCTTTGCTGGCACCCGGGGTGTGCGTGCCAGCTGGGAATGCAGGCGAGGCGTGGAGGGTGAACAAAACCTGCCGCTGGGCAGGCACAGGGCATGGAGAGTTCATGGGGTCATGTTGCGCTTCCTGCCCACCTGCCCAGGAGAGAGTCCGGCTGGCCGACAAGGCTCTTGGTGTTCGCATCCCCCTCCTTCCTGCCCTCATGCTATGCCTCTGGTCCTGGCCTGTGGCCAGCAAGATATCACGCTGCAATTATGCTGAGGGCATAATTGTTATAAGAATTTTAAGGTCTCAAATACAGAATCAATATTCGTAAATGCACACATATCTAAATATATGAACCATGTGTCTGAAATAGTATGGGAGAGCAATCCTGAAGTCATTTGGACTCTCCCAATGACCTCAAATATAACTCTGAGGTAAGGGAGGCAAATGAGGAAAGCCTTCCCATTGTCTTTTTGCTTGCAAATCCTGTCTTAAGGGCGTATTTGTGTATGAATAGAGTGAGCCTAGGGCTTGCCGATCAGAAGGTCAGTGGTTCGAATCCCCGCGACGGGGTGAGCTCCCGTTGCTCGGTCCCTGCTCCTGCCAACTTAACAGTTCGAAAGCATGTCAAAATGCAAGTAGATAAATAGGTACCGCTCCGGTGGGAAGGTAAACGGCGTTTCCGTGCGCTGCTCTGGTTCGCCAGAAGCAGCTTAGTCGTGCTGGCCACATGACCCGGAAGCTGTACGCCGGCTCCCTCGGCCAATAAAGCGAGATGAGCACCGCAACCCCAGAGTCAGTCACAACTGGACCTAATAGTCAGGGGTCCCTTTATCTTTACCTTGGGGTGAGCCTGTGACCTGGATTCAAGAACTAAAGTATTAACCATCACCAAAGAATGCCGAGGCTGCCCAGGTAATGCAATCAGTAACCATTATCAGGTATCCTGGCAAACAGGATTTCTGCTTACAGATAGGTAGCCGTGTTGGTCTGCCATAGTCAAAATAAAAAAATTCCTTCCAGTAGCACCTTAAAGACCAACTAAGTTAGTTCTTGGTATGAGCTTTCGTGTGCATGCACACTTCTTCAGATACACACACAGGATTTCTGCTTGTGTGTGTGTGTGTGTGTGTGTGTGCATATATATATATATATATGGGGTGGTCTTGAGCTACAGGTTGGGCAGTTTCAAGAGACTATATAAGGGCTTGCGCAGCATTGTTCTGGGTTCTCCTCTCTCCTGCGTGTGTCGAGTGGGGACCCTGTTGCAACAGTTCCTTGAATAAAGATCAGGCTTACTAGCTGCTTTGCTTCTCAATATACAGTGGTACCTCTGGTTGCAAACGGGACCCGTTCCAGAGGCCTGTTTGCAACCTGAAAAGAACGCAACCTGTGACTGCGCGTCTGTGCATGCGCGGGTCACAATTCGCCACGTCTGCACATGCGCGTGACGTCATTTTGTGCGTCTGCGCATGCGCGAGCAGCGAAACCCAGAAGTAACCCTTTCCGGTACTTCCGGGACGCAACCTGAAAACGCGCAACCTGAAGCGAACATAACATGAGGTATGACTGTACTCTGGTTGGACTCTGTTATTCTCTCCTACCAATAGGGAACCCACTTAAGGACTCTATGGGGGCTCTGGAATACCCCATAAGGGAAAAGGAGCAGTTTTTCTTATAACATAATGAATCATTACCATCCTCGCAGGCTGCTTTATTCACGATGCTCAGGCCTGCGGAAGGCTTCCACTCTTCCTCTTCATCTTCCACATACCAGAGCTCCTCTCCGTCAAGGAAGCTGCAAGAACAATATACACAGGTCACTCCTAGGATGACGCCTCCCGGAAAAGGTTGCACATTCTCTCTCTCTCTCTCTCCCTCCCACAGGGGTGCCAGCTCAAGGGCTTTTGCGGCCTGAGGCAGCAGCCTCACTCTACCTAACGGGTGGGCTGTCCTTGTCCCTCTCTCTTCCCCATCACCACATCCTCCATGTTCTGCCTTGTTAACGGAGAAATCTGAGGGCTCCCTCGGACAAAAAACAAGGACACCAGCCAGGAATACCAGAGCAAAACAGCAGCCAGTAGGCTTGGTCTTTATTGAAGACTGTCGCAACAGGACTCCCACCTGCCACAAGGTGGAACAAGATGGAAGCCCCAAATAAAATAGCCCCCAAACTTTTATTATAATCCCCATGTTACCCCCCCTCCAAACTACATCACTCATACATCACGGTTACATGAAAGGGGAGGTCTGGTGGCAGTAATCTGAGCATCCTGGACCCTGCCCTATGGTTCTCCTTGCCCTCCACCAAACACCCATCAAGTGTAACAAAAAAGATCTTTACATTTCCCTGTTTCCCAGCCAAGTTAATCACACAATTTTGTCTTCATCTGGGTTTGTTATTTCTGGAATAACAATACCTGTCTGGCACTCAGGTATCAGGATGCCAGCGATTATCACTCAGGCAGAGGGGCTGCTGAGTAGCTGAGCTCACATGTCTATATGAAGTGAGCCAGTACGTAGATACATTTATCAGTGAATTCTTACATTTGGTATGGTGCAGCAGAGGCCCTTTGAATAGATAGGAAGAAACTGTGATGAAGTGTTTTGTGGGGACAACTCACAAAAGTCACAAACGTGATTGTGCTGGTTTTGGTAGTGGGCTGCATGTGCATGATATCTGCTGGAGGGGCAACCCCCCCCCAACCTAGACATAAATTCCTGCAACAGCCTCAGAAGTCCAATTTTTCAATTCTTTCTACCTGCACCCCCATTTACACAACCCAGAAATATATCCCTGTTAATGTTCCTGCACGTCCCTCTCAGAGATCCGAGGACAACCTGGGCCTTTTCTAACTCAAGAGAAAACTTCGTTCAGTTCACATATGAAATATACTCAGAGTCGCAAAGTGATTTCATGCTCTTTATTCAGCTCATAGTGGTGAGGAGGAATGAATAAAAGTCCCCTCAAAGTATCTGCTTTATATACATTATTTACACAATGGGCTGCACATGATTGGTTAATTCTGGAATTCTAATGTAAGCCAATCAGGTTGTGGATTCACTTACCGTATATCTGGAGCATGATTGGGTGGTTCCTGCCAACCAATCATACTGCTGCATTGTTCTTGGACCAATCAGACTGCTGCATTCTGAATCCTATTGTTCTAGGACCAATCAGACTGCTGCAGTTTGGATCCTATTCAACTCAGTACATAACAACATACAATGGTATCTCGATTTTCTAGCGTCTTAGAAGCCGAAAAGCTGGAAGTAATTGCTTCCGTTTTCGAATGCGCCTCAGAAGTCAAACGGCTTAGCTTGTGTGGGTGTCCCCCCCCCCAATTTTCTCAATGGAAATTGCAGACGGTCCTTTGCACCTCTGTTTTCAAACGTTTCGAAAGCCGAAAGGTCTTCTGGAATGGATTACGTTCGAAAACCGAGGTACCACTGTATTAATGTGAAGTCGCCTAACAATTCACATTTATGCAGGGCAATGTGTGAACTAAAACACAGCAGCCCTTCAGAAAACCCCCCATTGTTTTCTGAATTTTCCATGCAGTTCTTGAACTGAAACAAGCACGAAAGAAAGTGTGTTGTGAAAAATTGTGCACGAAAATGCTTATATTCGTGAAAATACTGTATCCTCCCCCCCCCCCCCGGTGAAAATACTGTATATTAAAAACCATTATATACGGGGAATTTGCTTGCAAAAATGGACATGGGGATATATATATATATATATTATGCAAACTAATGAGGCAAGAACTGAAAAAGTTGGCAGGGTGGGGGATAAACTGAGAGAAACCGAGAATGATAGATTCATCCATCATTCTTTCTCTCTCTCTCTCAGTGAATTAAGTTCTCCATTGGAACTCTTGTGTTTCTTACCTCTCTTTAGATTTCTTCCTCATGGCTCTGAAGAGGAAGAAAGCCAGGACAGCACTGGTCACAAACAAAATGGCGAGCCCAATACCAAGGCCCACCTCACTCTTCTGGAAGCGTGTCTCGCAAAAATCTCCTGTGTACCAAAACTTGTCCATATCACTGCAACTGTGAGGGAAAAGATAGAGAGGTTGCTATACCCCAAACCTTAGCATGCAACCTGATTGAGGACACTGACATCTTCATCTGCAAGCGTTTGGTGTCCCTTCACGCTTCGTCTAGAAATGTCCCAATACACATGCATTCTCTTACCCACATTATATCAGGATGAAAATAACTGAGGAAGATGGAAGTCACAGCAGGACTGACGCTCACGAGAACGAGAAAGAGAACTGAAGGCAGAATACAGGGGTGGACTTTGGCAATATGGTGTCCTGAGCAAGGACAAAAGGCGTGGCTAGCGTCCGGGGGGCGCTGTCTGCAGCCAGCAATAATCATCCCACGAGGGCGTTGCCTGCGGCAAGCGTCCCGGGGGGCGGCGTGGCGATGTCACCCCTCCTCAGGGATGACACCCAGGGCGGACCACGCCCCACCCCCACGCCCCGCCCCCCACCCCCCACTTTCTCTGCCAGTTGGTGTGTGCAAATTTTGCTATGTTTACATTTTGTTAGGTAAAGGTAAAGGGACCCCGACCATTAGGTCCAGTCGTGACCGACTCTGGAGTTGTGGTGCTCATCTCGCTTTATTGGCCCAGGGAGCAGGCGTACAGCTTCTGGGTCATGTGGCCAGCATGACTAAGCCACTTCTGGCGAAGCAGAGCAGTGCACGGAAACGCCGTTTACCTTCCCACCAGAGCGGTACCTATTTATCTACTTGCACTTTGACATGCTTTCGAACTGGTAGGTTGGCAGGAGCAGGGACCGAGCAACGGGAGCTCATCCCGTCACAGAGATTCGAACCACCGACCTTCTGATCGGCAAGTCCTAGGCTCTGTGGTTTAACCCACAGCGCCACCTGTGTCCCTACATTTAGTTACCAACGTGCTAACGAGAACTTTTGCAGGACATGTGGGGGGGGAATGGGGTGTGTGTGTGAGAGAGAGTGCAGACAGGTATAGGGGTCATTATTTAAAGCTTTAAGTAGTGGGTGGTCTGAAGAGCCTGGAGCTGGGGGGGGTTTCTGCTACGCCCCCGCCGCCTGTCCACTTACAAGCACTCGGGGCCTGTTTCACGAATGCGACACTCTCCATAGTGGCAGTTCCAGGAAATCTTTGTGCCCTTGATGCAGTTGGTAATACAGCGCAATGTTCCCGTGGACATATCGGCATAATAGTAGGCTTCATATTGAGGCTTGACGATATTTTTGCAATAATCTGGGAACGAAAAAAAGGAAGAAATCTGGTCGTTTGGCGCAAGTCAAAGCAAAGGGGCATAACGAGTCAGTTTGCTGAAACTTAGAAAGTCTACTTTCAGTGCCTAAATGAGAGATTTCCTGGTGGAATAACCCAGACCAATCACTGGGAAATCTTAAAAAGCAGAGAGATACATGGAGCATGGGTTTGTCAATGACACCCAGTCTCAGGGGTGGGATACCGTATTGGCCCGAATATAAGCCGCACCCAAATATAAGCCGCGCCTTTAAAATTGGAGGGGGGGAGGGGAAAAAATTAAAATTAGCAAAGATCTACCACACAAATGATAATTTATGCTGGAAGTGTAAAGAAAAAGAAGGTACTTTTTATCATATGTGGTGGACGTGTCCTAAGGTGAATGACTTCTGGGAAAAGATTTATAATGAGCTGAAAAAATGTTGAAAAATACATTTATTAAAAAACCAGAAGCCTTCCTACTTGGAATAATAGGATTGGAACTGCCCCCAAAAAGATGTTAGTTTTCGTATGCCACTAAAGCGGCAAGACTGCTACTAGCTAAAACCTGGAAATCTCAAGAACTACCAGCAGTAGAAGAATGGCAGATGAAGATGTTGGACTTTTAGGAGCTGGCCGACCTGACTGGAAGAATCCGCGATCAGAAAGAAGAGGAATATCAAGAAGATTGCAAGAAATTTAAAGACTATTTAGCTACCGTATTTTTTGCTCTATAAGACTCACTTTTTCCCTCCTAAAAAGTAAGGGGAAATGTGTGTGCGTCTTATGGAGCGAATGCAGGCTGCGCAGCTATCCCAGAAGCCAGAACAGCAAGAGGGATTGCTGCTTTCGCTGCGCAGCGATCCCTCTTGCTGTTCTGGCTTCTAAGATTCAGAATTTTTTTCTTCTTGTTTTCCTCCTCCAAAAACTAGGTGCGTCTTGTGGTCTGGTGCGTCTTATAGAGCGAAAAAATATGGTGAATATTGTAACATAAGATAATTAGAAGTTACTTGAAAGTATCAAATAGGCTTAGGATTAGAGTAAGAATGAATTGTAAATGTGGAGAGTTATTTTTTAAAAAAACTGGGCAATGGCGCGCTACCTGCCCGTGACTCTGGAGCCTTCCCTGATCCCCTTCCCCCTTTGTTTTGGCAGATCAGGGAAGGCTCAGGAGCCATGGGTGGGCAGCCGTTGCCTAGGAGGTGCCAGCCTGATAGTGCAGTTGGCTCTCGCTGGCTTCAGGGAGCTGCTCGCTGCCGTGGCGCAAGAAAAATGGCGGGCACCATGGCAGCAAGCAGCTCCTGAAGCCAGCCGGAGCCAACTGCGCTAACAGGCTCTCCCTTCACCCTCCCATTCCCATATCTAGTACTCACCTTCTGCCGAAAAATTTCTAACCAGAGCGGGGGACTCTAAAACACGGAAACAGTAGTCTGGAACAAGAAGGAGAAGATTGTATTGTTCAGTTCCAGAATATTATTATTATTATTATTATTATTATTATTATTATTATTATTATTATTACCCTGCACACCCTAAACTATCTAATGTGTGTCACAAAGACAGGACTCATCCACACCTCTGCTTGTCGCTTGCCTAGAAAACAGTTTTCCATTTAATCAACACTTTCTACATCAAATACACGGGTCTTAGCAGTTTTCCTATTGCTCCGGTCCTTTCCCAGGGAAAAGCCCGCCTGCTTTCTAGTGCTAAATCGGAGCAAACCTCAAACCAGCTCAACAAAACACACACATGGGTAAATCTCCCTAGCTTGGAGATTTACACAGCCTGCGTGTCTTTGCTAACACAAAGACTGCATTATATTTTTTGTAATGAGGCCAAGTTCTTTGCTTTTTTAAGTCATTTGGAACCTTTCTTATTCATTACTTTTACTGCCGATAGATGAGACTTGTTTACTGGAACTACTGGGACTCTGTAAGTAAAAACTTCACTGATCGGCTAGGTGTCTGTGATTTATTCTAGCCTAAGTACTTTCAATGGAAACGTTTGTTTAAAGGTAGATGAGGGCAGATGTAAAATCCAACCAAGTTTTCACATAGCAATCAACCATAGTGCTAACTCTGCTAAGAAAGGTCAAGAATCTCTTCCCAAACCTTCTCTCTCCAACAGTGAATAGTCCTTTCTTGATGTAACCAAGAGATACGTCACTGTGTATCAGTTCCCAGAGGCCAAAAATATATACATATCTGAATATTTGTTCATAAAGGGACCACAAGTCTCTGGTGTTATTTGATGCTAAGGAAACCAAACTTTATAGCTAAGTCCCTGGAACTTTGCTCAGAGGAGGGAAGCAATATTGAAACTGGAACTCTGTTCTTCAGAACTTACCTTTGTCCTGCTGGCTACAGTTTCTGGCGTTGGCGTGTTCCAACTCCTTCACGAGCTCCTGTGTCCGGTTGATGATCTCTCTATCGATAGCACTGATGTTGTTCGGCATATTGATTTCCATGATGATCGTGAAGTTCACATCGATGCTGCCATTGCTAAAACAACAGTGGAGGGAGTACAACATCTCAGATGGTGAGCCACCATTTTGTGGTTTGATAATAAGAATGGGGGGGGGGCTGCTTCTTTTTGTTCAAACAGACTGTGTATCCAGTGTAAATAAAATAGTACAGTGGTACCTCGGGTTACATACGCTTCAGGTTACATACGCTTCAGGTTACAGATTCTGCTAACCCAGAAATAGTGCTTCAGGTTAAGAACTTTGCTTCAGGGTGAGAACAGAAATCGTGTTCTGGCAGCGCGGCGGCAGCAGGAGGCCCCATTAGCTAAAGTGGTGCTTCAGGTTAAGAACAGTTTCGGGTTAAGAACAGACCTTCAGAACGAATTAAGTTCTTAACCCAAGGTACCACTGTACAATAATAGCTCAGTTGGCAGAGTAAAGGTAAAGGGACCCCTGACCATTAGGTCCAGTCATGACCAACTCTGGGGTTGAGGCGCTCATCTTGCTTTATTGGCTGAGGGAGCCGGTGTACAGCTTCCGGGTCATGTGGCCAGCATGACTAAGCCGCTTCTGGCGAACCAGAGCAGCGCACAGAAACGCCGTTTACCTTCCCGCTGGAGTGGTACCTATTTATCTACTTGCACTTTGACGTGCTTTCAAACTGCTAGGTTGGCAGGAGCTGGGACTGAGCAACAGGAGCTCACACCGTCACGGGGATTCGAACCGCCGACCTTCTGATCGGTAAGTCCTAGGCTCTGTGGTTTAAGAGTATGAGACTCTTAATCTGAGGGTTGTGTGGAAGACTTCTGCATTGCAGCGGGTTGGACCAGATGACTCGCGAGGTCCCTTCCAACTCTACAACTCTACGATTCTAGGATTATCAATACTATATAGATAAAATCGATAGATTTTTTAAAAGTATGCATAACTGAATTATATGTCCAGATTGGCTCTTAACCTGAAACTGTTCTTAACCTGAAGCCTTAACCACTTTAGCTAATGGGGCCTCCCGCTGCCGCCACGCCGCTGCTGCGCGATTTCTGTTCTCATCCTGAAGTAAAGTTCTTAACCCGAGGTACTATTTCTGGGTTAGCGGAGTCTGTAACCTGCAGCGTATGTAACCTGAAGCGTATGTAACCTGAGGTACCACTTGTCAGGGACTCTGGAACAGAGGCACAGGGGAGAGAGGAAATGGAGAGCGAAGGGGAAGAATCGGAGGGGAGCGTAGGGGAGTATGGCAGTGACCCGAGAGATTCCATGAGCTTCTCCAGCGAATCAGAAGATTCCCAGAAGGAGGCGCCTATGGTCAGGGCAAGGGGGGTCCCGGGGGACACTCACCAGAAACAAGGGGCCAGCGGGGACTCCCAAAGCAGCAGCTGGAAATCAGGACCAGCTTCCCCACCAGAGCGTAGTGGGGGGGAGGAGTCCCATGGGGCAGGGCCAGCGTCTCCTCCAGCAGGGAGAGAATATGAGTCAGGGCTGACCACGCCTCCATCGGAGAGTGAAGGAACGGAAGGGAGGTCGGGTCCAGCTAGCCCCCCCCCCCCGAAGGGGGAAGCAGTGACAGGAGCAGTGTAACGGTCAGGAGGAAGGTTGCCGGCTGGGCGCGCGCGCCAAGTTCAAATGTACAGGCGCGCGGGACAGCAGAAAACCCGGATTGGGAACCAGGTCCTAAAGCCCGCCGGAGGCAAGGAGAAGACTATGGGGATTCAGCGTCAGAAGAGTCTAGGAAGGGCGAGACCCCAGCTGACAGGTGGAGCCAGAGGAGGAAAGAGCAAAGGAAGAGGTGGAGCAAGGCTAGAGTCTTAAACTGGTGTATGGGGGGAGGAGATTCAGACGGAGCTTCGGCGGTCTAGAGTTTCAGACGTAGAGCTGCACACTGCGGCTGTCAAATTGAAAATGAACTTCAATAAAGACTTTTGTATATAACGACGAACTGGCGTTGGTCCTTTGTGAGCTGGGACCTTGGGCAGCTCTGACACCACTGTATATCTCTCTCGCAAGCTGGTCTCTGCCTCAAGTACTCACTTCACGCTCAGTATCATCACATCACGGTATCCGTCCACATTCTTGTAGATTTGTCCCATCTATAATGTCGGGGGTGGTGGGAAACACAGAATATCTTCATAAACAAAGGCATGAAACAGAAATATCTTCATAAACAAAGAAAAAGACCTTTTCAGGTGAGAGTGGCAAGAGAAGATGTTTGAGGGTGAGCTAACGACTCATGGTTACCTCCTTCTTAAATTCTGCCTCCAGTATTTTAAACTTTTCTGAGTTTTTGTCGTCGTATTCCTTTTCGTACTCCCTGTTGGTGATCTTCACCTTGGCAGCAAATTCCACGGGCACGTTTACTAAAGCGGAGAGAAAGAGAGAGACCCATATTAGCAGCAGGGACAAGGAGCTTTCCAGCAAAGTAGCTGTCAAACCTTGAAAGCCAGTCCCTGTGCCGGCAGCAAGAGCAGTAGGTTCTTCACACCAGCCAACAGCTTTGTTTTTTTAAAAAAAATACTATTTCTACTTAAACTGCTGAAGACAAGGTCTGTGTAACTTGTGGGATGTAATCCTCTGGAGCAGTCAAGTACAACATTTCCTGTTTGCCTAGAGTGAACATGCGTGGGGAATGTTGGTCCAGCCAGTTGAACTTCCTGTTACACCTGGCTGGAGCATCCTTCCTTTTGCATGTGACTAGTTAGGTGAGCGTGACCTTTCCAGACCTGGTAAAAGGCCAAGTCACGTAGCCACCTCTCTCCCTTTTCATCCTGTCTGCTCCCTGCTTCACCTGGACTGCACGTCCCTGGGTTATCTTCCATACAGTGGTACTTCTGGTTACGTACTTAATTCGTTCTGGAGGTCCGTTCTTAACCTTAAACTGTCCTTAACCTGAAGCACCACTTTAGCTAACTGCTGCTGCTGCGCCACCGGAGCATGATTTCTGTTCTCATCCTGAAGCAAAGTTCTTAACCCAAGGTAATATTTCTGGGTTAGTGGAGTCTGTAACCTGAAGCGTATGTAACCCGAGGTTACCACTGTATGGGGTAGACCTGTTTGTACATATTTGTAACTTTAAGCCTAGAACCTACCTTCAGGGATCGCACTGTGCTCTGCCTGATCATGAGTAAAACTACTTTTTGTTACTTATGAATAAGACTATTGTGTCTTTATTCTTTTAGGAGAGATCAAAAGAGTCTTACCAGGAATAACAGAACATATTTCAATCTGGGCAAGCCAGATTGAATTGCTTATTATCTTAAGCAGTGGTGTCCAAACTTTTTTCAAAGAGGGACAGATTTGATGAAGTGAAGGGCTGTGAGGGCTGCCACAGAGGCTGGATTAAACTGACCGGCGGGCCAGATTAGGCCCCCAAAACCGACTTTGGACATGCCTGATCTTGAGAGACTCACAGGAGTCTGCAACCAGCTTCTTGCTGTGCAAAGGGGAAACACACTCTGCTGTATAAAGAAACTTGCTAGTGCAAGTCAGGAAGGATAATATGAATCAATATATCCTCTCCTGTTACCCACAACATTCCCACATAACCTGCAAGCTCGCTTCCAGTTTATTGGTCAAAGCTGGGCATGTCTTCACTCGTTCGATCCAGCAGCTTCTGAGCAGCTTCCAAAGCCTGACCTTTAACATTGTGCAAATTGGTCCTCCTAAAGTGAAGAAGCTTTTGCCAGCATCTTAGAGTCCCATCTTGGGGGCCTCTAGCCATGTGATTAAAAACATGTCTACTCTAGAATTGGTCAGCTCGGGTCCATGGGAAAGGAGGTGCACTTGATCCATACCCTCCAAATGTCCCCATTTTCCAGGAATGGTCCCGGAGTTACGAAAACCGTATCAGCTTCTGTGGAATTGGCGGAAATGACTGGCAGAATCCGAGACCAGGGAGAAGAGTTGGTGGGAAAAGATTGGAAAAAATTTAAAGTATATTTACAGAAATACTGTAAAATTAATAAATGTTAGAAGGATGCTGGAATGAAGTTACATGGTTTTAGCAGAGGTGTTATAAAGAACTAAGTAAAAATAGATTGTTAATGGGACAAAGTGTAAAATTTAAGGTCAGATTGTGTTAAGATAAATTATAGAACAAAAATTGAGAAAGATGGAAAGGATTTGCTGAAATAGCTAATTGAACAAGAATACAAAAAGGGAGGTGTGAGGAGGTCGATGATACAAGTAAATGAAAGGTAGAGATATAGAGATATTGGATGTGATTTTTTTAAATGTCTTTGCTTTTTTGTTGTTTTGTTGTATTTTTTGTTTTTCTCCTTTTTTTGATGTATTGTGAATTTTTTATTGTTTTCTTCCTTTTTTCTGTAATTATTAAACTTTTAATAAATATCTTTTTTAAAAAAAGAAAAGAAAACCGTATCAGCTTCTGATTTGATCCCAGAATGTCCCTAATTCCCCTGCCAGTGCAGCTGCTGCTGAGCTTGAGGAGGAAGATGAGCTGGCGCTTGTCCCAAGTGGCAGCGGCAAGGAGGCATCTCCTTGCTGCTCCATCCAAGGTCCAGCCCCGTGTAATGCACCAGCTCTGAGGCATAGGCATTAGGGATTAAGGGTTTTTTCAGGATGGAGGAGGGCATATGTGCTGTTTCCCATTGCTGTTGTGGTCTAAACCACTGAGCCTCTTGCGCTTGCTGATCAGAAGGTCAGCGGTTCAAATCCCCACGACGGGGTGAGCTCCCATTGCTCTGTCCCAGCTCCTGCCAACCTAGCAGTTCGAAAGCACGCCAGCGCAAGTAGATAAATAGATACCGCTCTGGCGGGAAGGTAAACTGCATTTCTGTGCGCTCTGGTTTCCATCACGGTGTCCCGCTATGCCAGAAGTGGTTCAGTCATGCTGGCCACATGAGCCAGAAAACTGTCTGTGGACAAACGCCGGCTCCCTCGACCTGAAAGCAAGATGAGCGCCACAACCCCACAGCTGCCTTTGACTGGACTTAACCATCCAGGGGTCCTTTACCTTTAGCTATGTGGTTGTGGCACTCGCCCTTCTTCTGATAGGATATGCTCTGGGGAGGGGGCAAAAAAAATATGGGGAGCCGAGGAGAGTTAGTTGGCAGGGAGTGAGAAATGTCCCTGTTTTCATCTGAGGGGTGTTGGAGGGTTTGCTGATGCCCTGGTTTTTCTCAATACAAAAGCCACTGCAGAGGGCAGGAGTTTCTACTAGACTGGAAGAATAGGGTCAGGTAGCACTCGCTTCTACTTACATGTAGCCGAATCGATCTCATCAGCAGCAAATTCACACCGCGGCCCATAGAATAAATTGTCAAGGCACAGACACTTAACACCATCGTATGTTCCTCCATTTTCACATTCGTTTGCTGGAAGAGAGAAGCAGCAATCTCTGTAAAGAAGAAATGTTGGGAACCCCACCCACCGCAACAGAATCCCTTAAAATGACAGGGGGAACTGCCCCTCACAGCTTAAATCAGTATACCCCAACCTGGCACCCTCCATATGTGGTGGACTCCAACTCCCATCAACCCTAGCCAGCTTTACCAAGTCCAATGGGCAGGGATGATAGGAGCTGCAGTGCAAAACATCAGGAGGGGAACCGTGTCACGGAAAGCAAGCTTAAAGGATGGGCAAGTAGAATGTGTGGGGGATTGCAGTCAAACTATGCAGGAGGGCTAGTTAGTGCGTGGAGGGGTTAAGACCAGAGAGGTCTGCTCCTAGACTCATCTAGGTCACACCCCTTTACCTCCGTGAGGGAGGAAGCGAAGTTGCTTCTCTTCCTTTCTCTCACTGTGTTCAAGCCATGTAACCAATCAGAACAGGGGTGTCTGAATTTGCTCAGACCACATGTTTGAAACAAGAGTGTGTGTTTTGCACCCATGCAGGCATGAATCAAGCCAGTTTGATTTTGTAAGTAAAGCATTTTAAATGTACTTAACAGTGTGTGGTCTGTTCATTGCCAGAAGGGGAGATGGGGGCGGGGGGCGCAAACACTGTAAGCAAACTAAACAGGATATCAAAAAGGATCTAACAACCTACAACCCCACACCATACTGCTATTGATATATATATATATATATTAATGTCCAGTAGCACCTTAGAGACAAACTAAGTTTGTTCTGGGTATAAGGTTTAATGTGCATGCACACATCTTCAGATACACTGAAACAGAAGTCACCAGACCCTTATATATAGTGGGAGGGTGGGGAGGGGTTTTTCTCAGAAGGGTAGTAGGAGATGGGTGATTGACTCAATGGGTATGGTAAACCTGTTGACGACTGTTAACGACTGCAATTAGTTCTACAGGAAGAAGCAAGGGATAGTATGCAGATGACCAAAAATCGCTTCAGCATATGTAATGAGACAAGAATCCAATATCTCTATTCAGACCAGGTCTCTCCATAGTTTTCAGTTGTACTTCAGCAACTTCTCTTTCAAGTTTGTTTCCATACTGCTGTTTAACTTTGCCTCTTTTAAACCCTCCTGGGGGCTCTCTCCCACTGGAGAGTGTGCAAATCACCACATTTTTTGAATCCAGGCATTCAGCTGGAAGCAGGGTATAAATAATAAATTATTATTATTATTATTGTTGTTGTTGTTGTTGTTGTTGTTGTTGTTGTTGTTGTTGTTGTTGTTGTTAGTCTGGCAATCTTTTGTTCTGCAACTGGTACTAAGAAGCAAGTTGCATCCAATTGTTGAGCTTGCATGACTAGCTGCCACTGATAGTCTTTTTTCCTCCATGGATTTTCCCAACCCCCTTTCAAGGATGTCTGAGTTGAGCATGCTTATTGCCTGAGCATGACACAAGTCCCACATTGGCTTTGGGGTAGAGCTAGGGGCAAAGCTCATGGGCACATAAACTTTGATCTCCAAAGCCGGCAGATGGATGGAAGAGCCCCAACTATGGCATCTCCACTCAAGCCCCTGGGATAACAGAGGCGGAGACTGAGGCCAGACTTGGCTCCACCGAGACAGGGAATCGTATTGAAGACTGGCGACGGGGGATACAAGGAAGAAGAAGAAAACTACCGTATTTTTCGCCCTATAGGACGCACCGGCCCATAGGACGCACCTAGTTTGGGGGGGGGGAATAAAGGGGAAAAAATTATTTCTCCCCCCAGGCACGGGGCTGGGGCGGGGGAAGCCCGAGCTTCCCCCTCCCCCAGCCCTCAGAACGGGACCCAGAGTGATGCCGAAGCTGCGTGCAGCTTTGGCATCGCTCTGGGAGCTTGCGGGGCTGGAGGAGGGGGAAGCCCTCCGCCAGCCTTCTAACCAAGTCGGGGGACAGCGGGAAAGGCGCACTGCGCCTCTCCCATTGTCCCCCGAGTTTGTGGGGCTGGCGACGGGGAGGAGCAGGATTCTCCCCCTCGCCAGCCTTCTAACCAAGTCGGGGGACAGTGGGAAAGGCACGCTGTGCCTCCCCGCTGTCCCCCGAGCTTGTGGGGCTGGCAGTGGGGCTCTCCTGAAGCCTGGAGAGCGAAAGGGGTCGGTGCGCACCGACCCCTCTCGCTCTCCAGGCTTCAGCGAAAGCCTGCATTCGCCCCATAGGACGCACACACATTTCCCCTTCATTTTCGGAGGGGGGAAAGTGCGTCCTATAGGGCGAAAAATACGGTATTCTGTGGAGGAAGGTGGGGGAAAGGCATGTCTACATGAGGCTGCCCCATTATGAAAGAAATCCCAATAGGATCTGCACAGAGGGAGATACAGAGAAGGTGCGTGTCCCTGAAGAAAGGAAGAAAATTCAGGACACACTCGTTCTTTGGGTAGAAACCGTATTAAAGGAAGATGCCTGAATGCCTCTAGGGGCCTGATAAGTGGAATCCAAAGAGGGACCATCATGACTGGGTCCATGCAACCCAATTCAGAAGCTATCTTGATGTTCCAGTTTTGGAGACAGAGCAAAAACAACCATCTTAAAAATACAGTATTCACAAAGAAGAAGTGATTCTTACCTTGAGGAGTAGTTGTGTGGCTGCTCTGGGTATCTGGGATCGTGGGTGTTGCAGGAGGAGATGTGGTAGAAATAATAGTACTAACTTCTGATGTTGTCTTGTCAGTAACTACTGTTGAATTACTGGTGACAATTGTTGTGGTGGTAATATATGTTGAGGACTCTGAGGTCACGTTCTCAGTTGCGCTGCTGGTGACTGGTGAAGAAAAAGTTGTATCCTCTTGTGCCGTGCTTGTAATAGCTGAGGGAACAGTTGTGTCCTCTGGTGCCACGCTTGTGAAAGGTGAGATGGTGCTGGTATCAGTGGACCCTGAGGTGACGTTCTCAGTTGCGCTGCTGGTGACTGGTGAGGAAAAAGTTGTGTCCTCTGGTGCCACGCTTGTGAAAGCTGAGATGGTGCTGGCATCAGTGGACTCTGGGGTGACGTTCTCTGTTACGCTGCTGGTGACTGGTGAGGAGACAGTTGTGTCCTCTGGTGCCACGCTTGTGAAAGCTGAGATGGTGCTGGCATCCGTGGACTCTGGGGTGACGTTCTCAGTTGCGCTGCTGGTGACTGGTGAGGAAAAAGTTGTGTCCTCTGGTGCCACGCTTGTGAAAGCTGAGATGGTGCTGGCATCTGTGGACTCTGGGGTGATGAATTCAGTGGTGCTTTGTGTGTCAGGTGAGGAGAATGTTGTGTCCTCTGGTGCCACACTTGTGAAAGCTGAGATGGTGCTGGCATCAGTGGACTCTGGGGTGACGTTCTCAGTTGCGCTGCTGGTGACTGGTGAGGAAAAAGTTGTGTCCTCTGGTGCCACGCTTGTGAAAGCTGAGATGGTGCTGGCATCTGTGGACTCTGGGGTGATGAATTCAGTTGTGCTTTGTGTGTCAGGTGAGGAGAAAGTTGTGTCCTCTGGTGCCACGCTTGTGACAGCTGAGATGGTGCTGGCATCCGTGGACTCTGGGGTGACGTTCTCAGTTGCGCTGCTGGTGACTGGTGAGGAGAAAGTTGTGTCCTCTAGTGCCACACTTGTGAAAGCTGAGGTGGTGCTGGCATCAGTGGACTCTGGGGTGACGTTCTCAGTTGCGCTGCTGGTTACTGGTGAGGAAAAAGTTGTGTCCTCTGGTGCCACACTTGTGACAGCTGAGATGGTGCTGGCATCAGTGGACTCTGGGGTGACGTTCTCAGTTGCGCTGCTGGTGACTTGTGAGGAGAAAGTTGTGTCCTCTGGTGCCACACTTGTGAAAGCTGAGATGGTGCTGGCATCCGTGGACTCTGGGGTGACGTTCTCAGTTGCGCTGCTGGTGACTGGTGAGGAGAAAGTTGTGTCCTCTGGTGCCACGCTTGTGACAGCTGAGATGGTGCTGGCATCCGTGGACTCTGGGGTGACATTCTCAGTTGCGCTGCTGGTGGCTGGTGAGGAGACAGTTGTGTCCTCTGGTGCCACGCTTGTGACAGCTGAGATGGTGCTGGCATCAGTGGACTCTGGGGTGACGTTCTCAGTTGCGCTGCTGGTGGCTGGTGAGGAGACAGTTGTGTCCTCTAGTGCCACACTTGTGAAAGCTGAGATGGTGCTGGCATCAGTGGACTCTGGGGTGACGTTCTCAGTTGCGCTGCTGGTGACTTGTGAGGAGAAAGTTGTGTCCTCTGGTGCCACACTTGTGAAAGCTGAGATGGTGCTGGCATCCGTGGACTCTGGGGTGACGTTCTCTGTTACGCTGCTGGTGACTGGTGAGGAGAAAGTTGTGTCCTCTGGTGCCACACTTGTGAAAGCTGAGATGGTGCTGGCATCAGTGGACTCTGGGGTGACGTTCTCAGTTGTGCTGCTGGTGACTGGTGAAGAGAAAGTTGTGTCCTCTGGTGCCACGCTTGTGACAGCTGAGATGGTGCTGGCATCCGTGGACTCTGAGGTGATGAATTCAGTTGTGCTTTGTGTGTCAGGTGAGGAGAAAGTTGTGTCCTCTGGTGCCACGCTTGTGAAAGCTGAGATGGTGCTGGCATCCGTGGACTCTGGGGTGACGTTCTCAGTTGCGCTGCTGGTGGCTGGTGAGGAGACAGTTGTGTCCTCTGGTGCCATGCTTGTGAAAGCTGAGATGGTGCTGGCATCAGTGGACTCTGGGGTGACGTTCTCAGTTGCGCTGCTGGTGGCTGGTGAAGAGACAGTTGTGTCCTCTGGTGCCACGCTTGTGACTGCTGAGATGGTGCTGGCATCCGTGGACTCTAGGGTGACGTTCTCTGTTACGCTGCTGGTGACTGGGGAGGAAAAAGTTGTATCCTCTGGTGCCACGCTTGTGAAAGCTGAGATGGTGCTGGCATCAGTGGACTCTGGGGTGACGTTCTCAGTTGCGCTGCTGGTGACTGGTGAGGAAAAAGTTGTGTCCTCTGGTGCCATGCTTGTGAAAGCTGAGATGGTGCTGGCATCCGTGGACTCTGGGGTGACGTTCTCAGTTGCGCTGCTGGTGACTGGTGAGGAAAAAGTTGTGTCCTCTGGTGCCACGCTTGTGAAAGCTGAGATGGTGCTGGCATCCGTGGACTCTGGGGTGACATTCTCAGTTGCGCTGCTGGTGGCTGGTGAGGAGACAGTTGTGTCCTCTGGTGCCACGCTTGTGAAAGCTGAGATGGTGCTGGCATCTGTGGACTCTGGGGTGATGAATTCAGTGGTGCTTTGTGTGTCAGGTGAGGAGAATGTTGTGTCCTCTGGTGCCACACTTGTGAAAGCTGAGATGGTGCTGGCATCCGTGGACTCTGGGGTGACATTCTCAGTTGCGCTGCTGGTGGCTGGTGAGGAGACAGTTGTGTCCTCTGGTGCCACACTTGTGAAACCTGAGATGGTGCTGGCATCTGGGGTGACGTTCTCATTTGCGCTGCTGGTGACTGGTGAGGAAAAAGTTGTGTCCTCTGGTGCCACGCTTGTGAAAGCTGAGATGGTGCTGGCATCCGTGGACTCTGGGGTGACATTCTCAGTTGCGCTGCTGGTGACTGGTGAGGAGAAAGTTGTGTCCTCTGGTGCCACACTTGTGAAAGCTGAGATGGTGCTGGCATCAGTGGACTCTGGGGTGATGAATTCATTTGTGCTTTGTGTGTCAGGTGAGGAGACAGTTGTGTCCTCTGGTGCCACGCTTGTGAAAGCTGAGATGGTGCTGGCATCAGTGGACTCTGGGGTGACGTTCTCAGTTGCGCTGCTGGTGACTGGTGAGTAAAAAGTTGTGTCCTCTGGTGCCACGCTTGTGACAGCTGAGATGGTGCTGGCATCAGTGGACTCTGGGGTGACGTTCTCAGTTGCGCTGCTGGTGACTGGTGAGGAGACAGTTGTGTCCTCTGGTGCCACGCTTGTGAAAGCTGAGATGGTGCTGGCATCAGTGGACTCTGGGGTGACGTTCTCAGTTGCGCTGCTGGTGACTGGTGAGTAAAAAGTTGTGTCCTCTGGTGCCACGCTTGTGACAGCTGAGATGGTGCTGGCATCAGTGGACTCTGGGGTGACGTTCTCAGTTGCGCTGCTGGTGACTGGTGAGGAGACAGTTGTGTCCTCTGGTGCCACGCTTGTGAAAGCTGAGATGGTGCTGGCATCCGTGGACTCTGGGTTGACGTTCTCAGTTGCGCTGCTGGTGGCTGGTGAGGAGAAAGTTGTGTCCTCTGGTGCCACGCTTGTGAAAGCTGAGATGGTGCTGGCATCAGTGGACTCTGGGGTGACATTCTCAGTTGCGCTGCTGGTGACTGGTGAGGAGAAAGTTGTGTCCTCTAGTGCCACACTTGTGAAAGCTGAGATGGTGCTGGCATCAGTGGACTCTGGGGTGATGAATTCAGTTGTGCTTTGTGTGTCAGGTGAGGAGACAGTTGTGTCCTCTGGTGCCACGCTTGTGAAAGCTGAGATGGTGCTGGCATCAGTGGACTCTGGGGTGACGTTCTCAGTTGCGCTGCTGGTGACTGGTGAGTAAAAAGTTGTGTCCTCTGGTGCCACGCTTGTGACAGCTGAGATGGTGCTGGCATCAGTGGACTCTGGGGTGACGTTCTCAGTTGCGCTGCTGGTGACTGGTGAGGAGACAGTTGTGTCCTCTGGTGCCACGCTTGTGAAAGCTGAGATGGTGCTGGCATCCGTGGACTCTGGGGTGACGTTCTCAGTTGCGCTGCTGGTGGCTGGTGAGGAGAAAGTTGTGTCCTCTGGTGCCACGCTTGTGACAGCAGAGATGGTGCTGGCATCAGTGGACTCTGGGGTGACGTTCTCAGTTGCGCTGCTGGTGACTGGTGAGGAAAAAGTTGTGTCCTCTGGTGCCACGCTTGTGACAGCTGAGATGGTGCTGGCATCCGTGGACTCTGGGGTGACATTCTCAGTTGCGCTGCTGGTGGCTGGTGAGGAGACCGTTGTGTCCTCTGGTGCCACGCTTGTGACAGCTGAGATGGTGCTGGCATCCGTGGACTCTGGGGTGACGTTCTCAGTTGCGCTGCTGGTGGCTGGTGAGGAGACAGTTGTGTCCTCTAGTGCCACACTTGTGACAGCTGAGATGGTGCTGGCATCAGTGGACTCTGGGGTGACATTCTCAGTTGCGCTGCTGGTGGCTGGTGAGGAGACAGTTGTGTCCTCTGGTGCCACGCTTGTGAAAGCTGAGATGGTGCTGGCATCCGTGGGCTCTGGGGTGACGTTCTCAGTTGCGCTGCTGGTGGCTGGTGAGGAGACAGTTGTGTCCTCTGGTGCCATGCTTGTGAAAGCTGAGATGGTGCTGGCATCAGTGGACTCTGGGGTGACGTTCTCAGTTGCGCTGCTGGGGACTGGTGAGTAGACAGTTGTGTCCTCTGGTGCCACGCTTGTGAAAGCTGAGATGGTGCTGGCATCCGTGGACTCTGGGGTGACGTTCTCAGTTGCGCTGCTGGTGGCTGGTGAGGAGACAGTTGTGTCCTCTGGTGCCACGCTTGTGAAAGCTGAGATGGTGCTGGCATCAGTGGACTCTGGGGTGACATTCTCAGTTGCGCTGCTGGGGACTGGTGAGGAGACAGTTGTGTCCTCTGGTGCCACGCTTGTGAAAGCTGAGATGGTGCTGGCATCAGTGGACTCTGGGGTGACGTTCTCAGTTGCGCTGCTGGTGACTGGTGAGTAAAAAGTTGTGTCCTCTGGTGCCACGCTTGTGAAAGCTGAGATGGTGCTGGCATCCGTGGACTCTGAGGTGACGTTCTCAGTTGCACTGCTGGTGACTGGTGAGGAGAAAGTTGTGTCTTCTGGTGGTGTGCTTGTAAACCTTAGGACATTGCTGGCATCAGTGGACTCTGAGATGGTATACTCAGTTGCACTGCTGATGTCGGGTGAGGGGGAAATCGTTTTTTCTGGTATGGAAGTTGAAAAAACAGATTCAGTCCTTTCTTCTGTGCTTGTGTTCATTGTGTCTGTGCTGGGATTCTGTCTTTGTGTGTCACTGATGGCAGGGGACACGTTCATCTTGAGATCTCTTGTATGCCTGGAATCAAGTCCTGCTTTCTGGCCTTTTCTATCTTCCTCTTTTCCCATCAACCGCATTTCCCATTTTTCAAGATCCTGAGTCTGAATATTGTCTCTGACTTCATCTCTGAATCCACCTGTCAAAACAGCAAAGTCAATACTAGCAATGTCACTTTTGCTCCTTACCTTTTATGAGCTAGTCTGGATTTCTTAAATTCAATGGTTCTTTTCGAGGCCTGAAATCTGTTTCTATTTCTGACGTATTTGAGAGAGCAGGTTTATATGTTGTAAAAGGAATAACAGGTCCCTTAAATCCCAATACATTTTGAACTATAAAGTATTCAACAGTGAAACCAGAGAGTTCTATAAGAATGACAGAAGACCATCAGGGACCCAACAGATTGTATCGAAAATCTGTGATATTCCCTGAATGGTGTGAACGTTGTTCGTTTTCTAGAGGATGTGAAGTCCAGTGAGACCATCCTATGAGACTGACCATCAGAGAATCCCCTCTGACCTCTCCAATCCATACTGAACCAAAATACTCAGATTGGAGGTCCACAACCTTTGTGGGGCCCACTGCAGATTTGGAGATTTTAAAAAGTGTCCTGGGTACCACAAAATATCCACTGCATAGAAGCAAAACTGGTGGTAGTCTGTTGTTAGCCGCCCTGAGCCCAGCTTCGGCTGGGGAGGGTGGGATATAAATAAAATTTTATTATTATTATTAGTCAGAAACTGCCCCCTCTTCACTGTGTTGCAAAACACCTTCGCCCGCAAAGGAGACCTAGAGAAATTTTATGTTATGAACCGCCCTGAAATCTATGGGTATAGGCTGGCATACAAATTTATGTATTTAAAAAATGTCAGCTCCTCAAGATTCACCTTCTGTATCACCCAAAGAGGAAGGAAGGGTCACAAAGGGCTCCCTCCTTCTGAGAACCATTTTCAAAACAGTGTTGACTTCAGTCAACGATTATCCAACTCTATTCTCTTTAGTCTGAAAATCAGTGGGGCTGCTCAGTCTTAAAATCCACCTTTTTGTTTTGTTTTGTTTTGTTTTGACTATTTAAAATATTTGCACCCTGCCTTCCAATAAAACATTTTAATGGTGGCTTACAACATACCGTATTTTTCGCACTATAGGACGCACTTTTTCCCCTCCAAAAATGAAGGGGAAATGTGTGTGCGTCCTATGGTGTGAATGCAGGCTTTTGCTGAAGCCTGGAGAGCGAGAGGGGTCCGTGCGCACCGACCCCTCTCGCTCTCCAGGCTTCAGGAAGCTATCCCAAGTCTTGCAAGCCCGGCGGGATGTCCCGCGGGCTCGCAAGGCTTGCGGGCAGCAGCCTGCACCCAAAAGCTGGGGACAGCGGGGAGGTGCAGAGCCGCCACCCCGCTATTCCCCGACCTGATCTGGAGGCTGGCGGGGGGAGAAGCAAGCCTGCTTCTCCCCCCCCCACCCCACAAGATCGGGGGATAGGGGGATGGCGAAGCGCCGCCATCCCGCTATTCCCCGACCAGATCTGGAGGCTGGGGGTGGGAGAAGCAAGCCTGCTTCTCCCCCCCCCACCATCCCAACAACCTCCAGATCAGGTCGGGGAATCACGGGATGGCAGCGCTCCGCCATCCCGCTATTCCACGACCTGATCTGGAGGCTGGGGGTGGGAGAAGCAAGCCTGCTTCTCCCCCCCCCCCACCATCCCCACAACCTCCAGATCAGGTCGGGGAATCACGGGATGGCAGCGCTCCGCCATCCCGCTATTCCGCGACCTGATCTGGAGGCTGGGGGTGGGAGAAGCAAGCCTGCTTCTCCCCCCCCCCCAGCCCCACAACCTCCAGGCTTCAGGAGAGCCCCACCGCCAGCCCCACAAGCTCAGGGGACAGCGGGAGAGGCGCAGCGCGCCCTTCCCGCTGTCCCCCGACTTGGTTTGGAGGCTGGCGGAAGGCTTCCTCCTCCCCCAGCCCCGCAAGCTCCCAGAGCGATGCCAAAGCTGCGCGCAGCTTCGGCATGGCTCTGGGTCCCGTTCTGGGGGAGGGGGAAGCTCGGGCTTCCCCGCCCCAGCCCCGCGCCTGGCGGGGGGGGATAATTTTTTTTCCCCTTTATTTCCCCCCCAAATCTAGGTGCGTCCTATGGACCGGTGCGTCCAATAGTCCGAAAAATACGGTATATTTTAAAACAGCCAACAGTGCAGCAATATAACAGTGAACCAGGGGAAAAAATGGGAGCATTTGCCAGCAACAGGAAAAACAGCTCAAGAATAACCCAGAAGTGATTTCAGAAACTGCTGGAAGTCCATGGGAGACCAAACTGTTTTTGACTAGGGTCTAAAGACCATCAGGTTTCTGCCAACCTAGCAGTTTGGAAGCATGTCAAAGTGCAAGTAGATAAATAGGTACCACCTTGGTGGGAAGGTAAACGGCGTTTCCGTGCGCTGCTCTGGTTTGCCAGAAGCGGCTTAGTCATGCTGGCCACATGACCTGGAAGCTGTACGCCGGCTCCCTCAGCCAATAAAGCGAGATGAGCTCCGCAACCCCAGAGTCATTCATGACTGGACCTAACGGTCAGGGGTCCCTTTACCTTTAAAGACCATCAGGCAACAGGCAAGATGATAGGAGGAGTGATTTCCATGGATGAGGTACCACTAGCAAAAAAGGCTCCAAGAACCAGCCATCCTACCTCAGGAATAACATCTCCCCCCCCCCAAACTCCCAGATTTTTGGCAGATTGTTGACTCAGTGGTGAAATAAAGACGATCTGCACACATGGCCCAAGGCACATATTTCTTTCTGATTGCCTCCAGACCCTCCAAATATCCCTATTTTCCTGGGACAGTCCCAGATTTACAGAAGCCATCCTGGTTTCTGATTTGATCCCGGAATGTCCCACTTTTCCATAGGATGTTCCTGTTTTCGTCGGAGAAATGTTGGAGGTTATGGAGTCATGCAACCCCCCAAGCCAAGGAGATAAGTAACTAACCAACCTTTAGAAGACATCTGAAGACAGCCCTATAGGGATTTTTTTTAAAAAAAAAGTCTAATGTTTTATTAAGTTTTTATATATGTTGTAAGCCACCCAGAATGGCTGGGGCAACCCAGTCAGTTGGGTGGGGTATGTATAAACAAACAAACAAACAAACAAACAATTAAAGGAATAGGACATCCTTAATAGGAGGCGGGTGGTGCTGTGGTCTGAACCACAGAGCCTAGGGCTTGCCGATCAGAAGGTCAACGGTTCGAATCCCCGCGACGGGGTGAACTCCCATTGCTCGGTCCCTGCTCCTGCCAACCTAGCAGTTCAAAAGCATGTCAAAGTGCAAGTAGATAAATAGGTACCACTCTGGCAGGAAGGTAAATGGCATTTCCGTGCTGCTCTGATTCACCAGAAGCGACTTAGTAATGCTGGCCACATGACCTTTAAAAACTGTTTGTGGATAAAAGTCGGCTCCCTCGGCCAGTAAAGCAAGATGAGCGCCGCAACCCCAGAGTCATCCACGACTGGACTTAACGGTCAGGGGTCCCTTTACCTTTACATTTAATTTCATCACAGAAATTTTGGAGGGTATGTGCCTCACATATTCTGGGACAGGCTAAAATGGGCAGAGCCCAAACTTTCTGACAGGGCTGGAGTTGAAGATGATAGTCTGGCTTTCTGAACAACTATGGGCTCATGCAAACTTCCTTTTGCACTGCACTTTAAAGCTCTGCGTTTGAACCATAGCTGTCAACTTTTCCCTTTTCTTGCGAGGAATCCTATTCGGAATAAGGGAATTTCCCTTTAAAAAAGGGAAATGTTGACAGCTATGGTTTGAACATTTGGGGGGTTTTTTGTCCTGGCGCTTTCCCCCAGCAAACTGATGTTTTTTTACCACTGAATCAGAGCAGACAACAACCCACAGAAAGCCCAATTGCTGTTTGCTCTGATCCAGCAGTAAATTGTGGGTTTTCCCAGGGAAAGCACCAGGACCTCCCCCCCAAAAAAGAAAAACACACACACACACTGCTCAGACATGGAGCTTTAAAGCCCAGACCAGTGCCTAGAAACACGGTACAAAAGAAGCCTGGATGAGGCCTCAGTGGACATCCACCTTGGAAGCCCCCTACGCCATCCCAGCAATCACTTTTCTGAAAGAGAGACAGGAGCAGGCATATCTGCCACTCCGGCCCCTGCCATCTGTTTGAAGGCTTCCTGGGGGTCTTAGCATCACTCACCTGCTTCAGAGCTGAAAGTGGAGCGGTGGAAGATGAAGAAGAGGAGAAGGGGCAGAACTTTCCCCATTGGTGAGCTTCAAAAGTCTCTGTGATAATTCAGAAGTCTGGTTCGGATTCAACCGCTAGCAAGGGCTGCGGTCTGGATTCTGAAGGGGAGGCAGAGTGGTGTGAGGACCTTGGACTTCCTGGAGGGTGATATTAGCTGGCAATTTAGCTCAGGTGCGAGTCACGTGTGGGTGAGGTGGGAAATGAAAACTTTGCTTGCCAAGGCGGAAGAGAAAACAACAACTCCAGGTTGGTACCTGGGATACCTTTTGCCACAAGGCCACAAGGTGCCATAGGAAGGCACTGGACATAGTAAAAGATCCATCACATCCTGGTCACTGTCTCTTCGAGCTCTTGCCGTCGGGACGGAGATACAGGACGATGAAGACAAGAACGAGCCGTCTTAAGAACAGCTTCTTCTCCAGAGCGATCTCCGCCCTGAATGGGAAGCCCGGACTTTGAAAGTCATCTAATCTCCCTTGCTGTATTATACTGTATTGTTTAATTAGTGTTTTTATGGAGCAGTCAAGTAATTTCGTTGTCCCCGAAGGGGGCAATGACAATAAAGATATTATTATTATTCTCTGTTCTCAGCTGGACTCCTGAGTGAAGGAAACACCCTATGTCTGAAGGAAACACCCTATGTCTGTGAGCCATGAATCCCAAAAGTCAGCCAACGCATTAGCAAGGGTGAAGAACCCCAGGCCCTCAGGGTTATTTGGATCCACTAGGACTCCCCAGTTGGCCCATGAAACTGTCCCTCTCACCTTCCTACAGCGGACACCATATATGATCAGCTGCACCTACAAAGCCCTGTGTCCAACAGCAACGATCAGCTGAATATCAGGGCCTTTAAGGAACCGAGTGTGAAGGAATAAGAGCTCTAACTTTTGCACAGAACTCAGTCATTTAGGTGAGTGCATCATCCTGTCAATCCATACTGTCCCACTTCCATATACAAGGTGAAACTTTTTTTCAGGTAAGTCCAGGTATAATAATACAGTGGTACCTTGGGATGCGAACGGGACTCCGGAAGCAAACGTAACTAGCAACGGCACGTCTGCGCACACACGCGACACTTTTCGCAGCTTCTGTGCATGCGCGTGACGTCATTTTGAGCGTCTGTGCATGCGCGAACGGCGAAACCAGGAAGTAAAGCGCTCCGTTACTTCCGGGTTGCCACGGAGCGCAACTCGAACGCACTCAACATGAAGCATATTCAACCCGAGGTATGACTGTAGTAATAATAATAATAATAATAATAATAATAATAATAATAATAATAATAATACAGTGGTACCTCGGGTTACAGACGCTTCAAGTTACAGATGCTTCAGGTTACAGACTCTGCTAACCCAGAAATAGTACCTCAGGTTAAGAACTTTGCTTCAGGATGAGAACAGAAATTGTGCTCCGGCGGCGTGGTGGCAGCGGGAAGCCCCATTAGCTAAAGTGGTACAACATCTCCAGTCAGATATCAAAGGGAAGTTTCTTGCCAATGCAGTTGGGACTTTGACATGATTTCTCACTGAGCAAAGAGCACCTAATTGCCTAGTTTGCATCAAAAATAATAATTCCAGTAAGAACTCATAATCTATAAGTAGCGATAAAGAATTATAATGTGGGGAAAGGGCTCAAAAGTTCAACCAGGATGAAGGAAGTCCACCACTGTGGCACTCTGAGAGGTGCTATCCAGTATTAAATCATACCGATTATGCCAGTTCAATAGACCCAACAGCAGAAAATAATCAGTGGGGAAATGATCTATAATGAAATGAAAAAGGAAAAAAAACCTATTTAAAAATACAGAGGCAAAAAACAGAGTCGTTCTTTTTAAGCTCCCAGGGGCCAGAAAAGTATATTTATGTATACAACTACAGCAGCTTGGATTTTGTTAGCCCAAAAATGGAGGGTGGGAGAGGACCAAGAGAAGGAGGAACGGCAGCTAAAAATGATGGAGAAGGCAGCGTTAGCAAGTCTAACCAGTAGGGTGACAGAACAACAAGATCGAGTTTATAAAGAGGAATGGAAAATATTTGTGGAGTACCTGGAAAATAATTGTAAGCAAGTGAAAACGCTCGCAGGATTAATGTAAACTCAGCAGTATAACTATGTTTGAGGTGATACGAAAAGGAGGGGAAATTGATTGGTTGGAATAGACCAGGCATGTCCAAAGTCCAGCCTGGGGGCCACTTGAGGCCCCCGGGCTGGTTTCAAAGGGCCCCCCAGGCCATTTTGAAAAAGCAATCACTTGAGGCCCCCCAGGGCCTGCCCACCAAAGCCATTTCCTTTTCACGGGTTTGTCACGAGCTCTCACGGGACGTTGATGCTGCAGTGATGGCGGTGACGGAGGGGCGGCCACCGCCTTGAACCAGTGCCTGATTAACGTACAGTGGTGCCCCGCAAGACGAATGCCTCGCAAGACGGAAAACGCGCAAGACGAAAGAGTTTTCCGTTTTTTGAGTCGTTCCGCAAGACGAATTTCCCTATGGGCTTGCTTCGCAAGACGAAACGTCTTGCGAGTTCTTGCGAGTTTGTTTCCTTTTTCTTAAAGCCGCTAAGCCGTTAATAGCCGCTAAGCCGCTAATAGCCGTGCTTCGCAAGACGAAAAAACCGCAAGACGAAGAGACTCGCGGAACGGATTAATTTCGTCTTGCGAGGCACCACTGTATAGGCTAAGTACGCTGAAGCCTAGGGTCTCTAAATCTAGGGGGCCTCGCCAGCCTGCCCGCTCCCCAGAAGGGAGTCTCCCCTCTCCCAAAATTGCAAACCCAAGACTTCATGTGAGGACAGGAAACTCAGGCCCAGCAACTATGAGACTCAGGTCCAGCCAGTGGGGCCCAATTTGAAGCCTTGATTTTTTTGATATTTTTTTTGTAGGGCCCCAGTTCACAGCCCAAGTCTGCAAAATCTTACAGATATAAATAAAATCCGTCTAGATTGCCCTGGTGTGGGGGGTCCCTTAGGAGTGGCCTGCGGGGCCCAATTTGGCCCAGTTGCTCCAGTTGCCCTCATGAGACTGTGCAGGGGTTGGACTGACAAGCCCTGCACCTTCTAGGTCCCTGGTGTCACCATTCAGAGTACAGACTCAAGGACTTGTTAGGGAAATAAAGGGGGGCACTTATTGGAAATTCATTTTGACACCTCTCCCCCCCCCCCGCAAACCCTGAGACAAGCTCCAAAATACAGGCTAAAAGAGAGTAGGTATGGGAAGAGCGAGGTATACAATGGGCACCACCAGTGAAAAGGCCCTGCTCCATGTAGCTCCTGCCCTGTCATTTGGTAGGGTGCCCACTTGCCCTCCTTCTTGACATGGAATGCTCTCTATTGGAGTCTCCAGGTCCAGTACAAAGACCATAAGAAGGGAGAGCAGGGACCTTGAAGTTCCCAACAGCTGTTAATCAAGCAAGCAAGAACATAGGTCACCTTTGTCACAGTCAGGACACCTATGTCCTGGCCAGACCTGCACCCAATCTTGTTTTTGTACATCCTGTTTGTCTTCAGTAACCAAAATTATATTATCAACATATACAAGCAGAAAAGTTGTTTTCCTTCATTTGCAAGGAATCGTACAAAACAAAGTGCCACTAATAAAGAACAGTTCCAGGGTGGCAACAGAAAGCAACAGAAAGCAACTAAAAATGCTTTTGCAGTCCATCAAAACTATCCAGCAATATCAAGTTATAGGAAAACTGGTGCTATTAACAGTAATCCTTCTAGTTGGTTAATTGGTTCGGCAACTTCCATGCACAAGATGTGTGATGCTAATTTATTTCCCCCAAGTGTTAAATGATAACTAAATCAGAGGCAGCTACAGTTGCAAATGGCAATAAAATATCTGTAAAAGGAAGAGGAACAGGTTTGCTCAAGTGTGTTGCAGGTAGAAATACTGTTGTAATGAAGTGAGAGCAGTAGTTTACTTGCTCGAATTAACGAATAAGAAAGTTTTGAGAATTTAAATTCTAGATTAAAATTGGTTACTTAATTGAAAAGGGGATTGTAACAAAAACACTGGGACCTAATTTGAATAGTAGAGTGCCTGGTATCTATCTGGTGGGCAGACCAAAAGCACTCCTCAGGAGAGCTTTGAGATTCAGGTGAGGGTCAGATGCCTTGTAAATCCCAGCAGGTATAAAACAGGAAGACCCGGCCTGCCCAGGCCATTGGCCTGCCCAAAGATCAAACCTATCCATTCTGAAGATCCTGAAGCTGAGGCTGCAATACTTTGGCCACCTCATGAGAAGAGAAGACTCCCTGGAAAAGACTCTGATGTTGGGAAAGATGGAGGGCACAAGGAGAAGGGGACGACAGAGGACGAGATGGTTGGACAGTGTTCTCAAAGGTACGAACATGAGTTTGACCAAGCTGCAGGAAGCAGTGGAAGACAGGAGGGCCTGGCGTGCTCTGGTCTATGGGGTCACGAAGAGTCAGACACGACTAAACGACTAAACAACCACAACAACAACCATATAGGAACATAGAAAGCTGCCTTATACTAAGTCAGACCATTAGTCCATTTTGCCCAGCATTGTCTGCAGTGACTTGCAGAAGCTCTCCAGGTTTTCAGGCAGGGATTTCTCCTAACTCTACCTGGAGATGCAGGAAACTGAACCCAGGACCTTCTGCTGGCAAGGCGCATGCTCTATCACTAAGCTATGACACGTCCCCTAAGTAGCAGCTGGGGACAAAACAGCAAAGGCTAGCCTATGGGTGAATTTCCCCAGGGCATCCTGGATGGACTGTTGATTTAATGCCCCAACATTTGTGATCAAAGCAGAATTGTGGGGTGACATGCCTGGAAGTGGCCATGTGTTTGCGCCCTCAAGGTTGGGCTGGCCTAGGGAGACGGCAGGTTGTTTGGATCATGCCACATAGGATGGGCCTATGGGTAGAGATCCGGGAAGCGGATTCCATGCTTATCTCCTGGTTGCAATGGGCAGTGTCCTTGATATTGCTCATATGCTATTCATAGCCCAGGACTGTGTCTCAAGCTGCGTCATGAATGATACACTCCTTGGTGATAATTGCCCAACGAAAGAGGAACAGGGTGAGGCCCATTCCTCAGTGTGTCGAGAGCGGTGTCCTCTGTGTTGTGGCAAAATGCCTGGGCTGCAGCCAATTAATGTCTCCAAGTAATTCAGCTTCCAGTTGAGTAAATAATAGCTGTCTTGGAGAGTGAGACTTTGGAACCAAGTTTATTCCCATTCCTTAGCCTTGGGTGTGAATCCCACAGCAGTCCCATCATTTTCCAATTGTTTTTGTCTCCTGTCCTCCTTTACTGACATTTGCATCCATCCCTTTGCTGAACCGCACGCCAGTACTTCTAATGCGTTGCTTTCGCTGAAGCCTGGAGAGCGAGAGGGGTCGGTACGCACCGACCCCTCTCGCTCTCCAGGCTTCAGGGATAGCCGCCTGAAGCCTCTGGAGCGCAGCGGGAACTCGCACTGCGCTCCGAAGGCTTCAGGTTCCTTCTGCTGAAGCCAGGAGAGCAAGACTCTCCTGGCTTCAGCAGAGAGGGAGAGCTGCGCAGTGCCCTTTCAGCAAAGCGGGAGGAGAAATGGAAGGGCCCCTGTTTCTCCTGCCGCTTCGCTGAAGGGGCACTGAGCAAAGAGGGGGAGAATGTTTTTTTCTTGTTCTCCCCCTCTAAAACAAGGTGCTTCCTATGGTCGGGTGCATCCTATAGAGCGAAAAATACGGTAACCAACAGGAGAGGCTATTCTCTCTCTCTCTCTCTCTCTCTCTCTCTCTCTCACACACACACACACACACACACACACTTATTTATTTGTTTATTTATTTATTTATTTATTTCTGTTTTGCAATTTAAAATACTCATTTTACATCCTTGAAATATCAATGACTTCCATTCTTCTCTTTGCATACTTAATTTTACTACTCCTACTCCTACTACTCCTACTACTAATTTATTATTTATACCCCGCCCATCTGTCTGGGTTTCCCCAGCTACTCTGGGAGGCTCCAACAGAATATTAAAATACAATAGTCCGTCAAACATTAAAAGCTTCCCTAAACAGGGCTGCCTTCAGATGTCTTCTAAAAGTCTGGTAGTTGTTGTTCTCTTTGACATCTGGTGGGAGGGCGTTCCACAGGGAGGGCACCACTACCAAGAAGGCCCTCTGCCTGGTTCCCTGTAACTTGGCTTCTCGCAGCGAGGGAACTGCCAGAAGGCCCTCGGAGCTGGACCTCATAAACCATATAATAAATCCCTGCATATTATACAAAAACTATACCATTCAGTGTTCCATTATTGCATCCATCAAAACTTGTTTACACTGTTGAATTTGTCTTAATGCTGCCAGCGTTGTCAGCTGTACACAATTATTTCCCATATATTCAATAAACGTTTTCCAATCTTCTCTAAACGTATGTTTTTCTTGTACTCTTATTCTATGTGTTAAGTCCGCAAGCTGCGCATATTCTGTCAACTTGAGTTGCCATTCTTCTTTCATTGGGATCTCGCTCGTTTTCCATTTTTGCACTAACAAAACACGGGCCGCATAGTAGCATACATAAATAACCTTTTTTGACACCTGGGAATGTCAGTCTGAATTATCCCCAACAGAAAGGACTTTGGGGGTTTTTTGGACAGTACTTTTAAACATTTTATTCAATTCATTATGGATTATTTCCCAATACTCCTTTACCCAGGCTATTTTCCATCCTTTGTTCACTTGATTGGCTTACATGTGCCAAAAGAGCTGGAACTAGATATTTTCAAAACAGCAAAGCCTCACCTGAACTAGTGGCTTTTCCCAAGCAACATTCTCACAGATGACTTTGAGCAAGATGCCTAACTTGCTCGAACAATCCTAGCTGCTCCAGGCACTATCATTCTAAATCTTGCCCCAGGCATAGCTGCTGTCTGCGCATTAGCTAAATCAGGGATAGGGAACCTGTCCAGAATTTGTTGGACTACAGTTCCCATTATTCCTGCCCGTTGGCCATAACAAAGGCTAGGGCTGATGGGAGTTGTAGTCACCGGTACAAAATTATATTCCGGCATTCCAGCGGCGTAGCGTGGGTTGTCAGCACCCGGGGCAAGGCAAGTAATTTGCGCCCCCTAACCCAGGGCAAGGCAAGTAATTTGCGCCCCCTAACCCAGGGCAAGGCAAGTAATTTGCACCCCCTAACCCCTAACCTGCCGCCGCTGCCAGCTTCTTCTTGCTGCTGCCTGGTCTGGTCTGGTGTGGTTCTCTCCCGCGCTCAGCGCTGCGCTGGGCGGCCGCTGCACTGTCCCTCCCCCAGATAGTCCCTCGCCCTCTCTCCACACCGCACGCCTGGCACCCACCCCCTCCACAGTGGGCGGCGACCCAGCGGCTCGGATCAGATTCACACAGATTCTCACTGCAGTGAGAGAGAGTGAGTGAGCCAGGTAGGGGCAGAGAGCTGCGAGTGCGAGCGCACCCCCCCCCCCCAGATGTTGCGCCCGGTGCGGCCGGGCCCCCCTGCACCCCCCACGCTATGCCACTGCGGCATTCTGGAGCTTGATTCCTGGGTTTGAAAAATATGTGTGGCCTCCTGTGGCTAGAGATTCCTGGTTCAGCCAAGGGGGAATCATGGGGAAGAAGATTTAGAGCAGCTTTTCCCTTTCTGTTAAGGTAGTGCATAGGAAGAGGGTCCTATTGGGCAACTCTAAAGGTAGCGGGAAATCTCATTTCGTTTCTCCTTGTCTAGCTGTTCTGTTGCAGGTGGTTCCTGGCTGAAGAGACAACTGCAACCTCACATACTTCCTCCAGTCCTCATTATTCTGCCACAAGCACACTGTGAAGTGGGCACAGTGCATTGCTCTGCCTTGATGGAATCACAGTGCTTGAAATATACTCGGAGTCGAGAGTGGATTTCATGCTCTTTATTCAGCTCCTAGTGGTGAGGAGGAATGGAAGTTCTCCCAGAATGTCTGCTTTATATACATTATTTACACAATGGGCCCCACGTGATTGGCTAATTCCGGGATTCTCCTGTAGGCCAATCAGGTTGCGGATTCCCTTCCACCTGGAACTGGATTGGGTGGCTCCTGTGGACCAATCAGACTGCTGCATTCTGAATCCTCTTGTTCTAGGACCAACCAGACTGCTGCATTCTGAATCCTCTTGTTCTAGGACCAATCAGACTGCTGCATCTGAATCCTATTGTTCTAGGACCAATCAGACTGCTGCATTCTGGATCCTATTGTTCTAGGACCAATCAGACTGCTGCATTCTGAATCCTATTGTTCTAGGACCAATCAGACTGAATTCTATTGTTCTAGGACCAATCAGATTGCTGCATCTGAATCCTATTGTTCTAGGACCAATCAGACAGCTGCATCCGAATCCTATTGTTCTAGGACCAATCAGACTACTGCGTCCGAATCCTATTGTTCAGGTCAGGACTGGATAGTTAGATTGCCTAGGCAAAGACTGGACACTGACTTTCAAGGCCACGTTGTGAGAAACATTGGGAACAGAGGAAAAATGCTCAGTTGGGGTCTGGGGAAATGTCCACTGAAGATCCACACGTGCCGCACTTACTCTGTAGAGTATATTAGGAAGGACAGCTCCATGTGATACACTCAGCCAAGCACTTAACTGAGAAAAGAACACAAAAGAACGGACAGCCAAAAGAAGGGTCTTCTCTTCAATAAATCGATCGCCACTTTGTCGTGGAACTGGCTCCAAAATCCACTTTTCTAGTAACAATGCATCTTGCTTGATTGCAGGACCATTTAAGTGGAAGAATAATACTCCAACCTCACATACTTATTTGCAAACAAATGCAAAGGGTGCTCTGGCTTGATGCAAGGTGCTGTGATTACATGACCACTAAACCATCACCCCACCTTCTCTATCACTTTTGAGCCTGTGAAAAGCAGGACCATCAGCGCTATGAGAATGACACAGGAGACCCCCTACGGAAAGCAGGTAGCTGTGGGCTGCCCTGTTTGAAAGTCTTGATGACAAAACCACAACCTTTGAGAACTCTGAACCAGATTGAGCAGGGAAAAACAACCTATAAATGTATTTGGGGGCACCAGAGGGTGCTGTTGCTTTCACCAATTCCATCTATTTCCATGTTGTTTGTTACCCATAGAGGCAGGAAAAGTATTAGATCAAGGGCGCTTTCTAGTATCTTTCTGCAACCCACGTCTGCGCGTGCCACAATTTGCCACTTCCGCGCATGCGCATGATGTCATTTTGAGCGTCTGCGCATGTGCGAGCAGCGAAACCCGGAAGTAACGCGTTCCATTACTTCCGGGTCACCACAGAGCGCAACCGGAAAATGCTCAACCCAAAGCTACTTCAACCCGAGGTATGACTGTACAGTCATACCTCAGAAGTCGAATGGAATCCGTTCCAGAAACCCGTTTGACTTCCAAAACATTCAGAAACCAAAGCGCAGCCAATCGGAAGCTGAGGAAGCCCCGTCAGACGTTAAGCTTCCAAAAACACTCACTTCCGGTTTTCGATCGTTCGGGAGCCAGAACATTTGACTCCCAAAGCCAAGGTACGACTGTAGCGAGTTAACTCCAACTTTGAACTGCTGGCTGTCTCTTTGACACAAGGACTGTCACTCTGTCGCTCTAGCAGATGATGCTGTTGCTCCTGATCTGATTTTTTTTAATGATCTGCAGTCCTCCCTCCGCAGTTCCTGCTCCACCACAGCACTTCTGAGTCACAACAGTGTGTTTATTACATGGGCATTATTATTATACATTTAAAAATTATTACTCCACCCACTTTTGTACCCAGCCCTGCTCCCCACTGGGCTGTGGTCCTCAAAACACTACCCAGAATAGAATGTGACCTTCAGACTGAGAAGGATTCTGCATCCATATGGTCGGAAATTGATATATATTTCCTTAAACTGATGCGGGCTTGTCGACTTGTATGAGCACGTTATTTCGTGGCCGGGGAGATTCCCCTTTCCCGACAGTCGGTGTGTCTCTTCCAACTTTCACAGTCGCCTATTGCAAAGCTCCCATGACGCTCCTAACAAAGGACAGTCATCCCTACCAAATGACCGCGTGTAATTTTAGAGAAATGCCTCCCCTCCTTTCAGTTCCTATGGTGCTCCACCTTTCATTGTCACATTCTGTCAGCGCTTACTCAGTTCCCTCCAAGGCTCAGTGCACATCATACATCTTCCCCTCTCCTCTGCCAAAAAAAAGAGAGGGGGAAAATAATTGTGTGGTCTGCAGTTTAGCCTGTTAATGGAGAAATCCGAGGGCTCCCTTGGACAAAAACAAAGACACCAACCAGGATAACTTGGAGCAAAACAGTAGCCTTGTAGGCTTGGCCTTTATTGGATACTGTCGTGACAGGACTCCCACCCGCAACAAGATGAAGCAAAATGGAAGCCGAGGACAAAAGAAGACCCCAACTTTTATTAGTTACTAATCCCCCAAACTACACCCCTAAGACTACATCACAACTACATCACAAAAAGGAGGGGTTGAGGGAGGAGTTGTGGAGGTAACCTGAATATCTTGTCACCTGGCTGGTTCCTCCTTTCACCCTCTCCATGATTTTTTTTTTAAATGTTTATTAAGATTTTACAAATTATATCAAACAAAACAATACACACAAACACAAACAAAGAAAAAAAGAACAAGTACAATTTCAAAACCCTATCTTCTTAAAACTTACTTCAGCGACCTCCTCATACCTCCCCTTTCTGCGTTCCCATTTCAAATATTTAATTCAGCAAATCCTCACCCTTAATTTTATCCAATTATCAACCTTTCTTTTCTTTTATCTTAATCTTTACAGCTGTACTCCATTTAATTTCTAAAAACCACATCATTCTAGCACTCATTGATTTTACATTGTTTCTTAAGATAGTTCTTAAATTTCATCCAATCTTCTTCCGCCATCTCCTTCCCCTGGTCCCGGATTCTGCCAGTCATTTCTGCCAGTCCCATATAGTCAATCACCTTCATCTGCCATTCTTCCAAGGTGGGTAGATCTTGCGTCTTCCAATACTTTGCAATGAGTATTCTTGCTGCTGTTGTAGCATACATAAAGAATGTTCTGTCTTTCTTTGGCACCAGTTGGCCGACAATGCCCAGGAGAAAGGCCTCTGGTTTCTTAAGGAAGGTATATTTAAATACCTTTTTCATTTCCTTATATATCATTTCCCAGAAAGCCTTAATCTTTGGGCATGTCCACCAAAGGTGAAAAAAAGTACCTTCAGTTTCTTTACACTTCCAACATTTATTATCAGGCAAGTGGTAAATTTTTGCAAGCTTGACTGGGGTCATGTACCACCTATAAATCATTTTCATAATATTTTCCTTTAAGGCATTACATGCCGTAAATTTCATACCGGTGTTCCACAACTGTTCCCAGTCAGCAAACATAATGTTATGGCCAATATCTTGTGCCCACTTTATCATAGCTGATTTCACTGTTTCATCTTGTGTATTCCATTTCAACAGCAAGTTATACATTCTTGACAAGTTCTTAGTATTGGGTTCTATCAATTCTGTTTCTAATTTTGATTTTTCCACCTGGAAGCCAATTTTCCTGTCCAACTTAAAAACACCCTCTCCATGATTACTTTCCAGGTGACAAAGGGGAGTTTGCAGTTTCCTGCCCCCAGAGGGAAGAGCTGATCATTGTCCTTTGTTCCACTCCATGCTGAATCCACTCCCATATGCAAGTTCTTTGTGACCTTGATGGTCTTCTGTCTAGGACCATCAGGGTTGGCATAGCAACTGGGCAGGGCTCCTGTGTATGTGCTGGTATGCTGAAGGGATTATGGCTGCTCTGTATCAAACCTTCCCCATTTTGTAGTCCTTCCTTCATGGAGTAAAATAAAAGTGGAACGGTGCAGATCCAATGTATGGTTGATTTTCTATTAATTTATAACAGAAGCGTAGCATATGTAGTGTGTGAGTGTGAGTGAGTGAGTGAGTGTGTGTGTGAGTGTGTGTGTGTGTGAAGTTTGTACAAACTGAATGATTCGGGGGGGGGTTCCTGTGACAAGCCCTCACAGAACTACAATTCCCATCACCTTTAACAAGCTACAGTTCCCAGGAAGGATGCTTTAAATGTATGGTGTTACTGTTTATACTTTCAGGGTGCTATTGGGAGGGAGATGAATCATGACCCATCTCCTCTCCTCTCTCCACGGTGGTGGTTGTTTTCTTTTTCTCGCACGGCTGATTGTGCAATTTCCCTCAGCATCCATACTGTCGGGGCGGGCAGTGAAACAAGCCGATATGATTCCATGCCCCGGTGAGGAAGGAAGGAAGGAAAACACCACCCGTCCGCTGGAAGACAAAGGGAGCAGAGAGTCTGGAAAGGCAGCTTCAATGTGTGCGTTCCTCCCTCCTATTATGCACACACTGAGAGGCGCATATGAACATGGAGGCCCTGAGTGGAAACATTTGCAATATAGCTAGCGGTGATGAAGGGAGAAAGCTTCCTGGTTTACTTTGTCAACTTTGTGTGTGTGTGTGTGTGTGTGTGTGTGTGGACAGATGGACACAAAGAGAGACAGACAGACAGACAGACAGACAGACAGACAGACAGACAGACAGACAGATGATAGAGTCCACAACATACACATATTTAATGTGTACATTCAGTTGTACACACTTGACAAAAAATAAAATAAAAAAAGAGGGTGGGCATCATGGGGGGAAAAGACTTCAGCCATCCCACCTGCCGTTGAATCCAATGTGTTGTGACGATATGCGGTTTTGTGGATTGACTTCTGCATGAAATAAGAGTATTTCACAAAACCAATACAGTGGTACCTCGGGTTAAGTACTTAATTCGTTCTGGAGGTCCATTCTTAACCTGAAACTTTTCTTAACCTGAAGCACCAATTTAGCTAATGGGGCCTCCTGCTGCTGCTGCGCCGCCGGAGCACAATTTCTGTTCTTATCCTGAAGCAAAGTTCCTAACCCGAGGTACTATTTCTGGGTTAGTGGAGTCTGTAACCTGAAGCGTATGTAACCTGAAGCGTATGTAACCTGAAGCGTATGTAACCTGAGGTATCACTGTACAACTGAAATAACTGAGGAGAGATAAAGGAAAGTGCGCAGTCGAAAATGGAATTTAGGAACCACAATGGGGTGATTGGAAGTCATGTTGGAATTAGTTATGTATGAATCTAAATCTTTTTTTGTAATATGGATCGATTTTGGATTGTTTTTGTTGACTGTTTTGTTTTGTTTTTAAAATCAATAAAGCATAAAAAAGACTATATGTGATTTTGGCTTTAGGCGTGCAGAGGCAAATTTATGGGAGTGTGACTGGTTTGGTTGCACTGAGCATAGAGCCTTGCGGCTGCCGTAGGAGTGCTATAACGGTGTCGATCTAATAAATAAGGGAGGGAGAAGAAGGACCCTGAACCCATATCTTGTATGTAAATACACAGCTTTATTGGTTTATGGGGTCAATAGAAACTTCAAGCACTTCGAGAGCAGCAGAGAGGGGAGGAGACTGTATGGAGCTTTGCTACGTAAAAGGAGGAGGCCTAACTTGGTCTGCTCACATCTATTGTATAATCTTTTAACTGTCATGGTTTATCACAGAATTGTAGAGTTGGGACCCCAAGGGTCATCTAGTCCAACCCCCTGAAATCCAGAATCACAGCTAAAGACTTCCCAGCAGATGACCAGAGAAAACCATCTGGAAACCAATTCTGTCAAGCACCTAGGACATTCTCACTGAAGATTTTCAGCAGTAGGCACTACAGTTCCCAGAAGCTAAGACAGTTAGGCCCCATTAAAAATCCTGAAGCTTATCTGTTAGGGTTGGTGGGCAAAGATATACCACATATGAAAAAAAATTAATCTTTTTATATGCAACAACAGCTGCCAGGGTAGTGATTGCTACTAAATGAGAATCTCAGGACATACCAACAAAGGAAGAGTGGATTTGTAAATTAAGTGAGTATATAGAATGGGCAAAATTAACATCAATTATAAGATATCAATCGAATCGGAAGTTAAGAATGGAGTGGAAGTATTTCGAAGATTATATGTCAAAATATTGTTCTAAAAATGACGTGTTAATAGGCTTAGAATAAAAAATGTAAGCAATAACAAAACAAAGAAAGAAGGAAGGGGAAATCAGAATTTAACAAAAATAATTTATTACAGAATGCAAGGGAAAAAGGCAGAAAGAAATATAAAGAAGTCGAATTGCTGTGGGGGGGAGAAGAGGGTGTGTGGGTGGTGTATAATTATGCAGCTGTTGTAATTTAGATATTATATTTTATGTGAGGGAATCATTGGGGATTTTGGTTATTATGTATATATGTTAAGTTTCAATAAAGGTCTAAAGAAAAAAAGGGGGGAAGAGTTGCTTAAGTCAGCTGCAGATGTTTGCTTCAATGACGAAAGGTTCAGGGGTTTTCCCTTCTGTTTTTTCCCTTTAGTAACAACTCGTAAAATGCCCCAATACTTTCCCTTTTCAAAGTCTCCAGATTCAGCCTGGCACATCCCAGGGTGTGGTGTCAGAGTAGAAGGGCCCGATCCCATGGGAAGCAAGGGAGGAGGATTGTGACGGCGTTGCAAGCTGCTGGACCACAGTCGCATACTCGAAGGCCGGGGACTCAGAATTTCATTTCACCATCCTTGCTCTTCAGAACAACCAGGGTCACCAGGAAAGGGATGAGGCAGATCGGGGTGATGATCAGAGGCAGCAAAATGTCATCCGGGGGGTCCTGCAGGGCGTTGCGCACGCTGCAGTTGAGGAAGTACATCCTGTGGCCATACGTGATGTAGTTGTGAGCCAAGGTGTTGGGGTAACCGTACTTCAGGCGTTCTGCCCATTTTTCCAGGCACTCCCGCAATTCATTGTATGGCCTGTGGAGTTGATCAACAGAGGGAGGAATTCAGGATTTGGAGCATTAGATACAGTAGAAACTGGGGGAAGCTGTGCTCTTAACCCTCAGAAAGAAACCTTGCACTATAACCTTTCTAAAGGGTGGTGCTGTGGGTTAAACCACAGAGCCTAGGACTTGCCGATCAGAAGGTCAGTGGTTCGAATCCCTGCGACAGAATGAGCTCCCGTTGCTCGGTCCCTGCTCCTGCCAACCTAGCAGTTCGAAAGCACGTCAAAGTGCAAGTAGATAAATAGGTACCGCTCCGGTGGGAAGGTAAACGGCGTTTCCATGCGCTGCTCTGGTTCTCCAGAAGCGGCTTAGTCCTGCTGGCCACATGACCTGGAAACTGTACACCGGCTCCCTCAGCCAATAAAGTGAGATGAGCGCCGCAACCCCAGAGTCAGCCACGACTGGACCTAATGGTCAGGGGTCCCTTTACCTTTACAACCTTTCTAAGTGGCTATTAAAATGTCTGCCTTCACAGGTGGAAGAATCCTGTGTGAAAGGCGGGGAAGGGGAGACCTCACAGGTGAGAGGCTGTGAGGAGAAGAACGATCCCAGGTGAGAGCTAGGAGGGGTCACCTGTTTCTGCATGGGATAAAAGTTACGATGCCGCAGTGAGAGAGGACTGGTGCAGTTTTCTTTCTCTTTTCTTCTTCATTTAGTTCCCTTTCTATTATTTATTGTAGATTAGTTTGTTTTTCTGTTATGTGTCATGAAAATCTCAATAAAAGTATACCCAAAGGAGCGTCTCCATCCCCATCATTCAGCCTGGACACTGAGGTCCAGCTCCAAGGGCCTTCTGGCGGTTCCCTCATTGCGAGAAGTCAAGTTACAGGGAACCAGGCACAGGGCCTTCTCGGTAGTGGCACCTGCCATGTGGAACGCTCTCCCACTGGCATAGCGTGGGGGGTGCAGGGGGGCCAGCCGCACCGGGCGCAACATCTGGGGGGGGCACGCTCGCACTCGCAGCTCTCTGCCCCTACCTGGCTCACTCAGGGTTAGGGGGCAAAAATTACTTGCCTTGCCCCGGGTGCTGACAACCCATGCTACGCCACTGCGCTCTCCCACCAGATGTCAAAGAGAAAAACAACTACCAGACTTTTAGAAGATATCTGAAGGCAGCCCTGTTTAGGGAAGCTTTTAATGTTTGTTGTTGTTGCTTTTTTATTACTGTTACTGGTGTTCTGTTGGGAGCCACCCAGAGTGACTGGGGAAATACAGCCAGATGGACAGGGCATTAATAATAATAATAATAATAATAATAATAATAATAATAATAATAATAATAATAGTTGTTGTTAAAAACTTCATAGTAGAATGTCTGCCCACTAAACCGCTTTCGGCGCAACGGGACACCGTGACGGAAACCAGAGTGCACGGAAAAGCCATTTACCTACCCGCCAAAGCGGTACCTATTTATCTACTTGCACTGGCATGCTTTCAAACTGCTAGGTTGGCAGGAGCTGGGGCAGAGCAATGGGAGCTCACCCCATTGCAGGGATTTGAACCCCCAACCTGCTGATCAGCAAGCCCAAGAGGCTCAGTGGTTTACGGTCTAAATAGCATCATCATCATCATCATTGCTGTTCAGATAAACAGCATGTAACATTTGATTTTGGCCTTAAGACTGTTATCGATACATCTCAAAATTTCTTTATGAATTGTGGCAGAGTCAACATCTGAACGTCGTAACTCCAGAATTTCATATTCCTTATTTGACCCCCGAAAGAAACTGGCACAACTTTTGTTTACCACTCTCAACCACCCCTTACCCAGTGGAAAAGCTCCGTTCTTCATTACCTTCTAATGAGCATCCACTCACACCAGTGCTCCTCTGTGATGTTGGCCATCTGCTTCTCAAAGTCTCTCCAGCAATCTGCCACGAGGATACTGTAAACTAGATGGGGGGAAGCAAAGCATAATGAGTAATGCCTTTGTGTGTGTGACGCAGCATGGTAAAGGTAGCGGTGGAGGAAGCAGGGGTCTGGCTGTGTCATGTGATACTGAAATCCAACGGTGGAAAGGAGGAATTGTGAAGAAATCTGCACATGGGCCAACGAGTGAGAATATAACCAACATTCTGCCTTCTGAGGCACATGCCTATTGCACAGGCAAGGAGGACGCCCCCATCTCAGATCTGACCTCAAAAAACCAGGCAGTCATCTGTTTATCTATCAAATCAAATAGCACAGCAATTTTTCAGGACAGCACTGAGTCAACATTTTCACTTGTCTCTTCTCAAAGTGGCTCGCAATGGCAGGTGTATGGAAACAGTTATGGCTGCAGGGTTTCCCAAAGCGAATCGCAGGTTCTGGGGTGCCAACTTGAATAAAATATTTGGGGGACAGGTAAGCCACACTCCGCGTAATCAGTCACAAGATGCGGCACGCACACACCAATTGAATGGTAATGCCCACTGACTTGGGGGCCCCCAGCCCCCTCAAATATTTTATGGGGGCAAAGGGACTTCAGTCTCTAGGATTTGGCTGCTATGCACAGGTTCGTTCAATGGGAACCACTGGGGAAAAAGGTGAGGTTCCAATTTTTTTACTGCAGCCTGGGACAGTTGTTTCAGGTTGGAGTAGTTCTGGGGAATGCAGGGGCCCTGAGAAAGAGTGGATCAGGGCCAGCCCAATACATTTTGGCGCCTGAGGTGAACGCAAAATGCCATCTCCCTCCCTGCCATGGAATCAGATGTGAGTGAACATATGCATTAGGAGCAAAGGGGGAATAAAGATCTACATTGGGGTGTGCTGACCCTGTGAATCCTGCCTCCTGAGGCGGTTGCCTCATCTTGCCTCATGTGTGGGCCGGCCCTGTTTTGGTGCGCCAAACAATGTTTTCTGCTTTGAGATGTAAGCAGTCAGGTTTGTACCCTGGGGATACTCTTGGATTGGCGCTGAAAGCAGAGGTGACCTCAGCAGCTCATTTTCAAACTTAGGCCAGAAGTGGGGAACCTGTGGCCTTCCAGATGTTGGTGGACGCCAGTTCCTACAAGCCCCAGTTTCCCACAAGCCCCTCCAACTGGAGAGGTGGAGGTGGTCACCCACCTCAGGAAAGGCCTTTCTAAGACAAGAGGACTAAAGGAGCCATGTTCTGACCCAAAGCGTCCTCATAACAAAGGACATGTCACGATGTGTCTAGAGGGAAGAAAAGGCAGTCTGTACATACTCAGAGGCATCAGAATTTCTCGGCTTTGCTATCATCTCACCATCGTCCAGGCTCAGCTTCATTTCGGGGCCCAGAAATGTAGCGTTTGGTCTTCCTTCGAGAGAGACGCTGGCAATGCCAGGAGCTTCTGTGGTCCCATTATGAGCATCGAGCCTGGTGGCCACTGCAGGTGAGACAGAGAGAGCAGAAGGAATGCAAGAAGAGTGGGGACAAGTGGATATTTTGGAACAGTCCCTCTGGAACATAGCTGTCAACCGTCCCTTATTTGGCGGGAAAGTCCCTTATCCCAGCGCCGTGTCCCGCTGCTGTCCCTTATTGATGATGTCCCTTAAATTTCCCGGGTTTCAAAGGAAGCAGCTCCTCTCCCTCCCTCCCTGCTGGCCAGGGAGGAGGGAGGCTCCAACTGTGTTGCTTGGCTGCGTTGCTCACCCAATAAGGAGTCTAAGAACGACTGGGGGGTGGAGCTTGCATGCCTTGTGCCAATCAAATCGGCCGCGTTGCCTGGGGACTCGCCTTTGCTCAGCGCTTCCCAGCAGAGAGGTGACGGTGGTTTTCCTTGCTGCATCCCCTTTGCCAGGTTGCTGTGCTGTGGGAACCACCGCTTGAGGCTTCGTTTGACTGCTGGCTGGGCTTTCTGCCTTTGGCTCGGAGGGGCTCAGAAGTTGAACATACCTGTGCTTGGAAAATCCCTTATTTTGGCTGCTGATCCCTTATTTTCGAGGCTGCTGGTCCCTTATTTTCAAATCTGTAAGCTGACAGCTATGCTCTGGAACCATTGAGGGAATGGAATTGGGTTCAGGACAAACATGTCTGGTATTCCAGCAAGCAGGCTAGACATTTGGAGCACAGCATTGGCAAGGTGGGAAAGAGTTAAGCACTCCTTCCTGCCTTCTAAATGTCCCTTTCCTGAAGCTCTCCCCCCCCCACCCCAATAAACATGTACTTAGCCAATGCTTTGTAGCCTGCTAGAACAGGAAGGTTTCCTCCTTCACTTACTTCCTCTGGAGTTTAAGAAGCTGCTACAGCCAGGGACAGGGCATCGTGTACAAAAATCAATGTGAACTGTGGCGACTCTGTAAATGAGTTGTGTTTACACTGAGCCATGTCTACCGCTCTGAGATTTTTGAAATATCAATATATAGTTGTGAGTTTGTTTGTTTTGCAGGAGGTGGGTGTTAGGCTATATTTCTGAGTCCCTCAAAATTCCTGGATCCGGCAAGAGACTCTCTCTCTCTATATATATATATGTATATAACAAAGTAATAATCATAAATAAATAAGAATAAAAATGTGCACCCCACCACCGAGGCCATTCCATTATAACTATCCAAACTCCCAAAATTTCAACACCTCTTGCGATGGTTTGACCCCTTTCCATTTTAGCAGTACAGATTCTACAAACACCCTCCATATCTCCTCGAAATCATTTGTCCTGCATATTCCCTGTCTTACCTTAATGTCATGTGTTAATTTGTCATTAATAGCTATCTCCCACAGCTCTTTATACCATTCTTCCATTTTATATTCTGCTTGCCCCTTCCACTTCCTGGCTATCATAATTCGTGCAGCTGTCGATAAATTTGTGAGCAAGTCCTTCATAGCCTGCGAACCTTCCACCCCATCGTAAATTGATGATAATGCAACCTCTGGACAAGAGAGGCTCTTCTCACAGTCATTGGTTCAAATCCCACGTTGGGAAAAATATTCCTGCATTGCAGGCAGTTGGACATAGATCAGGGATATCCAACAGGTCGATCGCGATCTACTGGTAGATCCCCGCAAGGTTTTGGTAGATCACAGCTGATCTCTGGCTCCCCTTCCTTCACTTTGCTAAAACTGACTCCTGCCCCGCCCCCTCGCCCTGCTCTCCATTGTTGTTTGATCGCTGAAAGGGAAGATAAAGCTTTCTCTGTGCTGCTGTTTTCATCCACAGCAATCTTTTTGTGAGTGACTTTACCCCTTTGTCCCTTGCATTTAACACCCCCTCCCAAAAAAAGCTCAACAACTGAGCTAACCCAAAACAGGGGTAGATCGCTGCCAGTTTTTAATTCTGAAGGTAGATTGCAGCCTCCTGGGAGGAGGATGCGGGATAATACGAGATTGGTGATAGATGCCATAGAATATCTAGACATGAACCCGGGAAAGCGACGGCCTTCGTCTTAATTGATGCCAAAAAGGCTTTTGATAATGTCTCGTGGAGATTTCTGGGAGTTGGTCACCCCTGACATAGATGATCCTCGTGGCCCCTTCCAACTCTACAATTCTATAATTATTTTTGATTCCATTGTTAATGTCCCAAAGGCATTGGTATAAAAAAGGAAGCTGCTCTGTGCCAGAGGGCAAATGGGTGGGCCCCCTCTTTCACCCGGCTGGTAGTGAGAAGAATAAAGGCCAGAGCAGGGATGGAAGCAGGCTTCTGGCAGAAGCCAGAGAGTGAGAGCCAGGCCTGATTTCTGCTTGAATCCAAGGCTGTGGCTAAGAGGGAAGCAAGACCCTCTGGGGTGTTAATGCTGTGAGCCTCTCCATCATAGGCTCAGGTTGTATAGATGTGCAAATAAACCATATATCAGAAAGACACTGCAGTCTCCGCTGTCCCTCATTCCAAGGAATCCGAGCCCTGGGTAAGTGCCTGGAACCCCTGGGGTCTTGCACCTATTGGGTTGGTATGCAACAATACAAATGCTTCTAAATAAACAAATTTCTAGCTGCCACATTTGAGACTGTAGCCGTGTACACACAATATCTTTACTGCACATTTTTTTGCCCCTTGAGCACATTTTTTTGCCCTTTGAGGAATTCTGGGCCCTGTAGTTTGTTCAGGGATTTCTGGGAATTGCAGCTCAGGGATTACAGTGCCCAGAATTCTTTGAGGGAAAGACTGTGGTTTGAATGCCCTTTAAAGGCATAGTACGTACGCAACCTGGGACGACATTTTCTCGACCGGGTTCTGTTTGAGCTTGAGCGTACTTGCGTTTCCTTGCGACGTATAGCTGGAATCACTTTCTTGTGCCATGCTGGGCAGATTTGCTTGATAGTCACTTTTTCTGCAAAGCACCTCTTTCTGTATTCCGCCTGCTCTTGTGCCACGCTGTAGTTTGGATCATATGAGTTGATCTCTGAGAGAAATCGGGTGGGCAGCCATACCTGGCAACAGAAGGGATCTGGCCCCTTCAGCGCTGTAATTCTAGGAATGTTCGGTGCCCACCTGAAGCTGAACTGGCTTGCAGCAGGCAGGCGAAACCCCCATCAGGAATGCCCCCATGAAGGCACTTGAAGGAAGCCTGCATGGTGTAGTGGTTAGAGCTGTTGATTAAGGACTGGGAAGATTCAGGTCTCCACTCAATCATAATACGCACTGGGTGATACTGGGCTGCTCACAATGTTTCAGTCTAATCTACCTCACAGGGTTGTTATGAGTTGGGCTGGGTGATAATCTGGTTTTCAACATCGCGATATATCACCAGCTAAACTTCGTGATACAGTGGTACCTCTGGTTAAGTTCTTAATTCGTTCCGGAGGTCCGTTCTTAACCTGAAACCGTTCTTAGCCTGAGGCACCACTTTAGCTAATGGGGCCTCCTGCCACTGCCGCACCACCGCCACGTGATTTTTGTTCTCATCCTGAGGTAAAGTTCTTAACCCGAGGTACTACTTCCGGGTTAAGTCTCTAACTTTGAGTCTCTAACCCAAAGTGTTTGTAACCTGAGGGGTTTGTAACCTGAGGTACCACTGTATACAGTCATACCTCATGTTATGTTTGCTTCAGGTTGCGCGTTTTCAGGTTGCGTCCGTGGCGACTCGGAAGTACCGGAAAGGGTTACTTCCGGGTTTCGTCACTCGCGCATGAATAGACGTGCAAAATGACATCATGCGCATTGCGCAGAAGTGGCAAATCGCAACCTGTGCACGCGCAAACGTGGGTTGCATTCTTTTCAGGTTGCGGATGGGCCTCTAGAACGGATCCCGTTCACAACCAGAGGTACCACTGTACTGATATATTACAATGTCTAAAATAAGGGTGGAGCTATGTAGAGGCATTGGCTGGCTTCGTGGTTTCCCCCGCATTGTGACATTTGCATGGCACACACACACACACACACACACACACACACACACACACACACACACCATGATTTGCAACATATTGCCAGGTCAAAAATTATGAAGGCAATATCATGATATGGACTTGAAACCGATTTGGGACGATACAGTGGTACCTCGGTTAAGTACTTAATTCGTTCCGGAGGTCCGTTCTTAACCTGAAACTGTTCTTAACCTGAAGCACCACTTTAGCTAATGGGGCCTCCTGCTGCTGTCGCGCCACCGGAGCCCGATTTCTGTCCTCATCCTGATGCGTATGTAACCTGAAGCGTATGTAACCCGAGGTACCACTGCATATCAATTTATCCCCCAGTCCTAGTTATGAAGCTGAGATGCAGGGAGAGAGGACAACCATGCACATTGCCTTCAGCTTCTTGGAGGAAAGGCAAGATATACCAGTAAATGTAAGAAATAATAAATCCACAGAGGTGAGATAGCCCTGCAAAAAACAGTTCACCAGAGGAGTGCTGTTTCCCTAGAGAAGTCGCTGTAAGCCTCAACTTGGAAAACGGAGGAAGTCGCCCAAATATTTAATAACACAGAAAGAAATTGCCTCCTGCCTCAGAGAAAGGCAAATTCTCCCAAAGCTCCTGTACCTGAAAATGTGGCTGGGCTGAGTATTTGGGGAGTCAGAAATGCCAGCAAAGCTGGAGTGAGAGGGGAAGAAAATGACAGTGGGGGTTTATCTAGATCCAGTGGGTTTTTTTCCTTCTTAAAAAAATGTTTAGGGGTACTCTCATTTTCCTACTCATATTGAAATACTGCCCCTCAATGAGGCCAAACTTAGATTTACAAAATGTTTAGGGATATGTGTACCCCTGTGTCCCCCCCAGAAAAAAAGCACTGCCTAGATCTCTGGGACATAATATTACTTTTGACTAGCCCTACTGAGACTGCGATGAACCTGGCCAGAAAAAGCACTGGAAGACAGCGTGGAAGCAGGACAAATCATGCCTGAGTAAGAAACAAGGGTGAGTCTGTGTCTACGCAGAGAGTCTAGAAGCTACCTCAGAGCCGGGACAAGAGCTAAGAATTCCAATTCAGACAAAAAGCAGGATCTGAGACAAAGACTCTGAGAACTCTAGCTGACCTGCGGAGACTCTCAGAAGGGATACCCATCTCCCTGCGGTGGACAACCTGTTGAGGGTGGAGATTATCTCTGTTCTCCACAGCTCTGAGAACCCAAGCCCCTCTCAGCTGCTGAGCAGAAGCTTTCTGCTTCCCACCCAACGGCCACCCTGAAGTGCTACTCACCTGTAAAGACCACCAGAAGCAGCAGCAAGGGCAGGCACCGGCCATCCATCTTGGTACTCCCTGCCACTCTCAGCACAGCTGCCTGTTTCCTCCTGACCAGCTTGAGATTTGAATCGGAATAACAGGAAGCGCCTCCTTTCCTCTGACAGGGCTGGTGGTTGAGAGTGCAGCCGACATGTGAAAAATGAGATCCAGGAGCAAGCCTGGCTCCCAGGGGCTTTGCTTCAGTGAGGCTCAGTTCTCCTCCCTTGCTCCCACACCCATTCGGAGGCACCGGGACCCCTGTAACCTCGGGGCAGCCACCTCGGGTCACCCTGCCTGGCAGCAGAGGAACGTTCTCCTCCGCAGCCCTTCCAACTTTTACAAGGCCCAGCCGGCCTTTGGATTGGCAATTTCCGAGTTGTTTCTGTCTGCTGGGTTGTGAAATCAAAGAGGCAGCTTGAAATGGGTAGCCAGGGCAGAGGGAAGAGAGGGGAACGCCTCTGGAAGCGAGACACTGTCTCTCTCTGTGTGTCTCTCGCGTGCAAAATCAGACAGGGGACAAGCAGCCCCGGGGGCAACTCGGCACATCTGTGCAACTCATCTGACTCACGCTTGGACGAGGGTTTGCAAGATGACAGGAACCAACGCAATGCACAAAGTTGCTTCAAATTATAGCGACAGGGAAGATTGCAGAAAAGGAAAACTGCAAGTTTATTATTATTATTATTATTTGATTAAATGCTTTATTGGTTTTAAAAACAAAACAAATGCAAAACAATACGCAACAATCAACAAAAGGCAATCCAAGATCAACACTCGTTACAAAAAGGAGAAACGATTGAGTTCACACGTCACGAATTCTAACATAACTTCCAATCCCCCCATTGTGATTTCTAAATTACATAACAACTGCACACTAAACTTTATCTCTCCTAGGTTGTTCGATTGCGTTAATTTTGTAAAGTTATCTTATTTCATGCAGAAATCAATCCAGGCCTGCCAAAGAATTGAGATTTTTACAATGTTCTTTTAAATATTCTCTGTAAATATTCCACACTCTATTAAATATTTGATCTGTGTGGTCTCGGAATCTGGCTGTCAATCTTGCTAGCTCTGCATATTCTAATGTTTTATTCTGCCAGTCTAATTTTGAGGGAGTAGAATCTCATTTCTATACCTTAGCAATTAAAATCCTTGCTGTGGCTATTGCGTACATTAAAATTTTCCTTACCCTTTCTGGAATTCCATTGCTCATTATGCCTAGCAGGAAGGCTCAAGGCTTCTTAGGGAAATAACTTTTAAACTTTTTTTAAAGTTCATTATATATTGTTTCCCAAAAATCCCTGATTTTTTGGCAGTTCCGCCACACGTGGCTCATAGTGCCATCTCCAACAGATGTTTTATAGATGTATACATTTTGGCCAGTTTTATAGGTGTTGAATACCATGTGGTAAAGTAATTATGTTTGGAAGTCAGAAAGAGAGATGGGGGGAGGTCGATGCTCAATTAGAGCAACGCTTGGGCACTGGTGGCTTTCACGGTGTTCCGTGTACACAATAGAGTAACTAGTCTGTGTGGTGTGGATGTTAATGCTCATAGACTTCACATTCATAACTTACATTCAGGCAGATGTTTGTGACACTCATCATAGGGTCTGAACTATTTTATGGGTGCTGTGGTGCCACCCTTAACAAACTGCAGATGGCAAGTGGCAGTGGCCTCTCTTGGCCAACTGATTTCCCTCTCTTTGTTCACTCAGCCCAGAGGTGGAAGGTTAAGGGACACCTCACGGATGTGCAGGGAGTGGTCATCCGCTGTGGAGAGAAAAATACGGGCTGCATTAAAGAAAGTCCTTTGCCGCTCACTCTGCGTCTCTGCTTTCTTTGTGCTAATATTGCCCTTATGACAACTTTGTGGAACTGGTCATGTTGTTCGGATGCCCGATTATCGTCTTCCAAAGCAACTACTCTATTCTGAACTTAAAAATGGAAAGCGTAATGCTGGTGGTCACCAAAGAGGTTTAAAGACTCTCTCAAGGCAAATCTTTAAAAATGTAGTATAAACACCAACAACTGGGAAACACTGGCCTGTGAGCACCCCAGTGGGAGAACAGCCTTTACCAAAGGTGTCATGGGCTTTGAAATATACTTGGAGAGTGGATTTCATGCTCTTTATTCAGCTCATAGTGGTGAGGAGGAATGAAAGTTCCCCCAGAATGTCTGCTTTATATACATTATTTACACAATGGGCCCCACGTGATTTGCTAATTCTGGGATTCACCTGTAGGCCAATCAGGTTGCGGATTCACTTCCACCTGGAGCTGGATTGGGTGGCTCCTGTGGACCGATCAGACTGCTGCATTCTGGACCCTATTGTTCTAGGACCAATCAGACTGCTGCATTCTGAATCCTATTTTTCTAGGACCAATCAGATTGCTGCCTTTTGGATCCTATTCAACTCAGTACATAACAGGCTTTAAAGACGCTCAAACTCAGGGCGAAAGGGAGAAACGAGCTAAGAGGAAGGCACATTTGGCAAACCCTCACTGTGATCGACTCCTGGCCAGAAACCTATGTCCCCACTGTGGGAGAATGTATGGATCCAGAATTGGCCTCCACAGTCGCTTACGAACTCGCTGTTAAAACCATGTTTATGGAAGACAATCTTACTCGGACACGAGTGATCGCCAAAGAAGAAGATTAAAATTAGGCGTCTCTCTCACTCCATCTAAACTTGCCTCGTGCAAACATCAAGCAGACACCAAATGTTGTCACTGTGTGACCTTATGTGACTCAAAGCACTTACACACTCTGTGCTCTCGTCCCTCCTGGATCACCACACAGGGGAAGAGGTTGTCCGCAGAGGTTGCCTGTGTTCTGAAAGCGCACAGAGTGTGGTTTGCACACTCTCAGCTTTTTACTCTTCACCACATCCTTGCTAGGGCAGCCTGTTGGATGCCACATTTGGACATAACGGACATAATATTGTTACAAGCGTGAAATGAAGTCAGTTGCAGAAATCACTGCCGGTCCTACATGCACAGTTCCAATCTCATTGCGCATGCATCGTGTGCACACTGTACAAGACTGAGACACCGTTAGTGGGCAGCTCCCTCTGAAGGAGGGCCGGGCTATATTTTGGAAAGGAAAAAAAACCTGAATTTTTATGCCCCACAAATAACCCAGAGATGCATTTTAAATAAAAGCACAAATTCTACTCATGTAAAAACACACTGATTCCCGGACCGTCTGTGGGCCAGATTTAGAAGGTGATGGGGCTGGATCCGGCCCCTGGGCCTTAGTTTGCCTACCCATGGCCTGCTGCATAACAGATGCCTGTAAAAGCACCCAGTGGACCTCACTGGGGAGGGACATCACTTCTGCCACTTGGACTATCTCTCGCTTGGACTACTGCAATGCGCTCTACTGCAATGCGTTCTACCTTTGAAGATGACCCGGAAATTACAACTAATCCAGAATGCGGCAGCCAGACCGGTGACTGGGAGTGGTCGCCGAGACCATATAACACCGGTCTTGAAAGACCTACATTGGCTCCCAGTATGTTTCCAAACACAATTCAAAGTGTTGGTGCTGACCTTTAAAGCCCTAAAGGGCCTCAGCCCAGTATACCTGAAGGAGCGTCTCCATCCCCATCGTTCAGCCCAGACACTGAAGTCCTCCTCCGAGGGCCTTCTGGCAGTTCCCTCACTGCGTAAGTGAGGTTGCAGGGAATCAGGCAGAGGGCCTTCTCAGTGGTGGCGCCCGCCCTGTGGAACACCCTCCCATCAGATGTCAAGGAAATAAACAACTATCTGATTTTTAGAAGACATCTGAAGGCAGCCCTGTTTACGGAGGTTTTTCATGTTTGATGTTTTATCTTGTTTTTAATATTCTTTTGGCAGCTGCCTCGAGTGGCTGGGGAAACCCAGCCAGGTGGGTAAGGTATAATAAACAAACAAACAAACAAACAAACAAACAATAACAATAAGTATTATTATTATTATTATTATTATACCATCACTTGGGAAATGCTGAGGGGAAGGGGAGTATATCGCACCAATGCACACTATTTTGTAAAGATGCCAACCTGTGTTTAACAACAGTGCAGATTGTAGCTGCCAATTTACTTAAATGCTATGGCACGAGGGTGTGTACAGCTACAAAGCACTTGCTCCAAGGGAAAGTGACCGCTTGGAGTGTGCTTCATATGCCCACGACCCTTGCCTTTGCCCTGGCTCTCAGCGCCACCCTATAATAGGTCACTGTTATCACCAGAAGCAGCAATCTGGTGGCACTTTAAAGATTAGCAAATTTATTGCTGCATCAGGTTTTGTGGAATAGGCCCCACACGCATGAAGCATGATCCAAAACAAACAAGCAAACTACAATTTCTAGGATTATTTGGAACAGAGAGCAATGAGCTTTGGAGATACGGTGGTGGACTGCCTGAAATGCGCATTCTCTAAGTTGCCCCGCCTCCCAAAAGGTGTCACAAATTACTGCTTCAGGGTGAGGGGAAACCAGCTCTGTGCATGCTCAGAGGCATCGTCCTCTTTGGGCAACACTGGAAGGCACGCAAGACTGACAACCAGAACAAAAACAGGCATAGGCGCCGACTCCATGGGGCCTGAGGGGGCCCGAGCCCCCTCAAAAATTCGTTTGGGGGGCTCTGCCCCCCCAATAATTTAAGAAAATTATTAGGCACCTTGCCAAAAACCGCGCAGGGGACTCCGGCGCGCGCCTCCCAAAGTGACCGGGAGCTCCTGAGAAGGGGCGGGCAGGTCGGTCAGTCAGAGGAAGACCCCCAGCGGCGGGACTTTAGAAAGGAATGGAGCCACGGGGCCGAGGAACGGCGTATTCGTCGCCGGCGAGGGACCGGGGTGAGGGGAGAATGGAGGGGATGGGAGTTCCCGCCGCCGGAGCGGGGCTTTTTTTCTGGGTTCGGCTAAGGTGACGTTGGTAGGAGGGGGTGGCTGCCTCCCGGCGCGAAGCCTGGGGAGGGCAGGCCGATTCTTGCATGCAAAAGCACCACTGCCATCCTGCCGCCAGTATGGACCCCGGTATGGGCCCCCCCAATATTTTTTATAAGTCGGCGCCCCTGAAAACAGGGCAGGCTTTTAGCAATCGGTGGAATGAGGAGTCTACCTCAGGCATTAGCTGCTAGGGTAGGGCATTGGCAGACACCTCAGCCTCCCCAAGTCTGTTGGATGGCAGAGCTGTGTGCCACACAGCCTGCCCTGCACCCTCCCCACTAAGCTTAGCCCCCTGTTCTCCTTGCCAGGGCTGAAGAAGCAAGATATAGCTGCCAATCCTGCCGGCTTCTCAGGTAAGATTGGGGGCGTGGCTCTTCTCCTTTGCCTCAGGCAACAAAATGACTTGGCCTGACCTCGACCAGAAACCCTAGCCCTGGCCTTGGGTGCAGGGCAGCCAGCCGCCAAACAGGACAGAGCTTCTGCGCTTTTCATCCTGGGTTTCCCAGAAGGTGCCTGCTGCATGGCACTTTGCCACACCTGCTAAAATCCCCTCTTTGATGCCCAGCTATGAAACTCCGTTCTGGCTTCTGGACGCTTCCCCATCTGCAAACAGCAACACACAGAAGTTATTCAGCGAAACTTTGTGAACTTCCCGTATCAAACTGGAGTTTTCCAGATGTTTTTGGACTGCAACTTCCAGCAGCCATAGCTAGCATGCTGGTTGGAGGTGATGGGAGCTGTTGTTATTATATATTAATTTATATCCCACTAATATGCCCAAGGATGGTCTAAACCACAGAGCCTAGAGGTTGCCGATCAAAAGGTCGGTGGTTCGAATACCCGTGACGGGGTGAGCTCCCGTTGCTCGGTCCCAGCTCCTGCCAACCTAGCAGGTCGAAAGCATGCCCAAAAGTGCAAGTAGATAATAGGTACTGCTCTGACGGGAAGGTAAATGGCGTTTCCATGCGCTGCTCTGGTGTTGGTGTTCCGTTGCGCCAGAAGCGGCTTAGTCATGCTGGCCACATGACCCGGAAAAACCGTCTGCAGAGCGGACAAACGCCGGCTCCCTCAGCCTGTAAAGCAAGATGAGTGCCGCAACCCCAGAGTCATTTGCGACTGGATTTGACTGTGAGGGGTTCCCTTTATCTAATATGCCTAAATACTGTATTTTTTGCTCCATAAGATGCACCTGACCATAAGACGCACCTAGTTTTCAGAGGAGGAAAACAAGAAAAAAATATTCTGAACGAAACAGTGTATGTATGATTTTTGTGGTTCATGCTGTGGCCACAGACATGTGATTTGACGGTGAGTTTGGGGTAGCCCAATGCAAAAATCCTGAGGATCCATGTGGATCCGTGCTTTGTAACCACGTTTTTGTGCCATTGTGGCGTCCCTTATCTCTCTCCCCAATCGTTCGCCGATCAGCTGCTTCCTTTCAACACTCCCTTCCCTCTTGTTTGCCTTAGTGTCTTAGGTTTTTTGCTCCTCCTTTTCTACTAATTTCTCTCCTGATTGCTTTAGTCTTCCTGTCTCCTCTCCTTGCAAGTTTGCTGTCTTTACCTCCCCCCTTCCAGGCAGCCTCCTTTATTGCTAGCGTCCCTTATCTCGCTCCCGATCGCTTGCTGATCAGTGGCTTTGTTTCAACACCCACGTCCCCCCCCTTTTTTTTAAGCATGATCTGCTTTTCGCCCCTGGGCAATTCAGCTCCAGGGACCATGCATTCACTCCATAAGACGCACAGACATTCCCCTTTACTTTTTAGGAAGAAAAAAGTGCGTCTTATGGAGCAAAACTACGGTATGTTCCTAAGTGGTTTACAGCTATAAAATCAAGACATAGCTGAAATGCGCACTAACAGTTCCACTGGGGCATTAAAACAGCCTTAATTAAAATATACAATAATACAAACAACTAAAAAGCAGAATAATTAAAACATTTTTTTAAAAACCAGGTTTCCCTTCAGGAGTCTGGTGGGGACTCTCTTATTTCGGCAGGGAGGGCATTCCACAACACTGGTGCCACTAGTGAAAAAGCCTGCCTCCTTGTTCCCACAAGCCCATAATAATCAGGTCGTGGTAAAAGTAACTGTGTCCCTTTAGCTGATTGCTGGGCGGTGAAGAGACAGAAGTATGGTCAGGACCAGCCCAGGACTTTTTGGTACCTGAGGCAAACCACAAAATGGTTCTCTCCCTTCTCGCCACCGGGGAAGATGAGATGAGTGAAGGTATAAATAAGGATCTTAAGGATCATAAATAGATAATGTAGATAAACATCTACATCAGGGTCTGCTGACCCTGTGGATCCTGCCGCCTGAGGCAGTCACGTCCCCTTGCCTCATCGGCGGGCTGGCCCTGAATGCAGTTTCACTGACTCCTCCCGTCTCTAAAGGAAGTCATCTGTCAGGGGTTGTTGTTGTTTAGTCGTTTAGTCGTGTCCGACTCTTTGTGACCCCATGGACCAGAGCACGCCAGGCCCTCCTGTCTTCCACTGCCTCCCGCAGTTTAGTCAAACTCATTTTGGTAGCTTCAAGAACACTGTCCAACCATCTCGCTCTCCGGTGTCCCCTTCTCCTTGTGCCCTCCATCTTTCCCAACATCAGGGTCTTTTCCAGGGAGTCTTCTCTTCTCATGAGGTGGCCAAAGTATTGGAGCCTCAGCTTCACGATCTGTCCTTCTAGTGAGCACTCAGGGCTGATTTCCTGAACCTGGGCTGGAATGGGTCCAGATACTCTGTTTCCCCCCCAATGGTGCCTACAGCGAGTATTAGAGGCTGAGCAGTAGTTGTCCAACTCCCCAGGGTCTGTGGAGGGCTCTTTTGCTATTAGCTTGGAGAAGAACCAGGGAAAACAAAGAACTCTGCCGTGTCAGACCAGGTACCTTTTGACGGTTGTGTCGATAGCTCTCCTCATCTCAAAATTGCACAGTGAGGAAAGGACCACCATGGCTGGAGTCAAAAAACACTGAAAGGGTTTCAACCCGGAAAAACATCCAGCGAACACCCAGTGGATGAGAAAATTAGAATCCTGTTACTGGTGTTGCTTGCTTATGTTTTAAGTGTTCAGAGAGTTTTGCTTACTTGTTTCTAACGTTGCTACTGGATCTAAACCATTGGGAATAGGGTGGGCACAAATCGGTGAATAATGCTGTGACTCAGGCCCGAACTCCATGTTTATTTGCCCCACGCCCACCAGATGCAGCCTTCTGGCCATCACTTTTTAAAACTGCAAAGTGTGTTGTGGTGTTAACTCTTTTCATAGAATCATATCACCTAGCCCAACCCATCTAGTGCAATGCAGGAATAATAATAATAATAATAATAATAATAATAATAATAATAATAATAATAATAATAATAATTTATTTATACCCTGCCCATCTGGCTGGGTTTCCCCAGCCACTCTGGGCGGCTTCCAACAAAACAAAACAAAACAAAACACTAAATTACAATAACCTATTAAACATTAAAAGCTTCCCTAAACAGGGCTGCCTTCAGATGTCTTCTAAAAGTTTGGTAGTTATATTTCTCTTTGACATCTGATGGGAGGGCGTTCCACAGGGCAGGTGCCACTACCGAGAAAGCCCTCTCCCTGGTTCCCTCTAACTTTGCTTCTCATAGCGAGGGAACCGCCAGAAGGCCCTCAGCCCTGGACCTCAGTGTCCGGGCAGAATGATGGGGATGGAGACGCTCCTTCAGATCTACTGGACCGAGGCCATTTAGGGCTTTAAAGGTCAGCACCAACACTTTGAATTGTGCTCAGAAACATACTGGGAGCCAGTATAGATCTTTCAAGACCGGTGATATATGGTCTCGGTGGCCGCTCCCAGTCACCAGTCTAGCTGCCACATTCTGGATTAGTTGTAGTTTCCGGCTCAAAGGTAGCCCCACGTAAAGCACATTGCAGTAGTCCAAGAAGGAGATAACCAGAGCATGCACCACTCTGGCGAGACAGTCTGCGGGCAGGTAGGGTGCCCCTGGGTGGGCTCGAACCGCCAACCTTCTGCTTAACAGCCAGATGCACCGAGCCATTGCGCCACCTTCTACCTCTGAGCAACACCCCCCACCACACACATACACCCATTTCACAGATGAGGAACTGAGGCCAATAGTAGGACGTGCTCTGGTGCGGCACGGCAAATCTGTTGCGGAGGCAAGACTTGAACCTCAGTTTCACAGACCCAGGTACAACTCCGTCCCCTTGGCCTGTAGCCCCCAGCTGGGCCCATCTCGAACCTTTCTGAGTTAGAAGAAAATGCAGCCGTTTAGGATGAAGTGGTTTTCTGGATAAACTCAGGAAGAGAAGCAGGCAGAACCGAGCTCTGCCCAGAGTTCTTCCTGGCCAGAGACTGCAGCTCCCTCCAAGCTTTGCTGCCAATTCCCTCTCCCTCCCTCCCCTCACGTCCTTGTGCGATTTATGAGACAGAAACCACCCAGCAAGATGGCTCCCACCCTCATCACCCAGAGCGCTGTGCTTTCACAGAAAGAGACCCATTTTCCTTGGACTGTGGGCAAGCAGGAGTCTCCCTCCCCACATCTGGAACAGATCGTATCCTGGAGGAAGTCCAGGCCTGTCAGCACCTTTGATGCTGTTTGCTGAGGTCATGGCAGCTGGATCCAAGCCCTCGGTGAAAACAGCTTGTGCATATTACTTACTTGCCGCAAACACACCCACTGAAGTCAGAACATCTTTAGAGTCTGAGGAGGCCAATTAGTACCCCGAGCTGGTCATCCCTTGGCAGCTCAACAGGCAGAAGCCAAGCTCCCCGTGACATAACTCTGCCTGCTTGCCATGTGCCATTCGGAGATACGAGGAAATAAATTGCGAACAGACTTGGCACAGATGTCCTGGAGCTTTTGCTGAGGATATTTTGCTTAAAATAAAACTTAGCAGATCAACCTGAGCCCAGAGAGCACCTCACAAGGGGTCCACAAAGCCTTCCTAACTTCAGATTGAGATCATCATAATCACGTCTCTGACCAGGGAACTGTAAGCTGCAGATCGGAAATACAGTGGTACCTCGAGTTACATACGCTTCAGGTTACACACTCCGTTAACCCAGAAATCGTGCTTCAGGTTAAGAACTTTGCTTCAGGATAAGAACAGAAATTGGGCTCCAGCGGCGCGGCAGCAGCAGGAGGCCCCATTAGCTAAAGTGGTGCTTCAGGTTAAGAACAGTTTCAGGTTAAGAACGGACCTCCGGAACGAATTAAGTACTTAACCCAAGGTACCACTGTATTTATATTTTAGACTTGCTTCTCTTCACCCTCTCTACTCCTGCCTGAAAGATTCTGTGGAACCCAAAAGCTTGCTGCACTGTGAACATGTCTCACTCTGAAAAGTCTGAGGTATGCTAATTGACAAACAAAATAAGTGAAACTTCATTATAAGATGGATTGTTATGTGTATACCCTCCAACATTTCTCCAATGAAAATAGAAACGTCCTATTCCATCATCAAGGGACGCGAGTGGCGCTGTGGGTTAAACCACAGAACCTAGGACTTGCCGATCAGAAGGTTGGCGGTTCGAATCCCCATGACGGGGTGAGCTCCCATTGCTTGGTCCCAGCTCCTGCCCACCTAGCAGTTCGAAAGCACGTCAAAGTGCAAGTAGATAAATAGGCACCACTCCGGCAGGAAGGTAAACGGCGTTTCCGTGCGCTGCTCTGGTTCAGCAGAAGTGGCTTAGTCATGCTGGCCACATGACCCGGAAGCTGTACGCCGGCTCCCTCGGCCAGTAAAGCGAGATGAGCGCCACAACCCCAGAGTCGGTCACGACTGGACCAAATGGTCAGGGGTCCCTTTACCTGTATATGTATATGTATATGTATATGTATATGTATATGTATATGTATATGTATATGTATATGTAATCGATATCCATATCCATATCAATATCTCTACTGAAATCCTTGGGATTCCCTCAGTCAAACTGATAGTTTCCTCTTCTTTCTTAGTGGTCAATTTGGGTTGGCGCTCTCAGCCTGAGATTGCTAATACATGCAGTTATTGTGTAGCATACTACATGCTTGAGATTACATGCTATCAATCAAATATATAACTTTTAAGGGACACCTGAAGACAATGGAGTAACTGTGGAAGGAGCAATGGAGGCCAGAATAGATTGCCCCAAGTAGCCTGTTAAAGTTGTGGGTCAACATATCAGACAACACAGAGATTCTTCAGACAGCTCTTGTTTTGTTCACAGACCCAGAACGGAACTGAACTGAAGGGTTCAGCCAGCCTGCTTATATAGAGCTCCATTACAACGCAACAGTAACAACTTTCTGTAACTATCCAATCACTGAACGTCACTTTCAATTCCTTATTTGCATATGTGGACCTGAGTGAAAACTATCTACAGTATTCCTCTGCTGTCCCAGGGTGAGAACTTCAGTACATAACATAGCCCTTGGTGCAACCTGAAAATTGTAAGCAACACAAAACACAACACAACAGAGCTGTTGTGTAGACTATGAATCCCACAGGTCATTCCACCTTACATCTTGCATGATATTCCACATACCATAGGGAAAGAATACTGCTCCTCGTGCAAGGAATATGAGAGGGGTGTGTGTTTTATTAAGGGCAAAGGCTGGTGGGAGTAGTGAAGGGGCTGGCAGTTCTTCCATGGCTTGGATTTTAATCAATCACAGATGAATTTGAAGGCTTAAAAAACTCACTTCTCCTTTGAAGTGGGAGATTTTTTATATTTTTAAAAAAAGCAAAATGTGGAAAGACAAGCCCTGGGATTTGTTTTGCCTTTTTAAAAAAGGAAATTATTTCCAAAGCCCTCAATAGAAGCCGGGGTGGGAGGATCTGCAAATCGTCATCTGGCTGTGGTGATCAAACTAATTAGGTAACTGGTACAAAATAAAGATTGTGAAATGGATTGCGAGAACTCTCTGAGAATAAAGAAGGGAGTCTGTCTGCCCACTTGTACTGTTGTTTGCGGCGGAAAATTGTGGCTGTTTTTTTTTGGGGGGGGCGATTTGCCTGAAAAGACTACAAGTCTTGGCACACATATAGAAGTACGGTAAGTGCTTTTGGATAAAGTGGCGTTTCCTTCTGATGGGCAGGAGAAGGGAGACGCTTCGGTTAACAACCGAAGAAGGAATACAAAGCTTGGTCAGCAGAGAAACTGCAGCTTTTAATGAAATGCAGATTGGCACTTGGGCCTAATGAGAAACACTTTACAAAGAGATGCAGGCACGATTGGCAACTTTAAAGAAAACAGTACAGCTGTTATGCCCTGCAATGTGGGGTTTGTGCGGGGCTTATTTTCCCCCATAATTTTTTTTATTAAGGTTTCAAAGATTTAACATATACACTTCAATACATAATAAATTTATCATTTCCTTCCAATTTCTTGGAAGAAATTTAAGGATTATTTAGCTAGATATTCTAATATAACGTAAGTAGAACTATTTGTAAGTACCAAATCGGCCTAGGAGTAAAATATGTTGAATTGTATAACATTATGGATTGAAATTACCACGAAGAGAAAGAAAGATAGCAACTGGATTAAGTTAATTTTATTAGAAAGTGGATATTGGAAAACTGCTACAATGAGATTTATGGAAACTCAGTCAGGGGGGATTTGAGGAAGTCACTTAACAATGAAAATCAAATTGGGCTTCAAACAGTTAGGTGTTTATATGTTTGTTTGTTTGTTTGTTTTTTCTTTTTAATATTGCAATGTTTTTCTTTTTTGTGTGTTTGTTGTAAATTTGGGGGGGGATTTTGGAAAATAAATAAACAAATTTATCATTTTCTGACTTCCCACCTCATTTTCCATGATGTTTTCATTTCCCCCCCCTCTGCTGTGCAATACCTTCTATCTTTTACCATAACATCAATACTGTATTCTCTAATACCTTCTGTTGCTCTTTTTTAAATCCAGCTTGTGAGGCCATCAAACTGCAATATTTCCTTAAGTAGTCCAAAAATGGTCTTCCATTCTTCTGGGGCTTTGGGTTAACATTTCTATTGTAGAAAAATCTCCGTCTGGGCTAATGTGTAACTTCATACAAGTAGAATATGCAGTGTTTTTTTCTGGGGGGACACGCAGGGGTACGCATACCCCTAAACATTTTGTGAATCTAAGTTTGGCCTCATTGAGGGGCAGTATTTCAATATGAGGAGGAAAATGAGAGTAACCCTAAGCAATTTTTTATTTTATTTTTTAGAAAAAAAGCACTAGGAATATGTAATTTCAGAAATAAAATTCAAGGGATGGGGAGTAGCTACTAATGGACTATGCAGAACTGGCGAAGCAAACAGCAAAAAAAACAAAACCAGAATGACGGTCTATTTGTGGAAGAATAGAAGCCTTTTTTTGGAATCTCTGAAAAACACCATAATCAGATGAAATCGCAAGCAGGATTTGAAACATGAGAAGCGGAAGAAAGGTGATAATATTTGAAATGAAAGAATATATTTTCGGTGGAATGTTCATTAGAAGGCAGTATGTAGATGAGATGGGATTCAGAACAGCAGGGAAGAAAGGCGGAAAGTCAAAGTTTAAAGATAGATAGATAATTTATTACGGTCGGAGACCAGCTTCTAAATCACACTTGGGGGTACAATCCCAGAAGGAAAACAAACATTTAAAACAATGTGCAACAATAAATTTGAAATTTATAAACGCGAAAAGCGTACAGACACTTAAAACTTTAAGCGAAGTTTAAAGAGAACTGTAAAACTTGAAAGCTGGAATTTAAAGATTTTGAAGTTGAATAAAAATGTGATGTCAAAACAAAACAACGGAATAAAATCCGCCTCTCCTTTCACACTCCAGCCTAGTTGCTCTCAGTTGTCTTCCAGGCTAGATGTCTCGCACCTCTCAGCATTTAGCAGCACCACTCCCTTTCGAACTGTTGCCCACCGCGGGGGAGTTTGCAGTGCAGTTTCGGGACCCCGTGCCTTGCGGAGGACGAGGGCGATGGAGAGGGGCACCAAACAGACCGGCAGGGAGGTCAGGATAACGACCACTCCGGTGGGTGGCCGATGCTCTGTGGGGTCACGGGGGAGGGAGCAGTTGGCAAAGTACTCCGCGTGGATTCTCATGAAGAAGGCGTCCAACGTGGGGCTGGCCACCGGGCAGCCCATCCCTTCAGCCAGCAGCCCAGTGCAGAGGACCAGATTGCTATATATACTGCAGAGGGACAAAATGAAAAGGTTGTGGCGGATGGAACATTACAGTGGTGCCTCGCAAGACGAAAAGAATCCGTTCTGTGATTCTCTTCGTCTAGCGGTTTTTTTCGTCTTGCGAAGCAAGCCCATTGAAGGATTAGCGGATTAGCGCTATTAGCGGCTTTTAGCGGCTTATCTGCTGATCGGATCAGCTGATAAGCGGCTTAGCGCTATTAGCGATATTAGCGGCTTATCTGCTGATCGGATCAGCTGATAAGCGGCTTAGCACTATTAGCGCTATTAGCGCCTTTTAGCGGCTTATCTGCTGATCAGATCAGCTGATAAGCAGCTTAGCGCTATTAGCGCTATTAGCGACTTTTTAGCGGCTTATCTGCTGATCGGATCAGCTGATAAGCGGCTTAGCGGCTTAGGAAAAAGGGGGGGAACCAGCAGGAACTCGCAAGACATTGTCGTCTTGCGAAGCAAGCCCATAGGAGATTCGTTTTGCGAAGCACCTCCAAAACGGAAAACTCTTTCGTCTAGCGAGTTTTCCGTCTTGCGAGGCATTCGTCTTGCGGGGCACCACTGTATAGGCTATTTGTATGTGGAGGCCCCCAAGCCACCCCTCAAAATAATTCACAAATCACACATAATTTTAGTTTAAGGTTTTTGGCATAAAATTTTGGGCCACAACTTTATTAAAATACATAATCTGTGAGTGGTTGCTTAGGCATTGGTTATGACTATCTGTCCCCCCCCCCCACCTGGGACAGAACTGACTATCCGAACTCCCTCGGAAGCCAGTGAAAGGATAACAATATTGGGGATCAGTTGAGCTGAGTGTCAGTCCCTCACCGCTCACCCAATCTGCTCCCCAAGGCTTGCTGCCCTGGTCCCATTTCAGGGATTGGATGAAATCATGGCAAGCCCCAGGATTCCTTTAACGGAATTCCCTTCCACCACCATTGGAGGGGCAGGCACAGCCTATCCTGACCCCTCCTCCACCAATTTTTATAACCAATGCCTAACTGCAACCTTACAAGTTGTGATGAATGGCTAAGTAGTAGGCAAAAACCAGGTGGCACCAGCCAATCAGCCAAATGGCAAAATTCCTACTAGGCCCCTGCCCCAAGGCAGACGACCCCATGACAGGCATAGCAAGGTCAACCGGAACACAGGGCGGGCAGGCGGGTGATCCGATGCACTCTGCAAAAGAGAAAGGAAAAGGCAGAGTGCCCCAATATTTAAAACCTTTGGTCCCACCCACCCAAATTGCAGCATGCAATTTGCCCCAGCAACCCAGTCATCCAATCGTTGCTTCAGGCAATAACCATTTAACCTGCCTGGCAACAGAGGTTTGGCCTGGCAGACCCCCCCACAACCCATGCTCTCATTTGGGGAGAACACGCTTTGTCATGGATGCTTCAGATGAGATTCCTGCATTGCAGGTGTGTGAACTACGATTCTATGATTCTAGGGCATGTCACTTTAGGGGGGGGAACTTGACATTTGTAAATTTATTCAGTGAGGGGTCTTAAAAATATGCGTTTGGGTGTGAGGAATTCAAATACAGTCGGATCTTAGTTTTCGAACACCTTAGTTCTCAAACGTTTTGGCTCCCAAACGCTGCAAACCCGAAAATGACTGTTCCGGTTGGCAAACTGTTTTTGGAAGCCGGACGTCCGACGGGGCTTCCGATTGGCTGCAGCAGCTTCCGGCAGCCAATCAGAAGCCACGCTTTGGTTTCCGAATGTTTTGGAAGTCAAACGGACTTCCAGAATGGATTCCGTTCGACTTCCAAGGTACAACTGTATGCTCTCTCTCTCTCTCTCTTTTTGCAAATGTCTTTCGTGAGGGGGTCTTAAAAATAAGTTTTTAGGTGTGAGGGAATCAAAACTGCTTTTATTTTTGTGATTGGACAACATCATATTGTAAACCGCCCCTTGATCTTCAGATGAGATGTGGTATAGAAATTTAATAAATAATAATAATAACATTTGTTGAAGAAGCGCATGAAGTGCTTTTGGAAAGCCAAAGAGTTTTAATTCTGCTGTCTGAAAATATCTGGCAATGTTTAATAAATAAATTAATATTATATAACAGCAAGTACTTGGCAATCGTTTTTAATGATTGGTGTGCAATTGTACACACATTTTACTCACCAACCAAAACTAAATTAGATTAATTTAACCAAATATCCTTTGAATTCCCAAGTTTTCAAAGTTTTCAGATTCCCATTTATGGAATTTGAAAGTTGACAAATTCAACACACCCTAATGGCACAACCAACAGATGATGATAATAATAATAATAATAATAATAATAATAATAATAATAATAATAATAATAATAATAATAGTAGTAGTAGTAGTAGTAATAGTAATATACCCTGCGCATCTGGCTGAGTTTCCCCAGCCACTTTGGGCAGCTTCCAATCGAGTGTTAAAAACAGCACAGCATTAAATATTAAAAACTTTCCTAAACAGGGCTGCCTTCAGATGTCTTTTAAAGATGAGATAGCTTCTTATTTCCTTCACATCTGAAGGGAGGGCGTTCCACAGGGCGGGGGCCACCACCAAGAAGGCCCTCTGCCTGGAAGAGCCACTTCTGCCTAGAGAAGAGCCAGGATATGTCAGAAATGAGGACCATCAGTGCCATATACAAAGGTAACTGAAAAAGAGGTGTGGGGGTACAGACAGGAGAAGCAAGGAGGTCAGAACGAGGCTTACAGGACCATGGACGGATCACTGGGATCCAGAAACCTGGCTTGACAGAATCCTACCTCCAAAGAATGCTTATAACCTTCCAGGCTGTACAGTGGTGCCCCGCAAGACAAATGCGTCGCAAGACGGAAAACTTGCTAGACAAAAGAGTTTTCCGTTTTGGAGGTGCTTCGCAAAACGAATTTCCCTATGGGCTTGCTTCGCAAGACGACAATGTCTTGCGAGTTCCTGCTGGGGTTTTTTCCTCCCCCCCCCCTTTTTCTAAGCCGCTGAGCCGCTTATCAGCTGATCCGATCAGCAGATAAGCCGCTAAAAGCCGCTAATAGCGCTAATAGCGCTAATAGCGCTAATCCGATAATCCGTCAATGGGCTTGCTTCGCAAGACGAAAAAACCGCTAGACGAAGAGAATCACAGAACGGATTCTTTTCGTCTTGCGAGGCACCACTGTATATATGATGAAGGGGAGCCATGCCAGGGTGAAGGCGTCTTCTTCTATTTGTCCCCGTTTCAGTTTCAGGTTATTGGTTAGTTTTTCTAATAAGCCTGTTTCCCATACTATTTGGTACCATTGGTCCATGCTCACTCCTGACAGGTCTCTCCAGTGTCTGGCTATGATGTTTCTGGCTGCTGAGAGTAGGTGGGTTATGAGCTCTTTATGATGTGAGTGGCCATTATTATCTTGGAAGACGTTTGGCAGGGCCAGTTCTGGGGTGACTTCTAATACTTGCTTAGTTATTTTGCATATTTCTTGTATGATTGCTGTCCAGAATAGTTGGATTTGGGGGCATTCCCACCACATGTGGAGTAGGGCGGTTCATAAAAAACCTTTTTTAAAAAAATGCCTACTCCAAAGGTCTTATCTTACAACACTAGGGATTATATAGCTATATCTGAAATTTCATGCATATCAGTTAATATCTTGACCCTCCTCCACAAAAATAGCTGTTTACCAACTGCACTGACTCCCGGTGGAGTACAGGGTCAGGTTTAAGGTGCTGGTTTTGACCTTTAAAGCTCCATTCAGCCTAGGACCCTCGTACCTACAGGACTGCCTCTCCTGGTATGCCTCGCGGAGGACCTTAAGGTCCACAAATGACAACATTTTGGAAGTCCCAAGTCACAAGGTGGTTAGATTGGTCTCAACTAGGGCCAGGGCCTTTTCAGTACTGGCCCCAACTTGGTGGAACGCTCTGTCACAAGAGACTAGGGCCCTGCGGGACTTGACATCTTTCCACAGGGCCTGCAAGACAGAGCTGTTCCACCAGGCCTTTGGTATGGACTCAGTCTGACCCTTCTGTTTCCCTCCCCTTATGCTTTTGATCTATGGGCTACTTTTAAAATGAGGCTGCATTTTAAATTGCATTTAACCTGTATTTTAAATTGGTTTTTTTCTTTTTCTTTTTCTCTTATGTTTTTTCTGAAATTTTATTGGTGTTAGCTGCTCTGAGCCTGACTCTGGCCGGGGAGGGAGGGGTATAAATAAAATTTATTATTATTATTATTATTATTATTATTATTATTATTAGGCCATTTTCCTATGTCGTGAAGGCTGAAATTTCAATTCAGTGGAGCAGGGTCAAGATATTAACTGATATGCATGACATTTTGGATTTGGTATATAATCCCTAGTGTAGTAACATAAGACATTTGGAGCAGGCATTTTGTTTTAAAAGTTTTTTATGAACCGCCCTAATGTGGAGGTATGTGCCTGTGGAGGTGCATCCTCTCTAGCATTTTGGTGAGGTTCCTGGGCAAATAAAAAATACATTGGGGGGGCCTTCTAGGCATGGACTCCCCTTCCCAAGCTCCACCTCCATGTCTGGCGAGTGAAAATTCTTAAAGGGGCAACCCTTGTCCCTATAGCCAGTGGCGTAGCGTGGGGGGTGCAGGGGGGGCTGGCTGCACCGGGCGCAACATCTGGGGGTTAGGGTTAGGGGGCGCAAATCCACGGGTTAGGGGGCGCAAATCCACAGGTTAGGGGGCGCAAATTACTTGCCTTGCCCCGGGTGCTGACAACCCACGCTAGGCAACTGCCTATAGCATTATGGTAGCTTGCCTTTACTCCAGGCCTAGTGTATTCACTGCACCATCAACAAGAACAGGAAATATATGGCATGATGGCAACTGATTTCTCAAGGAGCTCAGACTCAGGATCGATGATCTCTCAGACCCTCCAAGTGTCCCTTTTTTCCAGGGACGGTCCCGGATTTACAGAAGCCGTTCCGCTTTCTGGCTTGATCCTGGAATGTCCCGCTTTCCCTTAGAACATCCCTATTTTCACTGTATAGGTGTTGGAGAGTATGGTTGTTGTTGTTTAGTCATTTAGTCATGTCCGACTCTTCGTGACCCCATGGACCAGAGCACGCCAGGCACTCCCGTCTTCCACTGCCTCCCGCAGTTTGGTCAGACTCATGTTGGTAGCTTCAAGAACACTGTCCAACCATCTCATCCTCTGTCATCCCCTTCTCCTTGTGCCCTCAATCTTTCCCAACATCAGGGTCTTTACCAGGGAGTCTTCTCTTCTCATGAGGTGGCCAAAGTATTGGGGCCTCAGCTTCAGGATCTGTCCTTCCAGTGAGCACTCAGGGCTGATTTCCTTCAGAATGGAGAGGTTGGATCTTCTCGCAGTCCATGGGACTCTCCAGAGTCTCCTCCAGCACCATAATTCAAAAGCATCCATTCTTCAGCGATCAGCCTTCTTTATGGTCCAGCTCTCACTTCCATACATCACTACTGGGGAAAACATAGCTTGAACTATACGGACCTTTGTTGGCAAGGTGATGTCTCTGCTTTTTAAGATGCAGAGTGTGGTAGGAGTCCCTGTTTCCATTGGAGAAATCTTGGAAGGCATTGTCTCTGCCATAGAAGGAACAACACACCAGAATGTAACCCCCACATAAATGGGGGGGGAGGCCTATATGTAAAATAAATCAAGAAACCAACCCCCCTGAGGTACCAGGAACCAGGTCTGCGGCTCAGAAATCTATACCTGCCAGTTGTTTCCCAGATGCACCTCCTGCTCTCTGCTGCAGCCATGACGGAGGCATGAAACTTGGGCCAGCAGAACAGCGCTACCCAGTCATAGTAGGTATCTCCACAGTCACTGGCTTGGTCGTCCTCTTCTTCAAAAGGCCCTAGCCGAGAATGAGAGATCGGAAGAGAATTATGACTGGGACTGTGGCAGGCAAAAATCCCCTGCCCCATCCCATCCAGCTCAGTGTGTGCCTCCACCCCCTGCTCTAATAATAATAATAATAATAATAATAATAATAATAATAATAATAATAATAATAATAATTTATTTATACCACCCTCCCCAGCCAAAGCCGGACTCAGAGCGGCTAACAACAGTAAAATAATACAACATTCTAAAATCATTTCATTATAAAATCAGTTCATGGCATCTTGCCAGCAATTCATTTATTAAACATCAGCTATGCAAATGCAAACTACCTGACAAACATCACTTCTAGTTTGGCTCTGGGAAGAAAGCGTATCAAACACTGCAGGCAACAGAAAGGATGCCTGATTCTGTTGTACCACCTACACTGTGTGCAAATGGTGTTGAATTGGGAAAGGAATCAAATCACATTCCAGCCAGCTTTTTACATTCAACCCAACAGGCAAATGGTGCATGTAACTAGAGTTGTGCAAATAACAACAACAACAACAACAACAACAACAACAACAACAATAATAATAATAATAATTTTATACCCCGCCCACTCTGGGTGGCTTCCAACAAAATACAATAGTCCGTTAAACATTAAAAGTTTTCCTAAACAGGGCTGCCTTCAAATGTCTCCTAAAAGTCTGGTAGTTGTTTTTCTCTTTGACATCTGGTGGGAGGGTGTTGCACAGGGCGGGTGCCACTACCAAGAAGACCCTCTGTCTGGTTCGCGGCATATAAATAAAAAATTATTATTATTATTATTATTATTATTATTATTATTATTATTATTATTATTATTATTATTATTCAGTGTGTGTCACATGTGAAAACTTCCAAGAGAGGTCACAAAATAAAAAGGGAGATATTGGGTAAACAGACCATTTTGGGACACAGATCTCATTAAAACAGAAGCCTGTGGCTAAAAGAAGAACAAAGACTTCTGTTTGGCAACAGAGGAGATGGGAGGAAGCGATCATTGCTCACCTTCTTCATCTGGATACAGGTAGGAGACTGGAAGGAGAAGGTAGATGTTAGTCTAGGAACAGCAGTAGGATAAGTAACAGTGATAGGACAGGCCTGGGGACTCGCTAGCTCAACTATTACCTTCCTCAAGAAAGATCTATCTAAAGAAGGGGAACCTGCGAAGCTTGTTTCATCTCCCCTGTACTGTATACACGATTTCACCTTCAGCTTTTGGCTCCAGAACTGACACAAACTTAAGAGGAAGACAGATGGAATCAGCCAAACTACTGATCCATAAAGGTAAAGAGACCCCTGACCATTAGGTCCAGTTGTGGCCGACCGGGGTTGTGGCGCTCATCTCGCTTTACTGGCCGAGGGAGCCGGCGTACAGCTTCCGGGTCATGTGGCCAGCATGACTAAGCCGCTTCTGGCGAACCAGAGCAGCGCACGGAAATGCTGTTTACCTTCCCGCCGGAGCGGTACCTATTTATCTACTTGCACTTTGACGTGCTTTCGAACTGCTAGGTTGGCAGGAGCTGGGATTGAGCAACGGGAGCTTTCCCCCCCTTGCGGGGATTCGAACCGCCGACCTTCTGATCAGCAAGTCCTGGGCTCTGTAGATCAGATCAAAGATATATCTTGGCACAGCACTTTTCTCTCCAGCAGAGACCTCCCCACCCCAGAGGTTCCCAAACGAGGGATAATGGAGATTATTAAATCTCTGCTGGGGGGACAAACATCTGGAGGAGGACAAAGGCTCAGTCCAGAACCCTGCTTAAGTTCACGAGTGCCTCTCTGAGGATGTGCGTGTTGGTTTTCCCTCCTGTCACAACTACAAGGATCAGGAATAAGGAACTTTGAAGTGACCAGCAAGCAAGGCATCCAGGCAACCTTAAGCCCCAATGTCTGCGTTCAAATGCCGTGTTAAACCGTAGTTAAAAGACAAACTATCCGTTGTATCTGAGTTGATCACAGTCAGAGTAGACCCACTGAAACTGATGGAGTTGAAGTTAGTCCCGTCTGTGCCATTCAAGGGAAGAAACTAGCCAGAGTCTCAATGTTGTGATGTGTGAACCCAGAACCATGGTTTGTTTCCTACAACCAAACCATGTCCTTAGTTTACCTCGTTTGGTTTATTTGAAGGTAACAAACCATGAGCACAGCTTCACACATCACAACAAGCCACGCTTGCTTGGGGCTTGTTTCTCCCTCTGCATGGCGAGGTTAAGAGCAGCAGCTGTGCAGGAGATGTCCTTGTGCACATTAAGCTATAGTTTATTTTAAACCATGGTAGGCAAACTAAGGCCCAGGGGCTGGATCCGGCCCAATCGCCTTCTAAATCCGGCCCACAGATGGTCCGGGAATCAGTGTCTTTTTACATGAGTAGAATGTGCCCTTTTATTTAAAATGCATCTTTGGGTTATTTTGGGGGCATAGGAATTCATTCAACCCCCCCCCCAAAAAAAAAACATAGTCTGGGCCCCCACAAGGTCTGAGGGACAGTGGACTGGCTGAAAAAGTTTGCTGACCCTGTTTTAAACTATTGTTTAACTTAAATATACTCGGAGTCGAGAGTGGATTTCATGCTCTTTGTTCAGCTCATAGTGGTGAGGAGGAATGGAAGTTCCCCCAGAATGTCTGCTTTATATACATTATTTACACAATGGGCCCCACATGATTGGCCTACAGGAGAATCCCGGAATTAGCCAATCAGGTCGCGGATTCACTTCCACCTGGAGCTGGATTGGGTGGCTCCTGTGGACCAATCAGACTGCTGCATTCTAAATCCTATTGTTCTAGGACCAATCAGACTGCTGCATTTTGGATCCTATTCAACTCAGTACATAACATTAACATTGCAAACCAAGCCAGTATTTCTGGCAACTGGGCATCATCCCAGTGGCGTAGCCTGGGGGGTGCAGGGGGGGCCGGCCGCACCGGGCGCAACATCTGGGGGTTAGGGTTAGGGGGCGCAAATCCACGGGTTAGGGGGCGCAAATCCACGGGTTAGGGGGCGCAAATCCACGGGTTAGGGGGCGCAAATTACTTGCCTTGCCCCGGGTGCTGACAACCCACACTACGCCACTGCATCATCCTGCTTTCAAATTAAATCTTTTATTCTTGGCTGCAATGGTCAATGGACATGAATGAACATTCCCCAAGAAGGCAAAAGAGAGAGAGAACAATTCTTTTGAAAGCCATCTATGCCACCAGAACACCCAGGGACAATGAGTTCCATAGATACATTACATGTTGCACAATGCAATATTAACGTCTATCTGCCCTGGTGTTGTAAAAAATCACTGGTTGACCCTAAGTGCTACTATTAAAAAAAGAGAAAAGGAATCCCTGCCTTATCAGCTCCTTCCACATTGTTCCGAGTAATTTTTATAAACATCCATGGTTTCCTCTCAAGAACCTCCTTGTTCAGAAGCGAAAAAGCACCGAACGCCTTCCTTCCCAAGGCTCCCTATTCCTGATCCAAAAATATTAGGTAGTTCTGGGATCTCTTCCCGTTTGGGGAGGAGTGGGGAGGAAAGCACAAATGAAAAGTTCCCCCTTGCCCTAACCTGATGTCCTTATTAAAGAGGGAGGGAATCTGTTACTGTCTTGGGAAGAGATTACCACATTTTTTTCTGGCAGCATTTGTGTGCCTTTAGCACCGTCATTGCAGGCAGAAATTCAGCAGCTGAAATCTTTCCTCCTCAATGTGCATAGACACCAGAAACGCTTCACCTGCCAAACTACTGCTTGTCGTACAATTTGTTTGGCCGTTCTTTCAATTTATTGGCCAACCTTTCTACAATATATTACCCAAGGCGATCAGTTTGTAATGTTTCATTATGTTCAGGGAAGCTCTTAATGTTTAATAGACCAGTGTTTCTCAACCTTTTTTGGGCAAAGGCACACTTGTTTGATGAAAAAAATCTTGAGGCACACCACCATTACAGCCCCGTGACGTCAGCGCGCAGCGTCACACCGGGAGGGACGCACGAAAGTGTAAGTTTCAATTTTTTCCCCTCCCCCTTGCCGGGGAACCTCCAAGCTTTGGGGGTGGGGGGGGAGGAGGCAGCAAAGCGAGGCAGGAAGGAGAGCGCGGCTTGGCTGGGTGAGCTTTGGCAGGGGCAGGGAATGAGAGCCGCGAGGCGGGTGCTGCGGACGGAGGCGCTGCCCGCCGAGCTCGCAGGCAGCCAGGCAGGCAGACGGTGAGAGCCCCGCGCTGGGCGGCCTCTCCTCGCCGCCGCCGCCTCTCGCCGCCCGACTTGCCCGCCTCCCTCCAGGCAACATCTCGCGGCACACCAGGCAACATCTCGCGGCACACTAGTGTGCCGCGGAACAGTGGTTGGGAAACACTGTAATAGACTATTGTATTTTAATATTTTGTTGGGAGCTGCCCAGAGTGGCTGAGGAAACCCAGCCAGATGGGCGGGGTATAAATAATAAATGATGATGATGATGATGATGATGATGTCTTTATATATGTGGGAAGCTGCACAGAGTGACTGGGACAACCTGGTCAGATGGCCGAAGTACAAATAATAAAATTATGATGGTGATGATTTACAGCAACCATTAAAAATATATCAAAACACTTTAAAAAAATATAAAAAGAGAGAAAATAGGACCAAACAGTGGTCACATTAAAACAATTTTAGATGCATTTAAAATGTGTTTTCCTGTCAGTGGAAAGAAAAGGGGCTAAGTCGGTGGTTCTCAAACATTTTTTCTGGGTCGCCAGACCCTCCAAGTGTCCCTATTTCCCAGAGATGTCCCTAAATTAGAGAAGCTGTACCAGTTTCTGATTTGATCCCGGAATGTTGCGCTTTTCCTTAGGACACCCCTATTTTCATTGGAGAAATGTTGGAGGGAACGGAGTTATCTGATCCCCGAGCCGTCTGAAGACAATCCAGTATAGGGAAGTTTTTTTAAATGTTTAATGTTTTATTATGTTTTTATATATGTTGGAAGCTGCCCAGACTGGGCAATCCAGTCAGATGTGTGGGATATAAATAGTAAAATTATCATTACGGAATGGGACGACCCTATTTTCATCGGAGAAATGTTGGATTCTGGGCCACACTTCCAAAATAAAAATTTGTTCACGCCACAACAATTTTTTTATCGATAAGAAATACCGTATTTTTCGCTCTATAAGACGCACCAGACCGCAAGACGCACCTAGTTTTTGGAGGAGGAAAACAAGAAAAAAAAATTCTGAATCTCAGAAGCCAGAACAGCAAGAGGGATCAGTGGCGTAGCGTGGGGGGTGCAGGGGGGGCCAGCCGCACTGGGCGCAACATCTGGGGGTTAGGGTTAGGGGGCGCAAATCCACGGGTTAGGGGGCGCAAATTACTTGCCTTGCCCCGGGTGCTGACAACCCACGCTACGCCACTGAGAGGGATCGCTTCTCAGTGAAAGCAGCAATCCCTCTTGCTGTTCTGGCTTCTGGGATAGCTGCGCAGCCTAAATTCACTCCATAAGACGCACACACATTTCCCCTTACTTTTTAGGAAGGAAAAAGTGAGTCTTATAGAGCAAAAAATACGGTACATTGGAAAACAAAACAACTTCTAGCAGTGCTTGATTTATAGCACAGAACACAACTACTTTGTCATATGATCGTGAGATATCCAGAAAGTACAGTGGTACCTCAGGTTAAGATCTTAATTTGTTCTGGAGGTCCGTTCTTAACCTGAAACTGTTCTTAACCTGAGGTACCACTTTAGCTAATGAGGCCTCCCACTGCTGCCACGCGATTTTTGTTCTCATCCTGAAGCAAAGTTCTTAACCCGAGGTACTATTTCTGGGTTAGCAGAGTCTGTAACCTGAAGCGTCTGTAACCTAAAGTGTCTGTAACCCAAGGAACCACTGTATAAAAGACTGTGGCTCTGTAACAACACAAATCATTCCCAGAATATAATATTGATTGTCCTTGAATGTTCCCACCACACTCACCACCCTCTCCTGCCACACCAGTGTGGCACACCACACCCTTTGAGGACCACTGGGCTATGTGGACGTCCCTAGGGAGGGTCTTCTAAATCTAGGGTGCAGCCTCTGGGAAGACCCTCCCATGTCCCCATTTCTTAATGGCCCAGTACCTTCTGTATGAGAAGTGTGGAAATGGCAACGGAAAGATAAATGGGAAAGGGCAGTGCTAAGGACTGGTTTGCTCTCCTTGTTCCCAGAGAACAAATACTTGTTTCTCTCTTACTTTCATCTTCAAAGTCATCATAGGTCAGTGCTGTGCATCCTGAAGGAGGAAAGAGAGAGAGAAAGAAAGAAAGGTCAGAGAGGGAGAATTGCAGGAGTCCCTTCTGTCTCGGCCCCACCCTAAAGCCAGACCCTCCAAGTGCCCCTATTTTCCAGGGACAGTCCCAGATTTACAGAAGCTGTCCTGGTTTCCGATTTGATCCCGGAATGTTCCACTTTTCCTTAAAGGTAAAGGTAAAGGACCCCTGACAGTTAAGTCCAGTCGCGAACGACTCTGGGGTTGCGGCGCTCATCTTGCTTTACTGGCCAAGGGAGCTGATGTTTGTCTGCAGACAGTTTTTCCGGGTCACGTGGCCAGCATGACTAAGCCGCTTCTGGTGAAACTAGAGCAGCGCACAGAAACACCATTTATCTTCCCGCCAGAGCGGAACCTATTTATCTACTTGCACTTTGATGTGCTTTTGAACTGCTAGGTTGGCAGGAGCTGGGATTGAGCAACGGGAGCTCACCCCATCGTGGGGATTCGAACCGCCAACCTTCCAATCGGCAAGCCCTAAGCTCAGTAGTTTATGCCACAGTGCCACCCACGCTATTTTCATCGGAGAAATGTTGGAGGGCATGCAATAGGACATCCCCAGGTGTGTTTTTTCAGCCGGAACTCAGTTCCAGCACCTCTCAGGTGGGTGCCATTGCCATTCTAGGAGAAAGAGGGAGGTGTTCATGGTGAGTTCTGGCACCTCTTTTTCTAGAAAAATAGCACTGCAATCGTGCTTGTTCTTAACATGCTGCTTGGTCTATATTGGTCCGGGATCCTGGTATGCCACAAGGGAGGGTGGGTTTACTTGATACGCATTAGAAAACCTTCCCTCTGATTAGGCGATTCACATTTTTTCCTTCCCACAAATGGACATACGGGGGGGGGGGGAATGCCAAATCACACTGCAACAATTTTTTATTTTCAAAATGAAACCAGTTTCTCTTTTCTTTCTTTCTTTCAAAACAAACAAACAAAAAATTACAAACATCAAATTCAAAATCCATATTCATTTTCTAACATAAGCCTATTACCTAGATTACCTAAATTAAAATATATCTACTTGCTCTAGGCTTCCCTTTGCTATATGTAAATACAACACAATGAACAAATTATATTATAAATGATATTATAGGTTCCCACATACACCCCCCCCCCCCAGTTTCTCAAGGAGTGCTTTTCAGGGCAAGATCTAGGTTGTGTGTACACCATGAAGAGGAGGGGGGCAAAGTGCTGTACTCGGTCCCGGAAGAAAACGCAATGTGCACAGCAGCCTGACACAGTCCATTTCCACGTAGATGGGATTAAGCCTTAAGGCCTTACACAGAGACCTGTTTTTTAAGCAAAATAACCCCAAGGATGTTTCTGTTCAGTTTGCAGAACGCTAAAAGCTGCCTCCCTCTCAGTTCGGTAAAGGTAAAGGGACCCCTGACTATTAGGTCCAGTTGTGATGGACTCTGGGTTTGCGGCGCTCATCTCACTTTACTGGCCGAGGGAGCCGGCGTACAGCTTCCGGGTCATGTGGCCAGCATGACTAAGCTGCTTCTGGCGAACCAGAGCAGCACACGGAAACGCCGTTTACCTTCCCGCCGGAGTGGTACCTATTTATCTACTTGCACCTTGACGTGCTTTCGAACTGCTAGGTTGGCAGGAGCTGGGACCGAGCAACGGGAGCTCACCCCGTCGCGGGGATTCGAACCTCCGACCTTCTGATTGGCAAGCCCTAGGCTCAGTGGTTTTTAGACCACAGCGCCACCCGCGTCCCTCCCTCTCAGTTACTCAGGACTTCTGAAAACATTTCACTGGCCAAATGTTGGATGGTATGTAAAGCTCTCGTTGTCGAGGCCACTGCTGCACCTCACGGGGCAACAGATGGAAGAGGTGAAGGAGGAAAGAATCTGGCAGTAGGAAAAGAGAAATCTAACTGGGGCTTCCCTGGACTACCCTTGTCAGTTCAGAATAACTGCTTTGGCTGCTCTTTTTTTGCATATTGTATGTTTGTGCAGCTGCTGGAAATGGAGAGGGGCTCCTTTGTTTCTCTTCGGTTGGGTTGCTTTGAAGCCAGTTCTAAGCACAGCAGGCAGCTTCCTTGCCCTTCTCTCTGCCCCACAAGTGACCCCAGGTCCACAACAAGGTCCCTCAGGTTCACCGGCAAAGGAGTCACCTCCAGGTGTGCACCAACACAGCGTTATTATGCTAAAGCCAGGATAACTTTGTTGCTTTATTCGAACAATGCAACTGAGCCCAAGAATAGGAAATCAAAAGCAACTTTGCTGCCGCCAACTAAAATAATCCAAGCTAAACACCAACAGATGTCAACCCACCCCACAAAGTTAAATACAATAGCTTTATAAACTGTGAGGTAGAGCTTCTATGGAGAAGCTGGCCTCATACATTCAGGAGAGAGAGAGGGGCTCACCAAGGAAGGCAAATTTGTTGTAATTTGTTCCAAATGTTTGTTAAACTGGAATCAAAACAAGTCGTTTTGTGGGTTTCCAAATCACACAATTTCCACTGTGTGTTTTTTTTTTAATGTACGTTCTTCCAAGAGAAGGAGAAGAGCTCCAAGGGATTGCAAATGTCAAAGCCCTCATTCATTGTAATTATTGCAGAGTCCTAGCCAGAAATTTGGTCAGGTTGTGGAAATCAATATGCAGTATTGCAGTATTCCAAAACTGGAAACTACAGCTTAGCCCCACTGAATTGAATAGGATTTACTTCTGAGTAGGCATGCTTAGGCTTGCACTGTAGCTAAAACTCGTAGAGTTTCCAAGCAAATCAGAACAAATACTCAATAAATGACTGGATGCAATTTCATGGGAGTTTTGTGCAGGATCAATGCTCAATTACATATACAGGTTGGTCTTTTTTTCCATACAATTCAGAGAAAACTTAGGGTTGTTTTTCTCTCTCAATAGCATTATACTCACATTAGCCCAATCTACTGCCAGTATCGTGGTATTTTTCACGCCATGTAGCACTGAAAGACAACTATATATTTTTTCTAATGGGACGGGAAAGGGGACACTTACCTCTGCAAAAAATCAAAAGCAGGCTAGAATACAGGAGACAACGCCAGAGAGGTTGGGGCATTCTCATCACCATCTTGGGGAGAAACTCAGCCTTTCTCCTCTCTTATCAAATGGCTGTCTGAGACCCCTATGGCCCACATCGACTCGGGAGTTTGGCTGTGAAACCCTCCCATGTGAGCCTCTTGCAAACTGGACCAGTTGTTGAAAGAAAGAGTCATTCATCATAGATAACTATCAAGCAAGGGGCATGAATATCCTGAGGTTTGATGAACGGGAGGTGATAGTTCCATGGGTGAGCTGGCTTTGGAGAATCCTAAACATGCTCCAAGATAATCTCATTGTTCACAGATTCCAGGGAGATCCTTGCTTCTTAATGCTGCCGTGCTGAGAAAATGAACAGGTAGGCAGCACACTTGTTTTCTGAACAATGGAAAATTACCGTTACATGCAGGGACCAATCCCAACACAAGGTAAGGCGTACTTAAGCATACAGTGGTACCTCGGGTTAAGTACTTAATTCGTTCCGGAGGTCTGTTCTTAACCTGAAACTGTTCTTAACCTGAAGCACCACTTTAGCTAATGGGGCTTCCTGCTGCTGCCGCGCCGCCGGAGCCCGATTTCTGTTCTCATCCTGAAGCAAAGTTCTTAACCTGAAGCACTATTTCTGGGTTAGCGGAGTGTGTAACCTGAAGCGTATGTAACCTGAAGCGTATGTAACCCGAGGTACCACTGTATTTGTAACTTTAAGCCTAAAGCCTGCCTTCAGGGCTCACACTGTGTTCTCCCTCATCATGAGTCAACTTGTTTTTGTTATTTATGAATAAGACTGTTGTATCTTTATTCTTTTAAGAGGGATTCAAGGGGTGTTACCCAGGAGCATATCCCAATCTGGGCAATCCAGATTGAATTGCTCATTGTTTTAAGAGATTCTAACGAGTCTGCAACCAACTTGCTGCTGTCTAATAGGGGGATGCACTCTTCTATATGAAGAAACTTGCTAGCGCGAGTTACGAAGGATCATATTAATCAATACTGTTGAATAGTGGGGTGGCCGCATCTGGCTGTGCTCTGTTGTCCATCAATCCCACCTTTGTCGCCAGTGTTAAGTTGTGGGTTGACATAGTGGACGACACAGCGATTTCTCCAAAGCAGCTCTTTATTTTGTAAGCTGGAGCAGAACTGAACAGCAAACAGCTCAGCCGGCCTGCTTTTATAGGCAGCCGGCTGTCAACATTGTAGCAACAACCAGTGGCGTAGCGTGGGGGGTGCCAGGGGTGCCGGCCGCATCGGGCGCAACATCTGGGGGGGCGCGAATCCAGAGGGAAGGGACAAGTGCCTTCCTCCGCCGGGCTCCCCGCCGCCACCGCCAGCCTTGCGCCCTAGCGCGCGCGCGCCCACCGCCGCCGCTGCGGCTGCGCTCCACTCACTGCTCGCAGGAGGAGCAGCCGCTGCAGCAGTGCCGACGCCGCTACCGATGTCTTGCCGGGCACAGGCAGCCTCCACACCCCGACGCCACCATCCCCTTGGCCCAGCCAGAGGCGGCGGCTGCTTCTGCCGACTGGGAGGGAGGAGAGCTCCGAGGGGCCTCGCCGCACCCTGCGCTCCCCAAAACCCTCCGAGAGGAAGCGGGCGGGCGAGGGTCTGCCGGCAGAAGGGGGCGCCGCTGGCTCCGGCTCTCAGCGCAAGTCTCAGCCGCGGGGGGGGGGAGGACGGAGCATGGCTGGAAGCCCCCGGACCCGGCCGGGAGGAGGAGAGGCGCTCGCCAAGCCCGGATCTGGAGCTCCACCTACAGCCCAAGGAGAGGAGGGGGCGGGGAGGCGCCCGAGGGGAGGGGGCTTCGGCTGCCTCCGCCCGCGGGGGCTCCGCAAATAATAAATTCAATAAATTCCTGCTGAGCTTTGGGGGGGTCCTTGGCTCCTTCGCTCGCCCCCAGCCCCAGTGGCGTAGCGTGGGGGCGTGCAGGGGGGGCGGGCGCAACATCTGGGGGGCGCGCTGGCACTCGAGTGCTGAAATCCACGGGTTAGGGGGCGCAAATTACTTGCCTTGCCCCGGGTGCTGACAACCCACGCTACGCCACTGCCAACAACAACCTAGGGTTTCCTGCCTAAAATAACTGACGTGGACCTGAGTGAAAACTACATACACAATACTCCTGGTGGCCAGGGTGAGAACTTCAATACATAACAAATACAGTGGTACCTCGGGTGAAGATGGCCCTGCTCTCTAGCTACGAAGCCAGCAGCATGCTGAAAATGTATCAGTTACCCCTATGCTCAGGTATATGGAACCAATGAGAAGGAAAACATAGTTTTGAAGCCAGTGAGATAAGACCAATTCTATAAACATTCCTCAAAACAGGGGAGAGAGGTATTGGCAAATGATTTCCCTTCAGCCCTATGCGAGATATACAAACTTCAAGAGGGGAGATGCTTGGCTGTTTTCCAGCAAAAACTCAAAATAGCCAAGTCCCAGTGCCAAAACAAATGGTGGTTCAAGTTTCTGAAGTGTCAGAGACTATGTGAGAGTTTTCCCTGTTGGGATGTGCATGCAGCAATGTGTGATATCGTTGCTCTCACCAGAGGCACATTTTGAAACCATGCGAGTTTGGTAAAGAACAATAGTGGTCTTTCAATGCATTGCATTTCAACTGTATTGTAACTTTTGAATAATTTTTTTTTGGAAAAACAAAAACCAATCGTGGTGGTCTTCATAAGAAGGGAATGATTCACCTTACCGCTCCCCCCTTCGTTGGGATAGAAAATTGCGTTCTATATTGTGTATAAGTTCTAAGGTGACCTCATGTTATGATCACCTCATGTTCCAAGGGTGAGTCCAAGCACAAAAGATCAGTTCTGGAGGCAGCGTAGAGGTAAGGTCGGCAAGTACCGCCATTTTCTGGGAATAAGGCAAAGTGGTTATATACAGTGGTGCCTCGCAAGACGAAAAGAATTCGTTCTGTGATTCTCTTCGTCTAGCGTTTTTTTTCGTCTTGCGAAGCAAGCCCATTGACGGATTAGCGGATTAGCGCTATTATTAGCAGCTTTTAGCAGCTTTTAGTGGCTTATCGGATCAGCTGATAAGCGGCTTAGCGGCTTAGAAAAAGGGGGGAGGGGGAAAAACCCACAGGAACTCGCAAGACATTTTCATCTTGCGAAGCAAGCCCATAGGAGATTCGTATTGCGAAGCACCTCCAAAACGGAAAACTCTTTCGTCTAGCGAGTTTTCCGTCTTGCGAGGCATTCGTCTTGCGGGGCACCACTGTATAGTCATTTCCCACAGTACAGTGGTACCTCGGGTTACATACGCTTCAGGTTACATACGCTTCAGGTTACACACTCCGCTAACCTAGAAATAGTGCTTCAGGTTAAGAACTTTGCTTCAGGATAAGAACAGAAACCGGGCTCCAGCGGCGCAGCGGCAGCAGGAGGCCCCATTAGCTAAAGTGGTGCTTCAGGTTAAGAACAGTTTCAGGTTAAGTACAGACTTCTGGAACAAATTAAGTACTTAACCCGAGGTTCCACTGTATTTATATTTTAGACTTGCTTCTCTTCACCCTCTCTACTCCTGCCTGAAAGATTCTGTGGAACCCAAAAGCTTGCTGCACTGTGAACATGTCTCACTCTGAAAAGTCTGAGGTAGCCCCCCCACAATTAACACAAGGCCCATGCCACCGTCACCACTCCCAGTTCCAACCTGAGGAATTGTGCTGCCTATCAGATGTTAGTTACTCAATTCTAGTCCGACACAGAAGCTGCTAAATCCTAAGGCAGACCCTCCAAGTGTCCCCAATTTCCAGGGACAGTCCCAGATTTACAGAAGCTGTACCAGTTTCTGATTTGATACCAGAATGTCCCGCTCTTCCTTAGGCTATCCATATCTTCATCAGAGAAATGTTGGAGGGTATGGAGTTATGCAACCCGCGAACCAAGGAGATAAGTAACTCTACAACCTTTAGAAGACATCTGATAATCTGATAAGAAAGTTTTGAGAATTTAAATTCTAGATTAAAATTGATTACTTAATTGAGAAGGGGATTGTAACAAAAACACTGGGGCCTAATTTGAATAGTAGAGTGCCTGGTATCTGGTGGGCAGACCAAAGCACTCGTCAGGAGAGCTATGAGATTCAGGTGAGGGTCAGATGCCTTGTCAGTCCCAGCAGGTATATAACAGGAAGACCTGGCCTGAAGGTAGCCCTGTATAGGGAAGGGTTGTTTTTTTGTGTGTGTGTTCAATGTTTTATTATGTTTTTATAGATGTTGGAAGCTGCTCAGAGTGGCTGAGGCAACCCAGTCAGATGGGTGGGGTATAAATGATAAAATGATGGTGGTGGAGGAGGAATAGGATGTCCCTATTATGGAATAGGACATCCCTATTTTCATCAGAGAAATGTTAAGGCATAACTGAGAACTGTCGAAAAAGGAGGAAAGAACTGGGAGCTGCCAATAGAAATCGGAGAAATCCAGGCTTTTATTATTGCACCGGCGTCTCCGTACCCAAACACAAAACAGCAGGGTTGTTTATACTCTTTCCAATTTGGATTTTATTTCTTGTGATTTGTTGTTTATGGAGTAGTGTGCCTTTAAAAACAACAAAATAAAATAAAATAGCACGAGCAGGTATCGTTTACAGAGCTGTGCAAAACAACCTTGTACTATACATTCTGTTGCTGATATTGCAGAGTGCTGGGAGTGTGGACTGGTTTGCTTTTTCCAGTCGAAAATCCCTCCTGTAAAACACTCCTCATCTTGTGAATTCCCCTCCTTCTGGCTGAAATTAGACAGTATTCTGGCCATGCTATGAGTTACCGTATTTTTCGCTCTATAACACGCACCCGACCATAACACGCATGTAGTTTTTAGAGGAGGAAAACAAGAAAAAAATATTCTAAACGAAACAGTGGATGTATGATTTTTGTGGTTCATACTGTGGCCACAGACATGTGATCTGACGGTGAGTTTGGGGTAGCCCAATGCAAAAATCCTGAGGATCCATGTGGATCCATGTTTGTAACAATGTTTTTGCACCACTGCAGCCCCAGGCAACAGTGGGTGCGTAAATTTTTTTGGTGCAGGCTGCAGCCATGGACATGCTATGTGACCTGATGGTGAATTTGGGGTGACCCAGTGCAAAAATCCTGAGGATCCATGTGGATCTGTGCTTTGTAACCAAGTTTTAAGTGGGGAGGGAAGGAAAAGCACTCAAGGGACAGGGAACATGCGTGGAGCAGGCTCTGCTTCTCTCCCCCCCCCCCCCTTAGCAAGCTGAAAAACTTTGCTGAAGGGACAGAGAGCCTGCTTGCTTTAAATGAACCTGCCGGACAGGAGCCACTTACACGAGTGTAAGCGGCTCCTGTCCGGTAGGCTCCTTTAAAGCAAGCAGATTCTGCTTCTCTCCCTCCTCCCCCTCCCCCCCCACCCTTAGCGAGCTGAAAAGCAAAGCGGGAGGACACTGAAAATCTTGCCTGCTATTTCCAGCAAAGCGGGAGGAATGAGATACAGAGAGCCAGCTTGCTTTAAAGGAGCCAACCGGACAGGAGCCGCTTACACTCGTGTAAGCGGCTCCTCTCCCACTTTGCTCCTTTAAAGCAAGCAGGCTCTGCTTCTCTCCCTCCCCGCCCCCACCTTAGCGAACTGAAGGAGCGAGAGGGGAGAAGAGCCGCTGAGTGGGGAGGAGGGAGAGAAGCAGAACCTGCTTGCTTTAAAGGAGCCAACCGGACAGGAGCCGCTTACACTCGTGTAAGTGGCTCCTCTCCCCTCTCGCTTTGCTCCTTTAAAGAAGCAGGCACTCTGTCCCTCTCTCCTCCCCACTCAGCGGCTCTTCTCCCGCTGGAAACCACGGAGGAGGGAAGCATTCGCTCCGTAACACGCACAGACATTTCCCCTTACTTTCTAGGAGGAAAAAAACGCGTGTTATGGAGCGAAAACTACGGTAACTATGACTTTGTTGAATTGTATTGATGGATTTCTTCATGTTGTTTGCTACATAGGCTGTTGCGTTTGATATTATAGTGATTGCAATTTATTATTATTACTGTTCCTGCTCAGCAATCGCTGTTGGAAAAGTGGAGGTGCAAATATTAAAACCAATTCAGATCCAAAACCGTGTCGCATGCAGAAACCACATGGGACACATTGACTGGCATGCGGAGGTGTTCCCCTTTTAAACCCTTAATTCTTTCAAAACCATCCTCTCTCTAAATAATGCCTTAAATTAGAGGAGATGAGAATGTCTGACTTCTTCCCAACTACTGTAAACTGATGCAATATATGCAGCTTGCGCACCTTATGTTAAATTGTGGGTGAACATATCAGATGACACAGCGATTCTTCAAACAGCTCTTGTTTATTCACAGAACTGAACTGAACTGAACTGAAGGGCTCAGCTAGCCTGCTTATATAGAGCTCCACTAGAACGCAACAGTAACCATTTTCTGTAACTATCCAATCACTGAACGTCACTTTCAATCCCTGATTTGCATATGTGGACCTGAGTGAAAACTATCTATAGTATCCCCCTGCTGGCCCAGAGTGAGAACTTCAGTACATAACACCTAACATATAGAATAAGAGAACAAGAAGAACACGCGTTTAGAGAAGATTGGAAAACGTTTAATGAATATATGGGGGGGTTGTGTATATTTGAAAACATGGGCAGGATTCAGATAAATTCAACAGCGTAAACAAGATTTGATGGGTGTAATAATGGAATACTGAATGGTACAGTTTATGTAAAATATGCAAGGATTTATGATATGCAAATTGAACCATGGAAAGGGAAGAAGGGAAGTCATTGACATTTTAAGGTTGTTTAAATGAATGTTTTAAATCGTAAAACGGAATAATATTTAATATTTAATAAATATTTAATAAATATAATTAATAAAAATTATACACACATTAAAAAATGTCTTACTTCGCTGCTCTGTTTTTTTTAACTGGGGGGGAGGGGGCATGCCTGCTACCCAGACGCAGCCCCGCTAAAAACTTTGAAAACAGACAGACAGACAGACAAACGTGTCGCCCCCCCCCCAATTGCCAATGTCCACTTAATTCACCGCACGAGAGGAAACGACTACGGATCCCGGAATCCGCCCCCGACGCGCCACCTCTACCCTTGAGCGTCTATGGGTCTCTGCGGCAAAGGGGGCGTGGCTTTGCGGGAAGAGGGCCGCGTCGGGGAGCCGGAGAGGAGGAAGCGGTGACGCGATTCCCCGCGCATGCGCGCATCGGAAGGCGGAGGAGGAGGGGGGGTGTTTGCTTCTGTGGTCTCTGTAGGTCACCTGAGTGCGATGTCTGTGGAGTGAGTGACGGGGGGGCCTCGAGGGGGGGGGCTCTGGGGTGGGTTGAGGAATAAAGGGGGGGGGCCGCCACGCCTATGCAGTAAGGACCTCTGAGGAAGGGGGGAAGCATTGGCAATTTGGGGTGCCATGGGGAGCCCCTTCCTCAGAAATGGCGGGGAAGGGTGTGGGGAAACGGTTTTCCGGGGTAGGAGGAAGCGGAGGGGAGAGGGACCCCCCTCAAAATATGTGTTTGTGGCGGGGGGGTGCATGCAGGGGTGGGGGTTGGGAGTGTCAGGAACATCTTCCCATAAGGGGGTGCAAGAAGGGGTTGGGTGCAAAAAGGGGTGGGGGTGTCAGGGAATTCTATCCATAAGGGGGTGCAAAAGGGGTGGGAATGTCAGGGAATTCTTCCCATAAGGGGGTGCAAAAAGGAGGAAGGGGTGTCAGGGACATTTTCCCATAAGGGGGTGCAAAAAGGAGGAAGGGGTGTCAGGGACATTTTCCCATAAGGGGGTGCAAAAAGGAGGAAGGGGTGTCAGGGACATTTTCCCATAAGGGGGTGCAAAAAGGAGGAAGGGGTGTCAGGGAAATTTTCCCATAAGGGGGTGCAAAAAGGGTTGAGGGGTGTCAGGGACATCTTCCCATAAGGGGGTGCAAAAAGGAGGAAGGGGTGTCAGGGACATTTTCCCATAAGGGGGTGCAAAAAGGAGGAAGGGGTGTCAGGGACATTTTCCCATAAGGGGGTGCAAAAAGGAGGAAGGGGTGTCAGGGAAATTTTCCCATAAGGGGGTGCAAAAAGGGTTGAGGGGTGTCAGGGACATCTTCCCATAAGGGGGTGCAAAAAGGAGGAAGGGGTGTCAGGGACATTTTCCCATTAGGGGTGCAAAAAGGAGGAAGGGGTGTCAGGGACATCTTCCCATAAGGGGTGCAAAAAGGAGGAAGGGGTGTCAGGGACATTTTTCCATTAGGGGGTGCAAAAAGGGGTGAGGGGTGTCAGGGACATTTTCCCATAAGGGGGTGCAAAAAGGAGGAAGGGGTGCCAGGGACATCTTCCCATAAGGGGGTGCAAAAAGGAGGAAGGGGTGTCAGGGACATCTTCCCATAAGGGGGTGCAAGAAGGAGTGGGGGTTGGGCTGGGGGTGTCAGGGACATCTTCCCATAAGGGGGTCGAAAAGGAGGTGGGGTGGGGGGTTTCAGGATATCTTCCCTTAAGGTGACAGGGTTGCATTGGGGCTGGCCGTTGTGGGGACTGAGGGCTCTTTGCATCTCCCATGCCTCTAAAGGCTCCCAAAGCTTTGCGCTTTTCAGCCTTCTCTCCCCCGCTTCCTGGCCTTCTTCGGCAGAGGCATGTGTGGAAAAAGAAATCGGTGTGAAAAGCTCAGATTTTTTTGTTTTTCTGTGGTGTGTTTCCTGGCTGCTGTGTGAGGAATTTGTGGGCAATAGGCGAAGCTTCTTTGCTTCTTCCTCCACCCCTTTATTTTCGACTCTTGTTCAAGTGTTGATCTAGGCAGGTTTCTGTGCTTTCTGATGTAAATGGTGCTGATGGAAGCACCTGAAAACGCCCAGGTATGCCTACAACAGCCTTCCCAAATGTGGTGCCCTCTAGGTATTTTGGACCAGCCCCAGCCAGCACTGTTGGAGAAAGCTGATCTACAAGGTTTCCTCCGTTCTGTTGAATGAGGAGAGATGAAAGGGTCTTTTGCGTTTCCCCTGTTCTTCCTAGTGAAAGAAAAAAAGAAAAAGAGATCGTGGTTGGCTCTTCACTGTAGTAGAGAACTATGTCTAGATCTATAGCAGTTTCTGCTTGCTCTCTGCTGTGGCTTCTGCATTCTTTGAGGGTCTAGAGTCCTTGCCTCCCCAATTCATAGTTCAGCTGTATGAGAAGGAGTCATGCCATCCTCTTCAACTAGTTGTTAATCACAAGCACTCGTTGCCTTCAAAACTCTAATTATACCCTTTTGATTGCATCCTGAAATCCCCACATACTTCAGCCATTGCAGTTCTTAAGTTATTGCAGAAGTGTTGGTAGTGATGGTGCTGTATTAATTGAATTTCTAAGGGCCCATTCACCTTATGATTAGAGCTTTGCAACTGCACCAAACAAAAGCTGTTAATGGGTGCAGTTCAGCAACTTGAGAATGCAAGCTTTTATTATATATATATATATTTAATATGATATTTATTGGAAATTTTTTAGAGTTACAAAAGAAAACAAGGCAGAAAAAGAAAAAAAACAAACCACATCAAACAATACAAGTTCAAAAAACAAAAATACACCACAAACACTCAAAAACAAATCCATCATTCTCAAATCCTCAACTGTCATTACCTTCTTTCTTTGACCTCCTCCTCCTCCCTTTTTTTGTATCCTGGTTATTAATTGTCGCAGCAAATCCTTTCCATATTTCATAGTATTCTGTCATTACATTACCTTAATCTATTTTAATCTTATCTTACTATAAAAAACCTTAAAGCTTAAAACTTAAGTCTTATTTTTACCAACTTCTCATAACCATGATAGAGAATGCAAGCTTTTATTATAAAGGGAGAGGACTCTGGTGTGAAGAGAAGCCACAAAGTAGGAGCAATGCATAGTGAAATAACAAGAACCAGAGGTAATTCCGAGTGGAATATCAGCTGATCGGAATTTCCCGCTTCCTTTGCCATAGGTTTCCTACTTTCCCGGGACTAATAGCTATGTAGAACAAGTAAATATATCAATTTGCATGAATGATACAGAACAGAGGGATGCAGCTTTTCTTGAGAAAGAGATTTGTTGCCGATAATATTAGCAACAACAACAACAACTCTGGTTCCATTTACTGTTCACATAGCTCATATGCTCCTTCTTGTCTTCCCCCCAGGAAAATGGAGATTCCAGCCGTACCAACGTCCAAATGCATCCATTACTGGAAAAGGAAGGTCAAGTCAGAATATATGCGCCTTAGGCAGCTCAAGAGGCTGCAAGCAAACATGGGAGCCAAGGTAAAGAGCCATGAGGGGAATGACTGCCTTTTTTAAAATCTTAAAATTATTAACTAAGGAAAACCAGAACTCACTTATTAATGTGTGAGAGAGCAAGGAGGTCTCCCGGTTGATAGAAAAGATATGGTGACATATTTGAGACCGAAGGTAAGCAGGTGTCATTACAGGCTGTTATGTGGGAGAGATTGCTCTCCGCTGAACCAGCATAAAAATTGTGTGGATTTGAAATTCTGCCAACCTGCATAAGATCGTTAATTGTTCCTTTATCAGGGATGCGGGCTTAACAGCAACTTCCTGCTAGCTAAGTTCAGGCAGTCTCCATGGAGCACCTTCTTCCCCAGTGGCAAAAAGATTTGGAAAGTTCTTAAGGGCGAGGTTGGCAATCAATCATCTTCTTTTTCTCTAGGCGCTGTTTGTGTCTAACTACGCAAAGGTTCAGGAGAAGATAAACATTCTGAACGAAGACTGGAAGAAGCTTAGAGTTCAACCTATTCAATCAATGAAGCTGGTTGGAGGGAATCCTTTTCTCAAACAGGTATGCTGAGGAGGCAGCTGTTGGGTTTTGTGGATGTGCCAGTCTGCCATGTTGTGACCCTCTGTGCCTCCTCCCCTAGGATTTGTATCCACACACCAAGATATCTCTGCTTTTTTGTGTTCTGCAGTGCCATATTATAAAGCAGGGTTTGTGACCTTCCAGATGTTGGCTTCCAATCCTCATCAACCCTGACCATTGGCAGTGCTGACAGGAGCTGACCAACATCTGGAGGGCCACAGGTTCCACATCTCAGGTTCACAATTTATTCATAATGAATTGGAGAAGCGCTTTTGAAAAGCTTAAGTAGTGTGGCATAGACCAGCTCATGCAAAGTATTGTCCCATGGAGAATCCCAGTCTGAACTTTCAATAAAAAATGCTAACCTTTACAAAACCAGGGAAACATGCAGAAATGGGTTTGGATAGAATGGTTTGCTTTCAATAGTATAAAGGCTTTCCTGCTTAGTTGTACTCCAGTTCCTCCTGCTGGCTAGTTGCAGTCCCTTCTGCTCAGCTGTACCCAGTGATGATGCAAAAGGAAGTTACGACAGTCTCTTTGAGACCTAGATGATGAAAAGAGAAATATTGTTTTTAGAATGCTGTTACCTCCTGCCATGTGCCCCTCATTCCTTGCCATTGTTCCATTTTGTGGAACAGATTTCTGTTAGAGAATAGAGGAGGTTGAACAAAACAACAGATGTCGAGAATTTCTGTTCAGCCTGCGCTGTTCTCTTGTCCCTTCTTGCTAGAGACTTGCCTTTCTAGGACAGAGGTAGTGAGAGTGCGCTTGTGGGTTGAGCAGGTTTAATCTGAGTGAGGGCTTCTCCCCAGACTCATGTCTTGAAGCCCTTCCAAGGAATACAAATAGGTGCACCTGACCATATTTAAGGGGCCTGGTTTGGTTCTCTGCATATTCACAACCAACTCTTGCACCACTGTTATGGCTTGACAGCAAACAAGATCAAGCCCATTTTAACACAGCAGCACAATTCCAGGTCACAGCCCACCCTAGATTCCCATCTGAATAGAATTATCTTAATTTGTTGCCTGATTGAACGCAGAGGACTAATCAGCAGGGTCTTATAGGTCAAAAGAGAATGACTACAGTACAGTATGTTGGTGTTTTTCAATGTTCTGGGAGATGGGCCTTGGCATTTAAGAACCTGCACCTTCAATTGGGTTGAGCAACCATTGAGAGTCAGTGGAGCTGAGGTTACCTGGGCATTGGATGACTGAATAAATTGCTACCTGTCAGCTGTGTAACATTTTTTTCTCACCACTCCAGTGCACAGTCGAGAGCATTTTCCCCAGTCTGACCACCCAGACCTTGTTCATGCGGACTCTGAACACTGTGGCTTTGGTGCCTATCATGTATTCCTGGTCCCCGCTTCAGCAGAATTTCATGGTAGGTGACAAGCTATCACCATATATACAGAATCCCTTGCTGCAAATAACAGTTTTGCGTTAGGACTTCTTACTTTGAGCAAATGTTCCTGATTCAGGCTTTAGTGTCTGGTTGGGGAAATGGAACTGCTTTGCATATTGCCCGGCTATATTGTGGGGGTGCTGCAAGGGGTGGTATATCTCTCACACTCTGCCCCCTGTGGGACTGAGGAGGTCCAGCGTGATTTGCAGAATAAAAAAAAAGTCCCACTAATAGTCTGCCAGTAGAAGCTTGAGTTCCACTGTATTATTGTAACTCGCTCTACGTGGGGCTGCCATTGAGACTGACCCAGAAACTCCAGCGGGTGCAGAATGCTGTGGCAAGATTCCTTACGAGGTCCTCTCTGCGAGATCACATTAACCCGGTGCTATACCTTCTGCACTGGCTCCCGGTGGAGTACAGGATCAGGTTTAAGGTGCTGGTTTTAACATTTAAAGCCCTGTACAGCCTAGGACCCTCATACCTACGGGACCACCTCTCCTGGTATGTTCCACGGAGGACCTTACGGTCTTCAAACAAAAACATCTTGGAGGTCCTGGGCCACAGAGAGGTTAGGCTGGCCTCAACCAAAGCCAGGGCTTTTTCGGCTGTGGCCCCGGCCTGGTGGAACGCTCTGTCACAAGAGACTAGGGCCCTGCAGGACGTGACATCTCTCCGCAGGGCCTGCAAGACAGAGCTGTTCCACCAGGCCTTTGGCCAAGGCACAGTCTGACCCCTTCCTTTGGCATTCCTCACAGAACTCTAGCCCAATGGTTGCCATTAATTTGATTTGAACTGATTTTATAATGAAATGATTTTAGAATGTTGTATCATTTTAATGTTGTTAGCCGCTCTGATCCCGGCTTCGGCTAGGGAGGGCGGGATATAAATAAATTATTATTATTATTATTATTATTCCTCCAATGTGAGGCTGTTTCCCTGCCCACCTACAGAGTGGATCAGAGTGAGAAGAGATAGATAAGGCATGCTAGCAGAGGTGCCTCTCTTCAGATTCCCACATTATAAGGAACTTTTCGCAAAAACCCAGGTGCAGAGGCAGCAGGAAACAATCCATTCCAGCTGTTCCATTCCAGCTGTTGAGCCCCCTCCATTCTTTCCCCCAGTTGCCTTCTTGCATCTGGGTTGAGATGGTAAGGTTATAAAAAGCCTGCCACTTGTCCAAATTATATTTTATTAATTTTCCATACATTCATACCACATTACAATTTCTATTAAATTTTCCGTTTTTGACTTCCTTCGGCTTCTCTGCCAATCATCCAAATTCTAACTTCTTCAGTTACACATTTCCAAATTTTGCTATTGCCTTTATACCTACCCCCCCCACTTCTATTTTGCCTTTTTACAATATTTCTTATGCTGTTACAGAGCTTCTCTAAATGCCACTAGCGTTATTTCATTATCACTTATACCTTCCCAGTATTCAACTAAATTTCCCCAGTCCTCGATGAACTTTTGATCTCGTAGATATCTGATCTTCCCAGTCAGTTTATCAAGTTCTGCATAGTCTTATCAGCTTCATTCTCCACTCTTCCAACGTTGGTATTTGTTCTTGTTTCCATTTCTGGGCCAGTAATATTCTTGCTGCTGTTACTGCATATTGGAAAAGTTTATGGTCCTTTCTATTTATTTCATTACCGGCAATTCCTAAAAGAAAAGCCTCTGGTTTCTTAACAGATGTATATTTCAACATTTTTTTCAGCTCATTATATATCAACTCCCAGAAGCTTTTCACTTTCTTACATTCCCACCACATATGATAAAATGTACCATCTTTTTCTTTACATTTCCAACACCTCTTACATGTTTTGTACATTTTTGCAAGTTTTACTGGTGTAATATACCATCTATATATCATTTTCATAATGTTTTCCTTTAATGCAGTAATGCAGATGGTAAGGTTATAAAAAGCCTGCCACTTGTCATCTCGCTGCACCTCTCAAGGCTGTCTCTTCTCTTTGCCTGATAGCCAGAAGAGTGAGTTGTGCACCTTGCAATGGTCGAGTGTGTGCTGGTGTATGGGGAAGTACTTTGTCTAGCTGTCTCCCCACCTCAAAACTATTTAATCCAGGAGACCAACAAATAATTAGGGAGCAGAAATCCTGAAAATGCCCTGCTGCTTCCAAGTGGGTAGGATCAGAACCGTGTACGCCACATCCTACAGCAGTGTTTCCCAAACTTGGGTCTCCAGCTGTTTCTGGACTACAGTTCCCATCATCCCTGACCGCTGGTCCAGTTAGCGAGGGATGATGGGAGTTGTAGTCCAAAAACAGCTGAGGACCCAAGTTTGGGAAACCCTGTTCTACAGGAAAGGATAAATCTCTAGCAGGTGTGCATGGCCTTGCCATCAGAGGGTGGGAGAGGGGAATACTGCATTCAGGATCCTCTCTCCCACTGAGGAAGGAAGATCTGCTCTCTGGTGCTAAGAAAGGGGCTATGCAGCGAGACCACCAAATACCCCTCTGGGATCTCGTTAAGGTAGCCGTGCAATCTGCCATTTGCAGGCGCTCCTGGTGAGTGGACAAGGGACAACCACCTGCTGTGTCTACTCCGTTTGCAGGTGGAGGATGAAACCGTTCTGTGCAACATCCCCTACATGGGGGACGAGGTGAAAGAGGAGGATGAAACCTTCATTGAGGAGCTCATTAACAACTATGACGGCAAAGTCCATGGAGAGGAAGGTAATGAGGGCAATAGGTTTCAACAGGGATGTAAGAGGCCGTGTGGTGGTGGCTGGTGGACAGGAGGGGAGATTCCTTGAGTTCTTAGCATTTCATTTTTGGAAGAGTCTATCACACTTACGGACACTACTCTGCTTGCACGTACAGTGGTACCTCTGGTTGCGAACGGGATCCATTCCAGAGGCCCATTCGCAACATGAAAAGAGCGCAACCCGCAGCGGTGCATCTGCGCATGCGCGGGTCACGATTCGCCACTTCTGCGCATGCGCGTGACACCATTTTGCACATCTGCACATGCGCAAGTGGCGAAACCCGGAAGTAACCCTTTCCAGTACTTCTGGGTCTCCGTAGGACGTAACCTGAAAGAACGTAACATGAAACGGACGTAACCAGAGGTACCACTGTACTGAATTTGTGTGCCATCGTCGACATTATCACCGTCGTTGTGATGACAGAGAAGCTGCATCTTTTCCACGCTTGAGTATATGCCATCCCACCTTTTGCCTGATTCTCCCATCCAGAAATGCTCTCGACGTCCGTCCTGATCAGCGATGCTGTGTTCCTGGAGCTGGTGGATGCACTCAATCAGTACTCTGAGGAGGAAGAGGAAGGCCACGATGCTGTGGAAGGCAAACAGGAAGCGGCGAAGGACGAGCTGCCTGTCACCCGGAAGAGGAAGTGGCTTTCTGTGGAAGGTAAACCAGTTACCCTCCCAGTATCACCCTCCCCCCTCCTATTACGGCACACCATGATGCTGTCAGAACCATACAAGCCTTCCTTGTTATACAGATCGGAGTCCATTTCTGCTAAAATTCACAGCTCTTGTATCACCCCAGAAATGATGTCACCTTATGGAAGCCACCCCACGCAAATTTCGCTAAATTTGCTAGCATTTTTTGTCACTAGCAAGGCTGCTGCTATTGATCTGAGAAGGAGCAGGTTAAGGGCTGCTGCAAACACTCCACAATTCGTATGCGGAAGTTCCTTTTCTTGTAAGAACTAAATTTCAACTTACATGCAGATCAAGATGGCCGTGACGTGTGTATTTTGCTGCATGGGAAGCCTTGAGTGGCTACCTGCACGCTACGTACAATAATTCCATGTAACCTGTTTGCAGAATAAAATTGAGGGATTCCTCTATCTTACACTTGGCGTATTATCTAATGCTTGTATGAGCATCTGCTTTACTTTTATAGGGTTTTTTCTAACTCTGCTCTGGGCCACTCCTATCTTGGAAGACTCTTTCCAGGAGGGGAATAAAGTGCTTTAATTCAGAAATCACCCCCCTTCCCTCCTTCCCTGTGATGCAGGCAACAAGAAATGTCTGAAGAAGCACTTTCCAAACGACATGATCTTCACTGCTCTTTCGTCAATGTTCCCAGAGAACGGCTTTCCAGAGGATATGAAGGAAAGGTAGCCGTTTTTTATTCTTGACACAGTCTTTTGGCATTTCTAGTCATGGGTTATAAGAGTAGGTGGAGTTATAAATTCCCAGGATCAATAACTGGAATACATGGTTTGCACTGCTTAACTTGTGAGTTTCACCCATTGCTTTGCAGTGTAGGTAAAAGGTACTCCTGCCCGTACGGGCCAGTCGTGTCCGACTCTAGGGTTGTGTGCCCATCTCACTTAAGAGGCCGGGGGCCAGCGCTGTCCGGAGACACTTCCGGGTCACGTGGCCAGCGTGACGAAGCTGCTCTGGCGAGCCGGCACCAGCGCAGCACACGGAAACGCCATTTACCTTCCCGCTATAAAGCGGTACCTATTTATCTACTTGCACTTCGGGGTGCTTTCGAACTGCTAGGTGGGCAGGAGCTGGGACCGAAAGACAGGAGCTCACCCCGCCGCGAGGATTCGAACCGCCGACCATGCGATCGGCAAGTCCTAGGCACTGAGGTTTTACCCACAGCGCCACCCGTGTCCCTTTGCAGTGTAGGTAGAGATGCTCAATTTAAACCAAGGTTTTCCCCTTAATTACTACATGGAAATGATCCTGGTGTGTGTGCTGTCTTATTTTGGCCTCCTGCCACTGCAGTGTGAGACTCCGCTTGCTTGTCCAATGAACCTTTGAGCAATATGCTCTGTAGGCCTATGCCCTGCCATGGACTTGGCTTCCTGCATGCTAAGGTCTGGACCAGGTGGGCTGATCTTTGGGCACTGGGCAGCGGATGAATGTGGTTCATAAAAGGAGCTGGATTAGACGTCTTCTTGGCTCTGCCCTGCTCTGACTCTGTGATCCCAGAATCTGCAGCATAATGAAGATTGTCCAGATGTCTGGTGCTCTCTTAAAGGTGTCCGGTTGTATTCCTGGGCATAGTGCTTTGTGCTTGAGTAACACCAAAAGCGGCATCTGCCTCTTAACAAGGCAACCCTGAAATGGCAGGGTTGAAATGGCGGAAGAATTTTAGAAAGTGGCAGGTGTTTTTAAGTCCGTCACCGATGCAAACTGTCCGTCCACCCAGCTGGCTCTGAGCAATCCTATCATTTGGAGCACCTTATTGAGTGCCTTCGAGTGACTTTTCTATCCACCCCACTCCCTCCACAGATACAGAGAACTGACAAAAGAGTCTGACCCGAATGTGCTCCCTCCCCAATGCACGCCAAACATCGATGGACCGTGTGCCAAATCTGTTCAGCGTGAGCAGGCCTTGCACTCTTTCCACACACTCTTCTGCAGGCGCTGCTTCAAGTACGACTGTTTCCTCCATCGTAAGTTTCCGACACAATCCCCGCCTCTCTCACCCCAACCTTTTCTGTTCCGGCTTTCAAATTCAAGGGGAAGCAGTGGCTATTCCAAAGCGGTTACATCCAAGTATTTGAGCTGGCACAGATGCTCCCTATGACATGGGAAACGTTCCCTAAAGATCTTAGCCAATCTTGTCTTGCCAGGTTCCTAGCAGGATCCAACTTCTCCTCTGTAAATGTATCCATACCCACCATTTGGAATGTGCCTCTGCAAAAAGTTGCCCTAGAGAAATTCCCCACTTGCCTGCTTATCCATTCACCCACCTGTCTACCCCAGAGTGGTTTAACAAAATCTGTAAAACACATGTCGTGATTACAAACCATAATTCATTTGCAGGTGAACATTTCAGTTAAAATTCCTATTGGTTAGCTCTGTGTTTCCCAAACTTGGGTCTCCATCTGTTTTTTGTTTTTTTGGTTTTTTTGGACTACAGTTCCCATCGTCCCTGACCACTGGTCCCACTAGCTAGGGATGATGGGAGTTGTAATACAAAAAAAAAACAGCTGGAGACACAAGTTTGGGAAACCCTGGGTTAGCTCTTGCAATACCTAGTGGTAACCTCAGCCAGCCAGGCTCAATTGGGATTATTCATCCATAATGAAACATTGCAAGATTAATTAGCAGCATGTGAAAGACACGAGCAATTCCTCAAGTTCTTTGGGAGGATAGATTTTCTTTCTTAAATGCCCCCTAATCCACCCCACTCTTGCATTCTTAACACTGGTGTGCTGGATATGGGTGGGGTTATTACCAAGTTCTCTCAAACTTGTAAAAGTAACTTTTATTAATTAGGGCTGGATTTGGGGTGCTCTCACAGGAAGGGGGAGGGTGGACTTCTGATGAGGATCAGAGCAACAGGTGATCTCGTCAGCTTCTCATTGTAACCCAGACAAAATGACTTCTGTCTTCTAGCTTTTCACGCTACTCCCAACGTTTACAAGCGGAAGAACAGAGAAACCAAAATTGAAATGGAGCCTTGCGGGCCAGAGTGCTTCCTGTGGTTGGTATGTTGGGTAGAGGTTACGTTAGGGTGGGAGAGAGATGTACACTTAGGAAGAAGATATTCTGTTCAGAACACTTAGAAGTGAAGAATCTAGGGTGGTATATGTTGGAGCAAAGGGACGCGAGTGGCGCTGTGGGTTAAACCACAGAGCCTAGGACTTGCTGATCAGAAGGTCAGCGGTTCGAATCCCTGTGACGGGGTGAGCTCCCATTGCTCGGTCCCTGCTCCTGCCAACCTAGCAGTTCGAAAGCACGTCAGAGTGCAAGTAGATAACTAGGTACCACTCTGGCGGGAAGGTAAACAGTGTTTCCGTGCGCTGCTCTGGTTCACCAGAAGCGGCTTGGTCATGCTGGCCACATGACCCGGAAGCTGTACGCCAGCTCCCTCGGCCAATAAAGCAAGATGAGCGCTGCAACCCCAGAGTCAGCCACAACTGGACCTAATGGTCAGGGGTCCCTTTATCCTTACCTTTATGTTGGAGCAAAAAAAAGAGAGAGGGGAATTCTTTAGCACCTTTTAAGGCTAGCACATTTATTGGACCGCAATCCACTCATTAGAGTTAGCACTATTCGTTCTCTCTGTCTTATGCACACACACATTGACAGAGAGAGACAAATGATAGTCTGTGAGAATTTCTGTGTAAACCTTGAATGTATACAAGATAAGTGTAGCAGCCATTCACAGCATTAACAAGTGATGATAACACAGTCATCCTTGGTTTGTTGTGCTGGTTAACACCTGTAAGTGGGAAATGAAACTGTTGCCTCCATTCTGACCTGAATGAATAGGATCAAATTTCCTGATCAGTTCCAAGTAATGCCAGAGTCTCCCTTATTCTTTTGTTGAAGAATGGCAACTTGTAAGGCCAGCACTAGAATGTCTTGGGAGAGTGTTAAGTTCTCCAGGTGGTTTCCGAATGTTTGTTTTATTTAATTTTATTTAAAAGCTCTGTTCTTTAGCTACAAAAGGCTCACAATGTGGCTTACAAAAATCACAGTAAGCAAGCCCTTTTTATTTCAGATTGGCATCCTTTTATTATTTTACTTTGAGAATGACCTGTTTGTTCTGTGTGTAGAATATAGAAGCATTACTGGCAAATAATTGCTAATGGAAGAACATTTCAAATTCCCCACCCCCAGCACTCTGATACTGACCTGAAACCCACCATTCTTCTTCAACAACAGAAACTTCGAAGGCAGGTGCTAGCCTGGTCCTGCTAGCAAGGGATGATGGGAGTTGTAGTCCAACAACAGCTGGGGGACCAAATTTGAGATACGCAGCACTAGGGAATCCCCATGTCTCTGTGTGGACTCTTCTAATGAAGATTTGCTTATAGGAGGGAGCCAAGGAGTTTGCTGTGCTGCACAATCCGCGTTCCAAGTGCTCTGGACGACGTCGCCGCAGGCATCTCACACTCAATAACACTTCCAGCGCTTCCGCCTCCACGAGCAACGAAGCGAAAGAAGGCGATAGCGACCGAGACACAGGCAATGACTGGGCCTCCAGTTCCTCTGGTACTTGACAGATCTTCTCATTGCCCTGTGGGAAGGGTGTGTGTGTGTGTGTGTGTGTGTGTGCAGGAGTTGCAGGAATCGTGGCCTCCAACAGTTCCTGCTGAGCAAGATTTCCCTGTGCTTCTTGGGGTTGCTGGTTAAACAGATATAAGGAGACGCGTAGCCTGCTGTTTTCAAGGCAGAGTTCCTCCAGAATTCACTGTATTTTTCGCTCCATAAGATGCACCTGACCATAAGATGCACCTAGTTTTTAGAGGGGGAATGCAAGGGGGAAAAGATTCTTTAAAGGGAGCGCAGAGCAGAGGCTGTATGCATCCCAGGCTCTGCTCAGCACTCCCTTTCATGAGCCATGTAGAGCGTGTGTGCGGCTCTTGGGGGCTTTTCCCCGAGGAAGGAGAAGGGCAGCCCGTCAGCTCGTGAAAAGGAGCTCTTGGGGGCTTTTCTGGAAGGTGGGGAAAGGGACAGAGCCATGCACTCTGTCCCTTCCCCCACCTCCCTCAAGAGCCGCGTGTTAAGCCAGAAGCCAAGACAGCTAGCGGGATCGCTGTGCGGCTGGCTGTCCTGGCTTATGCGATAGCCCCGGGCAGCGGGATGAAGGCTCCCCCAAGAGCCACTCTCCCTTTAAAGAACTGCGTGGAGCGTGTATGCGGCTCTTCGGGGCTTTTCCCCGAGGAGGGAGAAGGGACTGCTGGGCTGCCCTTCTTCCTCCTCGGGGAAAAGCCCCCAAGAGCCGCACACACCCTCCACGCGGCTCTTTAAAGGGAGTGCTGAGCAGAGCCTCCCGCCTGCATTCGCTCCATAAGATGCACACACACTTCCTCTTTCTTTCTAGGAGGGGGAAAGTGCGTCTTATAGAGCGAAAAATACGGTACTTCCAAACAGCTTAATCCCAGAACCTGCTTTCTGCATCCAGGTTCAAGCCTGGAGTGGGGTTAGAGATAAAAGCATCTGATAAAAGCCTACTTTTTTGGGGGGGAGGATTGTCCCGCGGCAAAAGGGACCAGTAGCTCCCTTGCAGCTTGCTTTGTTAGGCGGATTCTCTTCCAACCTTTTGTGTTTGTTCTCGTGTTGCCCTAGAGGCAAACTCACGTTGCCAGACCCCAACCAAGCCGAAGCTAAGCCCTGCCTCTTCGCAGCCCTTCATGGCTGACATGCCGCTGGAGCCTGTCGAGTGGACCGGAGCCGAGGAGTCCCTCTTCCGCGTCTTCCACGGGACTTACTTCAACAACTTCTGCTCAATCTCTCGGCTCCTGGGAACCAAGACCTGCAAGCAGGTATGGTGGACCTCTGGGTGGCTGGGAAGACCAGACCGGCAGCAGCACCAGGCATCGCATGTGCAAAGCTCCTGACGTTGAGAGTCCTTTGAACGAGCCGCATTTCTCTCCTGGCAGGTCTTTCAGTTTGCAGTAAAGGAGTCCTTGATCATGAAGCTGCCCATGAATGAGCTCTTGAATCCTTCCCAGAAGAAGAAGAGGAAGCACAGGTGTGTGGCCAGGACAGCCTGTCCAGTAGGAGGCTCATGAGGAAGTCCCACGTAAAAATAGTTCCATTGGGCTACAGAATATAGTTGCCCCTTGATGAAGCCTATGGCGGGGCAGGGATTGCCCAGGACAAATGAATCCCTAGCTGTTGTTTCTGCTTTTCCACACATATTGAGGAAAGGGGTCAAAGATCTAAGATGTGGCTGCTTCATGCCCACACCCCTGTCTGAGTGTTGTTTGGCTGGAAAGCCCCCTCCCGCCCATATTGCTGTTCCCCCAGCTGCCAGTTCCTCGGGGAAGGATGTGTCAGGGAAGATCAGGATAGAAGCTACTGAGCCATGGGGATTCAGCATGGTGTGTCATCAGGATTAAAACTGGGTGTGGCGATCACACAGGGTCCCTGGACGTTTCACCGTCTATTGATCCCTGTGCCACCACTTTATTTCCCGCTGCCACCACCCAGGCCCTACCTGGTACAATACTGAGTCCAGTCGGGGTTAAATTGGAACATAAACTTTTGTTTATCTATTGCAGTTTAACAAGCGTGTGGTTTCATAAACGGTAGCAGTCAATTACATTCATTGGGTGCCTATCCAGACCTATAACTTCCGCTACCTGCTCTCACTCACTAAACCAACTTTCCTATATTTACTTGTCTGCCTAGCCCCTAACTGTTCCGACTCAGCCTATTTTGTTACACTAACTCAACCTACCCACAACTCTAAGCCCAATTCACTCCCTCTCCAACCAACCACCCAACTCCCAACGAACACCACCCTTTGCCCCTCCCAGAGCTGGTTTTATAGTCCCTCTGGCTCCACCCCCTGGGTTCTGATAGGGTAACCTGTTTAACTATTTCACCTCCAGCACTTTCATATGGTAACGTCACACTGGGGCATTCTTTTCTCTCTCTCCTCTCTCCCCCTGCCCCTGTCTCCAACAAAGGCTCTGGGCTGCTCACTGTCGGAAGATCCAACTTAAAAAAGGTACTGTGCATTCTTCCCCAACAATGCCCCGGTTCGATTTTCTGCCCAACTGGAAATTTGGGGGGGGGGGTCCAGAATGTCAACAGGCACCCAGTTTTGCCATGCCTGTCTTTCCTGTTTGAATCTTGAACAGAATCCCCTTGTCGCTTCTCCTAAGGCAGTGCCATTCAAGTCAGAGCAGGTATTCCCTCATTGCCCTTCGTGTTATTTAAAGAAAAGCCCTTAACGGGGAAGTTGTGGTTGCCAAGGTCTCAAAAGCGTAGCCTCCTGTCGTTCAAGCCCTATTCTAGCGCTAGGTGAAGCTGAGCATGGCCCTCTGCATGTGGGGCACACTGTCCGTTGGGGGTCTCCTGTCTGTCAGACCCTCAAACTTCCACGGGGCTCAGATCACAGCTTCCCCCTCTTTCTCTTTGTGCAGACAGTTCCTCCACTCAGGTGTACAACTACCAGCCCTGCGACCACCCGGACCACCCTTGCGACAGCTCCTGCCCGTGCATCGTGACCCAGAATTTCTGCGAGAAGTTTTGCCAGTGCAATCCCGACTGTAAGGGGCGAGGCTTGAAAATCCTGGCGCGTGGCGTTCCAGGAAGAGTGGGCAGGCACTCGGCCTCATGTGGGTTTGTTTTCCGTCTTTCTCGTGGCGCACGAGTCCCTTTGAAATGTGTCTCTGTTCTTTCCTCCCGCAAGGCCAGAACCGTTTCCCAGGCTGCCGGTGCAAAACGCAGTGCAACACCAAGCAGTGCCCGTGCTACCTGGCGGTCCGAGAGTGTGACCCGGACCTCTGCCTGACCTGCGGCGCCTCGGAGCACTGGGAATCCAAAGTGGTCTCTTGCAAGAACTGCAGCATCCAGCGGGGTCTTAAGAAGGTATATCTCTGTTCAGAGAGTGGGGAGGAGAGAGAAGGTTAGTCGAGATTGCATGCTGTGGGTCGGTGTGGACATTTGATGTGGATATTTGAATTTGCTGTGGAAGGGGTGGGGGCGGAACGGGGAAAGCCTGCATAGGAGTTCTGTGCAACTGATGTATTTTGCATAACTCCTTTTGCTTCTGCTAGCCATCGGGAGGAGCAAGAAGTAATAACCAATGCTCAACCCCAAGCATTTCTCATTATTTCTCGCTCCTCCCCATGGCTAGCGGAAGCAAACTGAGCTATGCAAAATACATCAGTTGCACAGACTGATGTGTTTTGCGTAACTCGTTTGCTTCCGATAGCCATGGGGAGGAGCAAGCGGAAGCAAACAGACCGCCGTAAACACTTCAACCCTTTGGCAGGTCTTAAATAGCTCTTGTAATGTTACATAGACTTCGGATACGATGGAGGAATGGGAAAACAGGAGGATTTATAATAACGCAGTTGAAAAAGTTAACTACAGAACCCACAGAAGGGAGGAGGGAAGTGTTGAGATTCGGAGGAATCTTGTGTAATTCTTATTATTTGCGGTTTTGAGCGTGAATGAATTTGTAAAAACCAGATAAAAACCACTTAAAAACAAAGAAGAGAAATGCTCAACCCCAATGCCATTCTTTAATGGGAATGCTAAGTAAGTTTCACAGCTTCGACAAGCATCACTGGGCTTATTTCCACAGCCGTAAGGGCTAAGCAGCTTGCTTTTCCAAAGGGGATCCTCTGAGCATTGCTGCTCCAGGCTCAGAGCACCAACGGATTGGGAGCTTGTGTGTTAGAGCAGGCTTCCTCAACTGTAGTTTTGAGACTACAGTTCCCATCGTCCCTGCTAGCTAGGGATGATGGGAATCGTAGTCCGAAACATCTGGAGGGCCGAGGTTGAGGAAGCCTGAGTTAGAGCATCAACGGATTGGGGGTCTTTGAAGGACAGGCGTCTTCCAGTACGGATGTGGGTAGTGGATAACGGATGTGTTGAAGGGGGCCTGGAGTACCTATTTGGTCCCTCCCAGCCCTCTGAGTCCCTGGGTCAGTGTGGTCTGCCGCCACTTTCCCAGGGACCCGGCAGGGCAGGCTGAGGCACCTTCCATCTCTCCTCCTCTTAGCACCTGCTGCTCGCCCCATCGGATGTTGCCGGGTGGGGAACCTTCATCAAGGAGGCGGTGCAGAAGAATGAATTTATCTCTGAGTACTGCGGGGAGGTGAGTTGGGAGGCAGGATGTGGCATGGGAGCTCCAAATTCCTCTCTGGCGCGGCCTACCTTTGCTCTGTTGGTGGTGGAGGGGGTGGGGCAGCAAATTAAAAAGATTTCTTGGCATCCCACCTCCATGATCTCATAAGGCGGGAAAGGGACTTCGTGGAGGAAGCGCAGCTTTCTTTGGTCAGGTCTGGCGTTGGATGGGAAACCTGTGCAATTGTCAAATCCTTCGCCAAAGTGCGTTTTGTGGCTAGCTCTGGTTTTGCCGTCCCCCCATAGCCCAAAGGCTAAGATGAGGCAGCTGGAAATTGCCTACCATTGGATTTTGGGGGCGCTTCCTGGGTCAGCAGTCCTTCTAAGTAATGGCACCTGGGGCTTGAAGATCCAGGCAGACAGCCTCTGCGTTTGTGATCATTTGTGGCCAGCTGACGAGGGCTGTGGTTGGGGGAAACTTTCCAGGCAGTCATGATGCTATTCTCTCAAACTCTTAGGGGAGGGGGGATATTGTAACGCATAGGTAGTGGTCTTTGCCGTTCTACGGGAAAGTGAGGCTGAGCTAGGGTTAGGTGCTCTCTTCTCCTTCATGACTATACAGTCAAAGACACCTTGGAAGTCAAACGGAATCCTTTTGACTTCCAAAACGTTTGGGAACCAAGGCGCAGCTTCCGATTGGCCGCAGGAAGCTCCTGCAGCCAAGTCAGACGCTCGACTTCCGAAAAACATTCGCAAACCGGAACACTCACGTCCAGGTTTGCGGCGTTTGGGAGCCAAAACGTTTGACTCGCAAGGCGTTCGGGATCCAAGGTACGACTGTATTAGCTCCCCCGCTGTGCTGTTTCTTGCAGGGAATGTGTGCTGGTCTTTTTCCGCTTTGGGGGGGGGGGCTCTTGTCTGCCCGATCTAGGGGTTCTTTGAGGGAGGTTGATCCCTGTAACAACCCTATCTGCTTGCTTGACAGGATCTGACTTGGTCTCCTTTTGCCCACTCACTGGCTTTTATCTATTGTCCTTCCTTCCTTGCTTGCTTCAGCTCATCTCTCAAGATGAGGCTGACCGACGTGGGAAGGTCTATGACAAGTACATGTCCAGCTTCCTCTTCAACCTCAATAACGGTAACTGACCGCGTCGGATCAGTGACACAATCCTGAGTGACGGAAGGGGAAGGGGATGGGGGGGAAGCAATTCGCATGGTAGTGGCAATGGGGGAACCCCTCCCCCCAAAATATCCAGCCCCTCTGCTTGGTTTGGAGGGAGGCAGTTCAGCTTTTTCAATAGGGCCCAGTAGTGTCTGTGGTCTCTTTAGCTCTGCTTTTCTTCCCCGGACAGATTTCGTTGTTGACGCCACCCGGAAAGGCAACAAAATCCGGTTTGCAAACCACTCTGTCAACCCCAACTGTTATGCCAAAGGTAAGATGGGTGGGCTCAGCGACTGTTCTGTGGGAGCAGAATAGCCCTTTGGTGTCTTTCTCATCCTCCCACCCCCATAAATAAATAAAGCAGACATGGTAGGGAATACATTTTTAAATAATCAGGTCAGATAAAGAGGACCACAGCGAAGCAGTTCTGTAGTCAAAACTCCCGGAAATGTGGCTGCAGGTTTTTGAAAGTAGAAATCTTCAGTAGAATCGGTTTTCCTGAAAGGGGAGGTTTTGAGCACAGATAATAATAATAATAATAATAATTTTTTATTTATACCCCGCCCTTTCCGGTTCGAAAACCGGGCTCAGGCCGGCTAACAACAAATTTAAAACACTTAATTATAAAAGCAACATAAAATACAGTATAAAAACATGAATAACAATAAAATTCAAAAATCAATTTAGATAATCCCCAGGGCTAGCTGGCTGAATTGGTCCTACTTGAGCCAGCGAGGAGGCGAGGGGAGAATTAGCTGTGGGGTCTCAGAGCGGGTGATCTTCATAAAAGGGGAAGGGGAGGGAAGGGAAATAAAAGATCAGGCTGAATTCAAATTAAAGGCCAGGCGGAATAGCTCTGTCTTACAGACCCGACGGAAGGAGGTTAAATCCTGAAGGGCCCTAGTCTCATGGGACAGAGCATTCCACCAGGTTGGAACCATCACTGAAAAGGCCCTGGTGGAGGATAGTCTGACTTCCTTAGGGCCCGGGACCTCTAAACTATGCTTGTTCATGGACCTTAAGGTCCTCTGCGGGGCAGACCAGGAGAGGCGGTCCCGTAGATACGAGGGCCCTATCAGGGATTCTGGGGGGAAAGGGAGTAACATCCTGCAGCTGTGGGGGAGAAACAAGAAGCTTAGATGGGATGAAGGCTCAGTGTCTGAAAGCCCTAATTCAGATACTGCTGGAAGCCACTCACTTCACTGAGTGCCTCTTGCAAAATGCAGAATGGCAGAAAGATAATGATAGCTGTTGGCTGTCTAATGAATTTAAGAAATAGATCCTAGCGTTCAGTAAAAGCTTTTGGGTTTCTAGTCTTTGTAAATAAAATGGGGGTGGGGGTGGATTAACCAGTTACTGTTGTCTATGCCAGTTTGATGCTTATGTGCAAAAGTAGATTCTGGCTGTGAAGATACCATCTGGAACCTTCATCCCAAGTTTTGCTGTGTCTTAGCAAGTACCTTGAACTCGGGACTACGTATGTGGATGGTTGGTGGGCGGCTGGGACCCTGAGGAGCTGGTGGGGGAGGGAGGGAGGAGCGATTGTCCTACATTGATGTGGCCTTGCAACTGACGCGCTCCCTCTTGCTCTGACTCAGTGGTCATGGTGAACGGAGACCACCGCATTGGGATCTTTGCCAAGAGAGCAATCCAGGCCGGCGAAGAACTCTTTTTCGATTACAGGTGAGAGTGCGCGCAACAGGGAAGGCACGCAAGCTTTTTAGCTCCGGGAGGTTCTGAGAAGTTGCGGAGGAAAGTCCACGTTGCTTTCTCTTCTCCGCAGGTACAGCCAGGCAGACGCGCTCAAATACGTTGGCATAGAAAGAGAAGGCGAAATAATCTAGCCGTGCTCCCAGCAAGCATCGCCGCACCCTAGCCATGCTGCTTCCCTTGTTGCTGTGTGTGTCGTGAGCGCTTCATTCCATCCAGGTCCCTCTTCAGAGAAGGAAAGGAGGAGCAGGAGAGGCCGACAAACTTCCTACAGAAGTGAGATTCTGACTTCCAAGGCCTGAGCTGGGGAGCACTTCTCAATTGCCGTCGGAGGAAAATTCAGAGGTGCTGAAAAGGGGTTTTGAGCCCTGCCCCGTGCAGAATGAGCCTGGGGTTGGGACGCTGGGCTTTGTGGGCTCTGTTGGTCTTTTGCGGGGAAGCCTGGTTTGAGTTGTAGGACGATTTATTTTCCTCTGGCTGCCTCCTCCCTTCTCTGCAGGCAAGAGCAACACAAGCAAGAACCCCACCTGCAGGGAAGGACGGGCTGTGAAGTGCTAAGCACAGGAGGTCATGGGAGCAAGGAATTTGTATAGGCTAAGGAGCTGTAGTTAAAAGCAAGGAGCATGAGCACATAGAGATGTGGGCAGAAAGGTGAGGAGGAGTGTTTGGGGCAGGTAAAGTGGGTCAGTAAGATGCGGCAGAGGGTTGTAGGAGGCGTCATGGCACGGGAGACGGGGCGCAGACGCCATCGGCTCTGGTTTGGGTCTCCCATGGTGGTGATTTAACCCCTTCTGTTGGTTGCATTAGGGCGTAATGGGGCTTCTCCTCCCTAGCCATAATCGGGTCTCTTCCATCCCGTCAGTATGTGTTAGATATTGGGAGACGGGAAGTACAAAGCGTTCTCAGAGTCCAGAGGAAGCCCCGGTTGTTTTCAGTCCTGCGAGGCTGAACCAAGAGTCCCTGCCGGTAGCGACAAAGCGACTGCGCAGAATGGTGCTGCAGCTGCGCTGCCCAAGACCCGCTGTTTTTAAGAAATGACTCTGTGGCTACAAGCCTTAATTCCCCCAGAGTCTCGTGAGCAATTCTCCCGTCGCCTCTGAAGCAAGGAAGTTGCTTATTCATCATCTGTCCTCTCCCAAGCCCTCCAGCAGAATCTCAGGCCTTGCAGCACTGGCAACACTCCTCCTCATTTGCTGAGTTCACGTTTTTGGTCAGGTCCTACCCCTTTAAGCTTTTAAATGAATGAATGAATAAATAAATAAATAAATATATCAGCACCTTTGAAGCTGCAGGAGGTTTCATGCAAGGGATGTTTGAGGGTACGTGTCCCAGCTAGAATGAAACCTTACGAAATGCTGTTTCAGGGTTGGTGTCGGGACTACAACTCCCATCTGCCCCTTCCAGCGTGACCAGGGATGATGGGATGTGTAGTCTGTTCCTGACCAAATTCCTCTCCCTCAGAAATCAGGATCCCCCCCGCCTATTGATGTACAAAACAAAAGTTAGCATGCACTTTAGAATAATTTGCTCCACCATGGGTCGGCCGCGGAGAGCTGGGCTCTCCGTGAGCTGTAGAAGGTGGAAAGCTGAGTCGATGGCATGAATTACTGTAAGGGCTGGATCCTCATCAGCTCCGGCAGTAATAATAGCCAGCTTTTCCTGCTGTTGAGGTTATTTGCAGGCACCAGCAGAAGACAAGACGTTCTTCTCAAAGTTTGGCATAGCAGCTGCTGCGTGTGACAGTCTTGTCCATTTAGAGGTGGCGAAAGAAGTTTTACACTATGGGGCTGCGTTTCGTATTAGTAGTATGCAGAGCTTTTGAATTCTACAGAATTATCTCCTGCGTCATCAGGGAGCGGTTTCTTACTACTGGCAGAGAGCAACATTTTGGCCTAGTCTGAAGGATTTTCAGCCATTTCAGATCAAGATAGCTGCCTAATTGGAGAAGCTCCCACATTTATCCCAAGTAGAACACTCTTTGAAAGGGTTCCTTGGCCAAATCCCTTTCCCTGCCTGTCCCTTGGCCTACATTTGACATGTAGAGTAATACCATGGATAGTGTCTAAACATGCGTAGAGTGCGTTTTCTCCCATATAGCTATAACCTTCCCTCTGTCATCTGGGATCAGGGCTTTCCAGGCAGGGGGGCTGCGATTGCTGGACAGCCTAGACTTCCCAAATCTTTCTCAGAAATTAATCACAGAAAGAACTAAGCAGCAGTGACTGCGCCCCTTTCCCTGTTGCTCATTGTTCCCCAGCACCTGAATACTCGTGGTGGCGGGGAAACAAGGACATCTATCACACACATAGTCGCTCAAACCATTTTACTGTGCTTCCCAACACGGATATTGATTCTGTTGTGAGAAAATGAGGTCCAGTAGTTGCCAGCTTGCAGTCCTCCTCCTCTCCCTGGCTGTTGCTCATACAGGGCCCGCCACAGCAGCCCTTATCTGTAAAAATGCGAAGAAACTGACTAATTGTGATGGGAGCTTTCTGGGGCAGCAGCCTGCTTCCGAGATTACATGCGTGCACGCTGGATGCCGAAGTTAATAAAAGAACTCCTCGATGCATTAAATCAGGGTTTCCCAAGCTTGGGTCTCCAGCTGCTTTTGGACTACAACTCCCATCATCCCTGGCTATCAGGACCAGCGGTCAGGGATGATGGGAATTGTAGTCCCAAAACAGCTGGAGGGCCAGGTTTGGGAAACACTGTGTTAAATGCTGCCTAAAGCCATGAAGAAGGCTAGCGTTCGGATTGCTATCGGCATAGCAGCAAGTCATTTTTGGTAGCAGGGAAGGTGCATTTGGAGTGTGAGATTAGCTATGGGGTTGTAGCTAAATAAAATAGATGCAAATGCACTTTCCCACTTCAGCTACCTCTGCACCCAACTTTAGATTAAGGAGAATATGGTTCCTGGGGCAGACTGCAGTGGGAAGGTCTGTAACTCTCTGATTTGACCAATGGCTTGATGTGCCAAAGTGAGCTGCTTCCTTCTGAAAGGAGCTATCCAGTGCTGAACCAGCCACTGTCTTAAGGTGATGCAAGTTTTAATACTTTGCTAGGGGCTGGCTGGGCCTATAGTAATAGGCGCTTCATCTGCTCATCTCCGTTGCAAAAGTACCTTAACCCATAAAAAGGCATTGTTTGTGCAGCTGTTTGGGTGTTTGGACCTCACATCCATAGTGCATTCTGTTCCCTCTTATAATGCAAGCCTGTATCGCTTGACACTTTCGAGGCACGGCGCAGAGGTTGGCAGGGGCAGAGGCCTCCAGTCCCCTCCCAGAACATTTATAGAGTGGTAACAAAAGCAGGTTTAGCATTGTGGACTTGTATGCTTACTTCCACCCCCCACCCCACAACACACACCAAAAGGAAGTTTAATGGAACTGCTCTTGTGTTGGAGTAATGGTGGCGGGGCAGAGCAGTATCTCTCAAAGCCACTCTTGTCTTGGCCTCTTCCTCCCAACTCCTCTGGCTGCTTGTGTCTCTGTGCTTTGCTGCTGGCAACTTATGTGCACTTTATATATTATGGCTTGTAAGAGTTTTGTCTTAATAAAGTTGTAGTGACTGCTGAGTTAAGTCTGCCTCTTTTCCAGCTTGCCTGGGGACAGTAAGCTGGAGTGACCGTTTGTCTGACCCGGGGGGTCGGGGCCTTTGTTCAGCCTGCGGGCAAAAGTTGATAGAGCAGTCGTTGGGATACTTACCTCTCTGGGCAACATGGTGTCCTTTCCACCCATCCAAGCAAGCAGGCAATATTAGCACAGGCCAAGGGCAGGCAAAAACACTTGAGGAGGGCGAAGAGCAGGCATGTTTGGGGCCCAAATAAGAGAGATCTGGTCTAACTGCACCCCCCCCGGCACTTCCCACACCCTCAGGAGACCGAGGGACAGGACCGTACATGCGTGTTTCAAGATGACAGCACTGTAACTGAGTAACGCATATACAACTTGAGATACACACGCATAGAATTGTTGAGTTGGAAGGGACCCTGAGAATCATCCCTGTGACATTTGCGTAGGGCAGCGTTCCCCAAACTTGGGTCTCAGCAGTTTTTTAGACTACGCTTCCCACCACCCCGATCATCTTGCTAGCTAGGGATGATGGGAATTGTAGTCCAAAAACAGCTGGAGACCGAAGTATGGGAAACACTGGTATATAGAGTCTCACAGCAGAGGAGGAAAGACAAAAAAAAGTGGGGGTGATGATGTGCTTTCTACTTTGTTTTGTATCGCGTGTGTGGTTTGTGTCTCTGAAAATGCTTGCCTCACGAAGTCAGAGGTACCCAAAGGAATGTTTCATCTCAGTCACCCTACAAATAAAGGCCCATAAGAGGGGGTGGGGGGCCCATATTAAGACGGTGCCTTTATTAAGCTGACTGAAATGTCATGAACTGGTGTGCAAGCTTTTGATTTCCCTAGGCTAGATGGCAATGAAAAGCAATGACAAACCTAGACATCATCTTAAAAAGCAGAGACATCACCTTGCCGACAAAGGTCCGTATAGTTAAAGCTATGGTTTTCCCAGTAGTGATGTATGGAAGTGAGAGCTGGACCATAAAGAAGGCTGATCGCCAAAGAATTGATGCTTTTGAATTATGGTGCTGGAGGAGACTCTTGAGAGTCCCATGGACAGCAAGAAGATCAAACCTATCCATTCTTAAGGAAATCAGCCCTGAGTGCTCACTGAAAGGACAGATCCTGAAGCTGAGGCTCCAATACTTTGGCCACCTCATGAGAAGACTTCCTGGAAAAGACCCTGATGTTGGGGAAGATGGAGGGCATAAGGAGAAGGGAGCGACAGAGGATGGGATGGTTGGACAGTGTTCTCGAAGCTACCAGCATGAGTTTGACCAAACTGCAGGAGGCAGTGGAAGACAGGAATGCCTAGCGTGCTCTAGTCCAGGGGGTTACAAAGAGTCGGACATGACTAAACGACTCAACAACAACAACACTAGATGGTAAGAAAAAATCCAATGAGAGAGAAAGCAGGAGGAAAAGAGAAAAGTGGAAGGTGTGGGCATTTGGTAAGAGTCTTGAGGTGGCATGGCAGAGTAGCACCATTAGAAACAGAGATATGAAAGCTAGGAGCTAAATGGCACCTTCAACCTAGGTTCTGGGCACAACAACAGAATGTCTAGGTGAGCCTTTTCTTTATAACAAGAATACAAAGCTGAGAATGAATGAACTGCAGCTAAAATATCATGTTCATTTTTCACATGGTCTAGTCCTTCCCCTGCCCACCCCCCTAATATTCTTAAGAGGGTCTCTTTTCCAGTCTTCAGAGAGTAGCTGGAAGTGGGGAGGCAGGAAAACGTCCTCCTTTCCTTCCACTCTGCAGTTTTAATCTGAAATCTTGGGCTCAGTACTGCACCCAGAGCTCAGAAACTGCTCACGTTAACAAACTTCCCTGTCGCAAAACACGCCTAGAACAATGGGAGTTTTGACCGTTGGGGGGAAGTAGCAGACATTTTGCACAATTCAGGATGCATCCAGGCCGCCTGGGAAGAGGAAACGCATTTACAACGGGTGATTCCATCCTCTCTTCAACACTTGATGAATTTTCACGAGGACCTTTTTAAAAAATAAAAATAGGTACAAGTTGCAGCAGAAAAGGGAACAACAGACTTTGAAGACGGGGGCGGGGGAAGAACTTGAAATATAGACACCCTCCGTTGCTTATGGGTTGCTGGGGTTTTTTTAACTATCTAACTTGATGAAGAGTTCTGGGGAAACTGAGAGCTTGCATGCTATTGTGTGACATTCTGGTAGGCTTAAGAAAGCTGTTGCCTTAATTCAGAGTTCGGGGCAAGGGTTGCCCATCATTCTAGCGTTAGCTGTAGGAGCCAACGTCTCTTCACCCTGTTGTTCACCATAGGAGCCACACATTTTGTGCTGGCCTTTGCAGCAAACAATGTTTGGGTTTCAGCTTTTATGTGTTGTGAGATCCGATTGCCTTGCATAGCTAGGGCAGCTCTAGCCGGTTTTGCTGCTGCCGTTCTCACCCCAGCACGTCAATTCTCTATGTGCAAAAGGAACGTGAGTCTAGAGCAGGAACTTTGCAGCAGTGGAGATTTTGAACCATCCTAACACACCCTCGAGACGTGGGTGGCACTGTGGGTTAAACCACAGAGCCTAGGACTTGCTGATCAGAAGGTCGGCGGTTCGAATCCCCGCGACAGGGTGAGCTCCCGTTGCTCGGTCCCTGCTCCTGCCAACCTAGCAGTTCGAAAGCATGTCAAAGTGCAAGTAGATAAATAGGAACCGCTCTGGCGGGAAGGTAAACGGCGTTTCCGTGCGCTACTCTGGTTCTCCAGAAGCAGTTTAGTCATGCTGGACACATGACCCGGAAGCTGTACGCCGGCTCTCTCGGCCAATAAAGCGAGATGAGCACCACAACCCCAGAGTCGGCCATGACTGGACCTCACCTGGAGTACTGTGTCCAGTTCTGGGCACCACAATTCAAGAAGGACACTGACAAACTGGAACGTGTCCAGAGGAAGGCAACCAAAATGGTCAAAGGCCTGGAAATGATGCCTTATGAGGAACGGCTAAGGGAGCTGGGCATGTTTAGCCTGGAGAAGAGGAGGTTAAGGGGGGATATGATAGCCATGTTCAAATATATAAAAGGATGTCACATAGAGGAGGGAGAAAAGTTGTTTTCTGCTGCTCCAGAGAAGCGGACACGGAGCAATGGATCCAAACTACAAGAAAGAAGATTCCACCTAAACATTAGGAAGAACTTCCTGACAGTAAGAGCTGTTTGACAGTGGAATTTGCTGCCAAGGAGTGTGGTGGAGTCTCCTGCTTTGGAGGTCTTTAAGCAGAGGCTTGACAACCATATGTCAGGAGTGCTCTGATGGTGTTTCCTGCTTGGCAGGGGGTTGCACTCGACGGCCCTTGTGGTCTCTTCCAACTCTATGAATCTAATGGTCAGGGCTCCCTTTACCTTTAACACAATGCTGGTGGTTGCTTGGACTATGCCTGCAGCCTTTCTCAACCTGTGGGTCCCCAGATGTTGTTGAATCACAACTCCCATCACCCCTAGCTAGCAAGGCCAGAGCTCAGGGATGATGGGCGTTGTAGTCCAACAACATCTGGGAACCCACAGGTTGAGAACCGCTGGAGGGCTGCCTGTTAAAACTCAATTCATAATTTAGATACTTTTGAACAACAGCCTTCACACCATCACCTCCCCACAAAATGACACAGGATCACGTCGTCATCGCCCTGACTTAACTTTCTTTACATTTATTTATTTAGGTAACCTTCACGTTTTGTCCAGACAAACAGCTCCTTAGAAAAAATAAACCGCCCAAGAATAGCCCTGGGCTTTTGGATAAAATAAATCCATTTTGCTTCTGCTACACAGTTTTTATCTTCTTAACATTTCACGAGTGAACTTAGCTTTTCAAAAGGTAGGGGGAGGAAGAGGGTTGGAAGAATTACCCAAGAGCAAAACCTCCTTCCCCGAAGTAGCAAACTACAGACCACACAGACGACATCACTTGAAAAAACAGAACATCAGACTTCTGCTTTTGTGTTTTTTATACAAACCGATAGAATAAAAAAACTAGTCTGTCTAATAAACCACAACTAAAAGGGAAGAAGGGAAGGTAGAAAGAATCTTAAAATTCTCAAAACCCTGATTTACGAAAGCAGCAAAGTGGTAGCAAAGTGCGAGTGATCCTTCCATGCGCTGCAGCTGCACACAGAAATATATTTATATTTATATATATTTTTATATATACTGGCAGGCAGGTACCTACATTGCACATTGGATTTCTCTCAGGGCACAATATAACGTGCCGAGATCTAAAATACGCTATATTGCATGGCTCGACTAATGGCTTTTTTGTTTTTGTTTTAATTAAATGCTAAGCAATTAAGCAAGGAAGACTATGTGCTAGTGAGTCACGCGTGAAAAGGCCAGAATGGATATTGCGTTGCATTTTCCCTTGTTCCGTAAAAACAAAATAAAAAGAAGAAAGTGCAATATTGAACGTCCAGTGTCTCTCTTCAAACGGCAAAGATCTGTGGAGTTTGGCTTGGAGGAAGTCCGAGCACGGGCTGCTTGCCACAGCCTGTCATACGTCGCCTCTGCCACCCCAATTTTGCTCCAAAGGAGACTCTGCACAGTCCAGAAACAGGAGTGCAGAGAGACTTAATAGCTCTGGGGGTCGGGGAACAACCACCCTCAGGTATCATTTGGGCATCTTCTTAGGCATCAACCTGATCAAGAGATGAGAAACGGGACTGGGGAGAATCAGGCTATTAAAGGGAAAAAAACTCGGGCTGGGGACCTTTGATTGACACCTGCCCATCGGTTATTGGATCCAACCGGAAGATGCAGCAACACTCCACAGGATGTGCAGGTGAAACAAGGCTGAGGCGCCAAGAGGGCCGTCGTCTCGCAGTGGGGCTGTCGGGGGGGAGAAGGTCGGTTTCCCAGAAAGTGGCACAGTTGGCAGTTCAGGTTTGGTCTTGCCAAAAGGCTGCAGCCAGCACCATCGGAGGGAGGAATCGGCGCTCCTGGCTCCGGTCGGCTATTCGGTTTTGGACTCCTCCAGGATTTGTGGCAAGTTTTGATCCTTCCGCGAGGCGGCAGGCTTCGCCGGCGGGACGGGAGGAGCTCCGCCGCTGCCACTGCTGCTGCCGCCGCCGCCACCACCGCTGCTGCTACTGCTGTTGTAGTCCTGGATAGCCTTGGGCTCATTGGTGTGGTACGAGCCCTTGTAGCGGTGGTGGTGCAGGTACATCAAGAGGAGAGCGGCCGCCAGCAGCAGGAGCAGGAAAAAGATCACTGAGGGAGAAAGGCGAGAGTGAAGGGGGAGGACGAGAATAACCCAGAAGCGAGGCTACACGTGGGCAGGGCCGTAGCTCCTTGGTAGACTCTGGATTGCCTGCAGGTGACAGGTTCAACTCCCAGCTTCTCCAGTTATTATTTTAATAATAATTAATAATAATAATAATAACAAAATAATAATAATAATAAATAAATAAAATAATAATAATAGCGCTGTCACAGCACTGGGAATGGCTGAGTTCTCCATTGTAAATCATCATCATCAAAATAATAATAATAATAATAATAATAATAATAATAATAATAATAATAATAATAAATATTATTGTTAGTATTATTTATAACCCACCCAACTGGCTGGGTTTCCCCAGCCACTCTGGGCGGCTTCCAACACAATATTAAAATACAGTATTGCAGCAAACGGGAACGCCGGTGGAGCTGTGGGTTAAACCACAGAGCCTAGGACTTGCCAATCAGAAGGTCGGCGGTTCGAATCCCTGCAACGGGGTGAGCTCCCGTTGCTCGGTCCCACCTCCTGCCTACCTAGCAGTTCGAAAGCACGTCAAAGTGCAAGTAGATAAATAGGTACCGCTCCGGCGGGAAGGTAGACGGCATTTCCGTGAGCTGCTCTGGTTCACCAGAAGCGGCTTAGTCATGCTGGCCACATGACCCGGAAGCTGTACGCCGGCTCCCTCGGCCAATAAAGCGAGATGAGCGCCACAACCCCAGAGTCGGCCACAACTAGACTTAATGATCAGGCGTCCCTTTACCTTTACCTAATGCCTCAAACATTAAAAGCTTCCCTAAACAGGACTACCTTCAGATGTCTTCTAACAGTCTGGTAGTTATTTTTCTCTTTGACATCTGGTGGGAGGACGTTCCACAGGGTCGGTGCCACTACCAAGAAGGCCCTCTGCCTGGTTCCCTGTAACTTGGCTTCTCGCAGGGAGGGAACTGCCAGAAGGCCCTCGGCACTGGACCTCAGTGTCCAGGCTGAATGATGGGGGTGGAGATGCTCCTTCAGGTATACAGGACCGAGGTCATTTAGGGCTTTAAAGGTTAAGGCTGGGAATGCCCCCTTCCGCATCTGAAACCCTGGGGAGCTACTGCTAACCGACGCGGACAGTGCTATGCCCTTAGGTGGACCCGTGGCATCCTGTGGCTTCCTCCGTTCCTAGGTCTGGCTGTAGCACGGTAGGCCACAGTCAGCATCTAAATCTGAGCTCTCAAAGCTCCCATGGGCCAAGCTCCCACAGTGTAGCTCTTGGGCAAAAGCTCCCAGCAACCCTCTTAGTCTCAGACTCACCTCCAATGATGATCGCGATCCAGCCGTCGTCGTGGATGTACAGGAAGTCAACTAGAAGGACACAGAGGACCAGAGTGGATAAAAATCAATGATTTTTTAAAAAAAAACAACAACAGATTTTTCAAAATTTAAACTGGATTTTTTATTTAAATCAGATTTTTTTTATTTAACTCACATTTTTAAAACGAATTGCTTTTGGAGGAAAAAAATTTCTAAAGATCGTTTTCTGTTTAAGTTACATTATAGTCCAAAAGCTATTCATCAGGAAATAAGGATTTGTTTTAAGTTTTTCATGTGTGCTAAAACGCAAGTCTAAGTTTTTTTAAAAAATGTTTAACCACATCAGTTAACAAACATGGATACATATGCTATAATGTTATTGTTTTAGTTAAATAAATTGTTTAAATTGTCATTAAGGAAATTATTATCTCCTTCCAATAAAGGACAGCAGAAAAGTCCAAATTTAAACAGTTAACTTATTGAACCTCACAATAATTTCATAATTATCTATGTATTTCTAATAGTATAAGCAAATCAGTAATTTTGATATAACTGTAAAAACTACTCTGAAAATTTATTATTCCAAAAATGAAATCTTCCTCTGGTTGTAAATATTAAGATGATCCCAGCAATATTGAGTCTTTCTGTTAAAAAATGATGATTTAAATCAAGTCTTATTGACTAGTGATTTAAATTGTGATTGTAAAAACGCTCAAAATAAAACAACAGCAATGCAATTTTACATTGATGACAGTGCCCTCTGGTGTCACATGTTTATAACGCATTCGCAGTGGTACCTTGGTTCTCGAACTTAATCCATTCCGTTCGACTCCTGAAACGGTTCGAAAACCAAGGCGCGGCTTCCGATTGGCTGCAATAGCTTCCTGCCCTCAACAGAAGCCACGTCAGACGTTTGGCTTCCGAAAAACGTTCGCAAACCGGAACACTTACTTCCGGGCTTGTGGCGTTCGGTAGCCGATTTGTTTGTCAGCTAAGCCGTTCGAGAACCAAGGTACCACTCTATAATATTTTAACTCACTAGTGTAGATTAGTCCAAGGGTTCTGGCCCAAACATCGCCTGGGACACATGAAGGAAGGCTAGGGCTGCTCCAGCGGGTGCAGAATGCCACAGCGAGGCTCCTTACGGGGTCCTTGCTGCAGGATCACATTCATCCAGTGCTTTACCAACTACACAAGCTCCCGGTGGAGTACAGGGTCAGGTTTAAGGTGCTGGTTTTGACCTTTAAAGCCCTATGCAGCCTAAGACCCTCGTATCTACGGGACCGCCTCTCCTGGTATGCCCCCCGGAGGCCCTAAATAACAACACTTTGGAGGTCCCAGGTCACAAGGTGCTTAGATTGGTCTCAACTAAGGCCAGGGCCTTTTCAGTACTGGCTCCGACTTGGTGGAACGCTCTGTCAGAAGAGACTAGGGTCCTGTGGGACTTGAGATCTTTCCGCAGGGCCTGCAAGACAGAGCTGTTCTGCCTGGCCTTTGGTTTGGACTCAGTCTGACCCTTACGTTGCCCTCCCCTTATGGTCTACTTTTAAAATGAGGCTGCATTTTAATCTGTATTTTAAATTGGTTGTCCGTTCCCCCCCCCCCCATTATGTTTTTACTGTGATTTTATTGGTTTTAGCCGCCCTGAGCCCGGCTCTAGCTGGGGACGGCGGGGTGTAAATAACATTTATTATTATTAAATTTATTAAGAGGCACCCTCGCCCCCAGGTAAGCACAGCCTTGCCCCCAACCCTTCTGGGATGAGTGGGCAGGCCCAACATCTCACCTTCCTCCCCCATAAATGCTACCTTACCTGGGTCTATGTACCAGGGGTCAAGTTCCGGTGGTGTTTCGACGTAAGAGTTGGGCATAGAGGCACAGCTGGACTCCACCAGCCGCCCTTTGATACTGTAGGGGCGGATGGGATTTTTGTCACTGGCCCGGAAGATGGTTTTCAGAGGCACAATGCTGTTGAATTTCACTCCTGAGAGGCAACCTGTGAAGCCCGGTGTGTTGTATCTTTGGATGTCCGGGTGAATGAGGCCCGTCTCTGTGGATCATGGAAGACAAGAGTTAAATGGAAGACAAGAGGAACAGGACAGAGTTAAATGGACGCCAGCTTCTTCCACCTAACCCCCCTCAAAACTATCCCAAATCAGGTAAATGATATATAAGGAATTGAAAAAAATGTTTAAAAGTACACACCCCCCCCAAAAAAAACCAGAGTCCTTTTTGTTGGGGATAATTCAGAGGGAAATTCCCAGGTGTCAAAAAAGACTATTTATGTATGCCACTACCACGGCCCGTGTCTTGTTAGCCCTAAAATGGAAAACGGGCAAGGCCCCAACCAAAGAGGAATGGCAACTTAAATTGATGGAATACAGTAGTGCCCCGCAAGACGAATGCCTCGCAAGACGGAAAACTCGCTAGACGAAAGAGTTTTCCGTTTTGGAGGTGCTTCGCAAAACGAATCTCCTATGGGCTTGCTTTGCAAGACGAAAATGTCCTGCGAGTTCCTGCGGGTTTTTTTTCCTTCCCCCCCTTTTTTCTAAGCCGCTAAGCCACTTATCAGCTGATCCGATAAGCTGATAAGCCGCTAAAAGCCGCTAATAGCGGTAATCCGCTAATCTGTCAATGGGCTTGCTTCGCAAGACGAAAAAACCGCTAGACGAAGAGAATCACAGAACGGATTCTTTTCGTCTTGCGAGGCACCACTGTACAAGCAGCTTGCAGACTTAACATATAGAATATAAAAGAACAAGAAGAATGCACGTTTAAAGACGACTGGAAAATGTTCACTGAATATATGGGTGAAAATTGTGTTCATTTAAAAATGCTAGCAGCGTTAAGATAAATTCAACAGTGTAAATAAGTTTTGAGGGATGTAAAAACGGATTACTGAATAATTTAGTTCATGTAAAATATGCAGGGATGTATACAGTATGCAAAAGGGACGAGGGTAGCGCTGTGGGTTAAACCACAGAGCTTAGGACTTGCCGATCAGAAGGTCGGCGGTTTGAATCCCCGCGACAGGGTGAGCTCCCGTTGCTCGGTCCCTGGTCCTGCCAACCTAGCAGTTCGAAAGCACGTCAAAGTGCAAGTAGATAAATAGGTACCGCTCCGGCGGGAAGGTAAACGGCGTTTCCGTGCGCTGCTCTGGTTTGCCAGAAGTGGCTTAGTCAGACCCGGCCACATGACCCGGAAACTGTACGCCGGCCACATGACCCGGAAACTGTACGCCGGCTCCCTCGGCCAATAAAGCGAGATGAGCGCCGCAACCCCAGAGTCGGTCACGACTGGACCTAATGGTCAGGGGTCCCTTTACCTTTATAGTATGCAAAATGAACTACCAAAAGAGAAGGAGGGAAGTCATTGATTTATGGTTGTTGAAATGAATATTTTGAAATGTAATTTAGAAAAGGGAAAAAAAATAAGTGTGCGTATGTGTGAGTGAGTGAGTGTGTGTGTGTGTGTGTGTGTGTGTGTGTGTGTGTGTGTCAATGGGTTTAAATGTATGTAATAAAACAGGTTGTTCAATGAGATAAAATAAAAACTACCCCAAATCAAAAACACTGACAACGGTCAGCCATATCAGTTTTTGAAAAAGCCTTGAGATCTGTAAGGACAGGCTTAGGAGTCAATGTCTGTCAGGAAGTGAAGCAGCACTCCTGGGGAAGAGGGGCTCTTTGTTCCTTTCCCCGCCTAGCGACAGAAGGGCATGCTATGCAAATTAAGGACACGCATGCAAAATTCATATGATCTGCATAATTTATTCAGCCCAGAACCTGCAAAATCATTTTCAGCCCCGTTACAGAATGTTCATACAGAGAGGCCTGCGTTTGACAGATGCAACAAGGGGGAAAAGAAAGGGAAAGGGGGGGTGGGGAGAGCTTGCAGAAAGTGGGGTGGAAGGAGAAGACGTGAAAAAGTGGGGCAGGAGGGCAACGGAAGAGCAGAGGAGCTCGGGTGATGGCGGCTCTTTGAAGAAACGAGTTCCCCATTTGCCTTAGAGGAGGCCCCAGGGTGCCGGCCTCCGCGTCAGACCCTTCTCCTCCTCTTACAGACTCAGCTGCCACCAAATTCTATTAAGTATCGAAGCTCACAGTTCCCTACTGGGCATATACCGTATTTTTCGCTCTATAGGACGCACTTTTTCCCCTCCAAAAATGAAGGGGAAATGTGTGTGCGTCCTACGCAGCGAATGCAGGCTCCTTGGCTTCAGCGATAGCAACACGAAGCCTCCGAAATACAGAGGGAGAGCTCCCCCCGTGCTCCGGAGGCTTCGCATTGCTTTCGCTGAAGCCGTCTGAAGCCCCCGGAGCGCAGGGAACTCCCGCTGCGCTCCGGGGGCTTCAGGCAGCTATCCGCAAGCCTTCAGAGCGCAGCAGGAGTTCCCGCCGTGCTCCGAAGGCTTGCAGATGGCCGTCTGAAGCCTGGAGAGCGAGAGGGGTCAGTGCACACCGATCCCTCTTGCTCTCCAGGCTTCACTTCACTGGAGAAGTGCTGCACAGTTTTCCCTCTCTGCGCAGCGCCCCTTCAGCGAAGCAGGAGGAGAAATTGAAGGGGCTCTGTTTCTCCTACCGCTTCGCTGAAGGGGTGCAGAGCAAAGAGGGGGAGAATCCCCCCCCCCGTTCTCCCCCTCCTATGGTCTGGTGCATCCTATTGTCCGGTGCATCCTATTGTCCGGTGCGTCCTATAGAGCGAAAAATACGGTATATAACGACAAACTTCCATATACCGAAGAGCGGCCCCTGAGGATGCAGAGACCATCGCCTCCTTTTGGGGTGGCCACATTTTGCTTTGGAACTGAGAGGCACTCCCAAGCTGGCGATTAGAAGGAATGGGGGTCTCCAGGAACACAGGAGAAAGGGGACAACAGAGGCTGTTTCGAGGGGCAGGGCAGAATCCAGAGATGTGGAAGTGGAAGGGGGAGAGAACTATGTTTGCGAGCCTAAAAGCAAAGTAGAGTTGGATGTCAGGGTGAGGTTATGTGGAGCAGACATCCCCCTCTCTCCCTGGTCAATCTGGAGCTTTCCAGGTGTTGGCCACTAGCCATGGGTTGGAAATCCAAAGTAACTGGAAGGAACCAGGGCAGCAGAAGGCTGACTGGTACATCCAAGGAGCTGGGCATGGGACAATCAATGTCAAGAATGGGCAGGACCCACGACTCTCACTCACCCATGAAACGACCAAGATAGAGCGCCTTGGGCGAGTCGAGTCTGCCATCCACAAAAAGGGAGAGCTGGTAGACCTGGACTGGGTAATAATCCAACTAAAGAAAGGAAGAAGAGAGAAGACATACTATAAGGCTGATCAGGATACCCTCACAGAGAACAGTGGACTGGTGACCTGGAAACTACAACTAATCCAGAATGCGGCAGCTAGACTGGTGACTGGGAGCGGCCGCCAAGACCATAGAACACTGTTCTTGAAAGACCTACATTAGCTCCCAGTACATTGCCAAGCACAATTCAAAGTGTTGGTGCTGACCTTTAAAGCCCTAAACGGCCTCGACCTAGTATACCTGGAGGAGCGTCTCCACCGCCATCGTTCTGCCCGGACAGTGAGGTCCAACGCCGAGGGCCTTCTGGCGGTTGCCTCATTCCAAGAAGCAACGCTACAGGGAACCAGGCAGAGGGCCTTCTCGGTAGTGGCCCCTGCCCTGTGGAACACCCTCCCATCAGATGTCAAGGAAATAAACAACCATCTGACTTTCAGAAGACAACTGAAGGCAGCCCTGTTTAGGGAAGCTTTTAATGTTTGATGTTTTATCATGTTTTTAATATTCTGTTGGGAGCCGCCCAGAGTGGCTGGGGAAACCCAGCCAGTGGGGGGGCTATAAATAATACTAACATCATCATCATCATCATCATCATTATCATTATTATTATTATTATTATTATTATTATTATTATTATTATTATTATTTTACAGTGGAGAACTCAGCCATTCCCAGCGCTGTCCCAGGCCCTGTTGTCTACTTGTGGAAGGTTGTGTTCCCCACACCTCAACAACCAGTTTGATATATCAGCAGAGTACGTGGAGCCCCAGCTATCTACTATACAGAGTTCTTCTGGTCTCTGAAGTAAAGATACATATGTACAGAAAGATCCGGTAACACTATCTCCCTGCTAGGTAACGCTGCTGGGTAAAACACAGAGCCTCTTCCTCACATGGAAACAGGGCAGTATCCTGACAGGAAAGGACAATATGGCATGGGCATCAGGACACAAACATCAGAAAAGCAATGCCTGCTATATCTGTTTCTACACCTAGGCATTCTTGAACTAATGGAAGGGTAAATGACTCAGCAAGACGTACGCCAGGCCTTGCTAGTGTTGCTATGGCAACCCAGCACACCTGGCACCTTATCTCAGAACCTCCAGACGCTGGGAATGTGTGCCTGGCGACATGAAGCCAAGCACTGCATAATTTAACCGTTTGTCCACATGACACCAACGGGCCACACTCCGCAGAGCAGAAAGCTGCTGGGCTACTCTCCCGTGAGTCCCTCCCTCCCTCCAGACAGTGAGAGAGCCACAGGGCCAGAGGTGAAGACCATGTGTAGTCCTCTAGGCATTGCTGAACTGCGGCATCCATCACTCAACTGAGGCTGATGGGAGTTGGGAGCCAAGCAACATCAGGGGGCTCCAAGTCCCTTCCGTCGCAAGACGCCTTTCTGCAGGCCCCTTCCCACTCGTGCAGCAAGAGGGCCCCCCTTACCTGTGTGTACAACGTTCGATTGACACGCGTGACGTTGATACTGTGTGGCTGTCCGTCGGCCACAGAGCGCGTGCTCAGGGGGTAGATGGCAGGGAGGGCGCCCAGTTGGTAGTGCAGCTGCAGGATGCCTGCAAGGGAAACGGCAACAGGTAAAAGGGGACGGCAAGGAGGAGATGGTGTTACTTTGAAACAGCAGCTCTCAAAGGCATGCCACGCTGGTGTGATGGCAAGCGTCGCTGGAACAACCAAAGAAACATGTGAACATTTCAGTGTTGAGTCCTGAAAGACGTGCATTGGCTCCCGGTGCATTTCCAAGCACAATTCAAAGTGCTGATGCTGAACTAAATGGCCTCGGCCCAGTAGACCTGAAGGAGCGTCTCCACCCTCATCATCCAGCCCCGACACTGAGGTCCAGCTCTAAGGACCTTCTGTGAGAAGTGAGGCTACAGGGAACCAGGCAGAGGGCCTTCTTGGTAGTTGCACCCGCCCTGTGAAAAACCCTCCCATCAGATGTCAAGGAAATAAACAACTATCTGATGTTTAGAAGACATCTGAAGGCAGCCCTGTTTAAGGAAGTTTTTAATGTTTGGTGTTTTATCGCATTTTTAATACAGTGGTACCTCAGGTTACATATGCTTCAGGTTACATACGCTTCAGGTTACAGACTCCACTAACCAAGAAACAGTACCTCAGGTTAAGAACTTTGCTTCAGGATGAGAACAGAAATCGTGCTCCGGTGGCACGGCGGTAGCAGGAGGCCCCATTAGCTAAAGTGATGCTTCAGGTTAAGAACAGTTTCAGGTTAAGAACGGACCTCCGGAACGAATTAAGTACTTAACCCGAGGTACCACTGTATTCTGGTGGCAGGGGAAACCCAGCCAGATGGGCGGGGTATAAACATATTATTATTATTATTAGGCCATCTGCTATGGATGCTGTAGTTAAGATTTAGGCATTGCAGGAGGGCTGGAGTCTATTACCCCTGGGAGAAATCCCTTCCAACTCTACAATTCTATGAACTATCCTGACGCCATGGCAAGATGCGTTGTCAACAAGAAAGAGGCCAGATTCGGGGGGGCCCCAGGGCTAGCTCCCGTGATGCTCACCGTCCTCGCGGATCAAAATGGTCATGTAATCGTGCACAAAGGTGCTGACGTAAATCAGGACGGCGGGGGCCGACGTGGTGCGGAAACTGAGCCACACATCCTCCCTGGTCAGGTTGTAGCCGGGGAGCGGCTGAATCGGCTGGTGGAGAATGTTGGAGAACTCCCGGACCACGTGCAACGGCATCGTCATGATGTCGTAGCGGACCCAGGTGCCTTGCTCGAAGTAGGCGCCGATGTCTGCAAAAGGGGATAGATGGGGGAACACGGCAACGGTTAGGCAGAGAGTCAAAGGCCTAAGGAAAATATTATAATAATAATAAATTTTATTTATACCCCGCCCTCCCCAGCCAAGGCCAGGCTCAGGGCAGCTAACAAGCAATAATAAAAACAGGCTGAATGAATACAACTTAAAAACAAGATTAAAATACAACATCAAAACATTGAAACATTAAAATGCAGCCTCATCACAGGGGAGAAAGGAAAAAGAAAGAGGGGGAGGGAATCAAATTGGCTCCAAGCCAAAGGCCAGGTGGAACAACTCTGTCTTACAGGCCCTGTGGAAAGAAATCAGATCCTGCAGGGCCCTGGTCTCATGAGACAGAGCGTTCCACCAGGCCGGAGCCAGTGTTGAGAAGGCCCTGGCTCTGGTTGAGGTTATTCTGACTTCCTTAGGGCCTGGGACCACTAGGGTGTTGCTATTTATGGACCTTGAGGCTCTCCGTGGGGCATACCGGGAGAGGCGGTCCCGTAGGTACGAGGGTCCTAGGCTGTGAAGGGCTTTAAAGGTCAAAACCAGCACCTTAAATCTGACCCTGTACTCCTCCGGGAGCCAGTGCAGCTTGAAAAGCACTGGGTGAATATGCTCCCATGGCAGAGACCCCGTGAGGAGCCTCGCTGCAGCATTCTGCACCCGCTGGAGTTTCTGGGACGGCTTCAAGGGCAGCCCCGCGTAGAGCGAATTACAGTAGTCAAGCCTGGAGATGACCGTCGCATGGATCACTGTGGCCAGGTCGGGGCGGGAAAGGTAAGGGACCAACTGCTTGATGCGACGAAGGCGGGAAAAAATCAGCCCTGTCTTCTCCGTCCTGCCCCCTCCTCGCCTCGTCACTTCACCTCAACCCTCCAGACTTGTTTAGGGCTCTCACCCAGGTTGCAGAAAGGTCCTTCAAAGGCAGAGACCGAGCAGTTGCAGGTGTAGTGGCTATAGGCCTCCAGGCAGGTGCCGTAGTTCCGGCAGGGCACCAAAGGGTTCCGGCAATGCCCGGTGCAGTTCACAAGCACCCCTTCCGTCTCGTTGGCTTTCCCCTCCAAGTTGAGGGTGACCCCGTTCATGCGCAGGCCCCGCAAGCAGCCCAAGAAGGGGCGCAGGTAGTATTCGGCAGCGCCTAAGAAAGGGGGACAGGAAATGAAAACGTTAGCAGCTGCCTCGCTGGATCTAGGCAACCTCGTTTTAAGTCTTCTGGTCCCAGTGGAAAACAGCAAGGTGTTTTTGTAAAGTCCGTTGCCTTTGAAGCTGGACAAGAACTTTAAAAAAGAATGGGGGGAAATGATAATTTATTTAGCGGACCACTGTAAGCAGATGGAAACATTAGCAGGATTTTAATCACACTTGTAATGTAACAAACACTATGGATTAAAAATGGAGATTATGGAATAATATGCAATTATAAATGTTGACAACAGAACCCATGGGGGGGGGAGTTTCGAGATTCAGAGAAATCTCTATATATGGTGATGCATTTGGTAATGTGATAGCTTTTTACCTGTAAAATCAAATAAAAAATATTTTTTTTAAAAAATGAACCTAGAAGTTTTTAACTATGGAAATAAAGTTTTTAACAAATAAAATGAAGAGGATGGTGAAGATGATAAAGCTAGATTCCCCCCCACACACACACACACAAATGAGATTTTGCCTGTTACAAAAACTGAGCTGGCTGAGCTTTTTCATATTGATGAGTAAGCTGTATTCAGCCTGGTTCTAGTTTGAGGTGATCAACAATGAAAGAACCTCGTCCAATAGGGTCTCTCTCTCTCCCTCTTTCTTTCTTTCATTCATTCAGACCACCCTGCCCATCCTCACTCACCCACATAGAGAGGCTTCGTGAGGTTCATGTGAATGAAGGTCTGGCGAGGGGCTGCTCGCACAACCCAGGGCATCCGGTCAACCCGCATCCGAGCCAGCTTCACGTTGATCTCCGCCCTGACCTCGTGCCACTCGTTGTCGTTGTAGGGCATGTCCCGGTGAACCGTCAGGTTCTCGTCCCCGTTGCCAATGTCGTATATGAATACCAGATCTCGGGTAGCTAGAAAACGGCAGCAGGAGAGAGGTGTCACACCACAGCTGCCTTCCAGGAGCATTGGGCGTAGTGGCGCAGCGAGCCAGGGGACCAAGCGGAGAGTCCGGGGAGGGGAGAGCGGGGAGGGGAGAGCGGGGAGGTAAGCGAGGCAGAGCGGGGGCTTGGTGCCTGCACGCCTCCAGCGCCCGTCGGAGGCGCGAAGGCTCCGGATGCTTTCCCGCAGTCGGGAGCTCTCTGCTGGCTCCGCAACGCACCACCTCCTCGGCTGCGTGGTGTGTGCTTGCATCCCAAGCTCTGCGCATCATAAACGTGACTCTACCACTGCTCTCCTCGTCTAGGTAAAGGTAAAGGGACCCCTGACCATTAGGTCCAGTCGTGAACAACTCTGGGGTTGTGGTGCTCATCTCGCTTTACTGGCCGAGGGAGCCGGCGTACAGCTTCCGGGTCATGTGGCCAGCATGACTAAGCCGCTTCTGGCGAACCAGAGCAGCGCACGGAAACGCCGTTTACCTTCCCGCCGGAGTGGTACCTATTAATAATAATAATAATAATAATAAATTTTATTTATATCCCGCCCTCCCCAGCCGAAGCCGGGCTCAGGGCGGCTAACAACACTAAAATAGTGCAACATTATAAAAACATCATAAGAATTAATTAAAATCAAAATTGATGGCAACCATAAACTAAAGTATTGTAAAGATTGCCAAAGGAGGGAGTCAGGCTGTGCCCTAACCAAAGGCCTGGTGGAACAGCTCTGTCTTGCAGGCCCTGCGGAAAGATGTCAAGTCCTGCAGGGCCCTTGTCTCTTGTGACAGAGCGTTCCACCAGGTTGGAGCCGCAGCCGAAAAAGCCCTGGCTCTAGTTGAGGCCAGCCTAACCTCTCTGTGGCCTGGGGCCTTCAAGATGTTTTTATTTGAGGACCGTTAAGTTCCTCTGTGGGGCATACCAGGAGAGGCGGTCCCGTAGATACGAGGGTCCTAGGCCGTGTAGGGCTTTGAAGGTTAAAACCAGCACCTTAAACCTGATCCTGTACTCCACCGGGAGCCAGTGCAGCTGGTATAGCACCGGGTGAATGTGATCTCGCAGCGAAGACCCCGTAAGGAGTCTCGCTGCGGCATTCTGCACCCGCTGGAGTTTCTGGGTCAGTCTCAAGGGCAGCCCCACGTAGAGCGAGTTACAATAATCCTGTCTGGAGGTGACCGTCGCGTGGATCACAGTGGCTAGGTCACTGTGGCTAGGTTATCTACTTGCCACAGTGGCTAGGTTATCTACTTGCACTTTGACGTGCTTTCGAACTGCTAGGTTGGCAGGAGCAGGGACCAAGCAACGGGAGCTCACTCCGTCGCGGGGATTCGAACCGCCGACCTTCTGATCGGCAAGTCCTAGGCTCTGTGGTTTAACCCACAGCGCCACCCATGTCCCGCTCCCCTCGTCTACTCTACCTCAAAAGATCCCTGCGCTTGAGGCTACACGCTGCAACTGCTGCCCCCAGCGCCCCTCCCTCCTTCCCCTGCTTCTCCACCGCCTTGCACGGAGCCTGCCTCCTCCCGCTGCCCCCACCACCTCTGCACACCTTCACACGAACCATGTTTCCTTCCCCTGCCCGATCCCCTCCAGTCATGCTCTCTCCTCCCACCCCCTTCCTCTCCAAGCAAGGACAGCGAGACTGCGGCTGAGTGAGCGCGTTTCTCTTCTGCGGCGATGTGGACGGCCCAGCTCACTTTGCCTGTCCCTGCCCGGACAAGACCCCCACCTGCTTCCTGTGCTGCCCCCATCATGCCCGGCTGCCCAGCCCCACACTATGATCCCGTCGCGGGAGCCAATGCTCAGCCACGCTTGAGCAGCACAGGGCAGCAGTGTGAGCAGCCTTTCCTAAAAAAGGTCAACAACTTTGGGGTCCCCCCGTAAAAAGGCTGACAACTCTGGGAAACGGGGGGTAGGGCGCTGGAGGGATCTTTGCACCACGGCGCCGGATATGCTTAAGACCGCCCTGACCAGGAGGGAGGGTCTCTGCCCCTTCAGACAGCTATGGTTTGCGGGGCCCTAAATAATGCTACCTCCCTCTTCCTGGGTTCACTGCCTGCTGAGTATAAGCACAAAAGGGAGTGGCGTGTCTTTTTTGGAGACCGTAGCCCTGATGATTTCCTACAGCCACCCTGTAACTCCAGTCCTAAAGGATCTACACTGGCTCCCAGTATGTTTTGGAACACAATTCAAAGTGTTGGTGCTGACCTTTAAAGTCCTCAATGGCCTTGGTCCTATATACCTGAAGGAGTGTCTCCAACCCCATCGTTCAGCCCGGACACAGGTCCAGCGCCGAGGGCCTTCTGGCAGTTCCCTTACTGCAAGAAGTGAAGCTACAGGGAACCAGGCAGAGGGCCTTCTCGGTAGTGGCACCCGCCCTATGGAACACCCTTCCATCAGATGTCAAGGAGATAAAGAACTATATGACTTTTAGGAGACATCTGAAGGCAGCCCAGTATAGGAAAGTTTTTAATGTTTGATGTTTTGCTGTGTTTTTAATATTTTGTTAGTAAAAGCGAGATGAGCGCCGCAACCCCAGAGTCGGTCACGACTGGACCTAATGGTCAGGGTTCCCTTTACCTTTTTACCCAGAGTGGCTGGGGCAACCCAGTCAGATGGGCAAGGTACAAATAATAGAATTAATATTATTATTAGTAATATTACTTAGATGAATCAAGATTCCGTTTCCAAGCAATACATCCTTAGTTCTCCATCTCGTTCACATTTCTAACAGTGTTAGGGCCCATTTGCGCCACACATTTAAAGCAGTATCATACTACTTTTAGCAACCATGGCTTCCTTCAGAGAATCCTGGGAACTATAGTTTGCTAAAGGTGCTGAGAGTTGTTAGGACACCCCTATTCCCCTCACAGAGCTACAATTCTCAAGAGTGGTTTAACAGTCGATCCCTCTCCCCAAGAAACTTTGGGGACTGCAGTTCTGTGAGGGGAGAACATCCAGCACCCTTAACAAACGCCATCTCCCATAATTCTTTGGGGGGAACCCTATTTAAAGTTATTTGATGCCGCTTCAAATGTACCATGCGGACGGAGCCCTACATTTTGCACACCACTGGGATTGGGCAAAGTGCCAATACATTCAATATCTGTCTAAGAAGGCCTCTCAGACTACTCCCACTGCCTCGAGTTCCCAATTCCTGTCAGTTTGCATTTTTTAGAACAGAAAGTATTGATTTGATGTGTGGAGATCTTTCCTATTTTACTTAATTTAAGAGGGTTCTGGAAGCTTCTCTGTGTGAAAGAAACTTCATGATGTTTGGGTTATTCCTTCAGAGAAGCTGAATACAGCTGGTTTAAACTGGTTCTCTTATCTCTTCTGACTATAATAAGAGGCCAGAAGGAGCCTGTTTCACTTTCTCTCTTCCTTCTGGTGTGGTGTTCTGTCCATAGTATATATAGTATTAAGGTTTAGTCTTATTATAAGTTATTGTAAGTCTTCTGCAACTGGATTTCTTATGGACAGGGCCAATCCTGAATGTATTGGATTTGTGACCATTATGCTCATTTGCCTTCAGTAGCAGTAAAGCTCTGCTGGATGAAATATTAATTGCCTCTGGTCTATTTTTTGGGAATCCTCCAATGTGTTTAAGTTCTTACTCTGCTAACTATACATTGGGATCTACTCTGGATCAATACTGAGTGGGATTTCAATGACGATTCCGTACTGTTAAGCTCCACACGGATGTAGTTCTTCGGCCCGATGTTCTCCAGGAAAGTGCCAGAGGGGGCAGAAGTCTTGAAGAAGAAGCTGATATCCAGACTGTAGTTGACTTGGAAAGTGGGGAAGATCAAAGCCATTCCCCGGACGAAAGAAACGGTATTCCAAGAGTTGCCTGCAAATCATAGGAAGTCCATTATTAGCGCATGTAAAATGGGTGCGAGCCCCATCCCGTCCTCCCTCAGGGGCCCTCCATCCATTCCGATAGACACACGAGGGAACGGCATCCATATCCTCAGGCCGCTACTCACGGTCGCCATAGCAACGCAACGGGCCCACGTAGAATTGGGCCTCCGACCCGGTGCGGTTCGTGTCACTGATCACCACCTGCGTGACTGGAAGATGGTCGACAAAATTCAGCAGCCCTTTATCCGCCCGCCTGGAAGAGAGAGAGAACAATGTGTTAAGTTGTGGGTGAACATATCAGACGACACAGCGATTCTTCAAAGAGCTCTTGTTTATTCAGAGGCCAGAACAGAACTGAACTGAAGGGTTCAGCCAGCCTGCTTATATAGAGCTCCAGTACAACGTAACTGTAACAACTTTCTGTAACTATCCAATCACTGAATGTCACTTTCGATCCCTTATTTGCATGTGGACCTGAACTATTTACAGTATCCCCCTGCTGGTCCAGGGTGAGAACTTCAGTACGTAACACCATGGTTGTGGGAAACTGGGCCCGCTATCAGTTAGGGATATATGTTTCGCGCCCGCAGCCATGACCACCCAAGGCCCTCCTTGGAGGGACGAGAGCTGCCTTCTCTCTCACCACATGGCATGGTCCGCATCGCAGTTGCAGTAGAAACGGGGGTCGGCGCAGTTCTTATCCATGCCGCAAGCGCAGCGCCCCAGCCCTGGGGGAGAGCCCCCCCAGTAGTAATGGCGCTCTTCGTTGCGGCCCATCCAGAAGCTCAGCGGCATCCCAGCTAAGGAAGAACGAGAGAGCCTGTCAGAAGGAGATCTCACAGAGCCTGCTCTCAGGCAGACGGAAAAACATAGCTGTCAACCTTCCCTTTTTTTGCGGGAAATTCCTTTATTCCAGCGCCGTTTCCCCGCTGCTATCCCGGATTGTTAGATACAGTGGTGCCTCGCAAGACAAAAAGAATCCATTCTGTGATTCTCTTCATCTAGCGGTTTTTTCGTCTTGCAAAGCAAGCCCATTGAAGGATTAGCGGATTAGCGCTATTAGCGGCCTTTAGCGGCTTATCTGCTGATCGGATCAGCTGATAAGCGGCTTAGCGGCTTAGAAAAAAGGGGGGAGGGGAAAAAACCAGCGGGAACTCGCAAGACATTGTCGTCTTGCGAAGCAAGCCCATAGGAAATTCGTTTTGCGAAGCACCTCCAAAACGGAAAACTCCTTCGTCTAGCGAGTTTTCCGTCTTGCGAGGTATTCGTCTTGCGGGGCACCACTGTATCCCATAGACTGTCCCCGGGACAGGTGAAGCTGCTGGTCCCTTGTTTTCGAGGCTGCTGATCCCTTATTTTCAAATCTGAAAGTTGACAGCTATGCGGCAAAACTACCACCTGCTAAATCAGGCCAGAGGTCCATTTAACCCACTCCGCTGCCTCTGCCTACCAAACTTACGTTTTTCATTCAGATATCTAACACAACCTGAAGATCTCTTCCTAGTAAAGATCTCCTCTGTTTAGGGGGGTTGCATGCATTCTGCAACAACAGTGCCATTGGGTAATGCAAAGCTCAGCACCCTGAATTTTTTTCAGCCGTGAATACTTTTTTATATATATGCTTTTCAAGTTTATACATTTCATTAGTTTTACAATCAATTCCACATTTCAAAATTCGACTTTCTTCCCTTTCTGCGGTTCCTTATTATTATTTGTTAATATCGTCTGCATATTGAAATTCATTTCACTTGCTCATTTAATTATCTACTGTAAATATTCACTCTTGTGAAATTGCAGGTTGTTACAATAATCCTGATAATGTTTTTATCTGTTTGCAATTTATCTGTAATATTCAATAAACCCTTTCCATTCTTTTATAAAAAAAGTTTGCTATCTTTATTTTTTATTCCTCCGGTAAGTTTTGCCATTTCTGCATATTCCATGAGTTTTTGTATCCATTCTTCCTTTACTGGGATTTCTGCTTCTTTCTACTTTGGGGCAAGTAGCATTCTTGCTGCTGTAGTAGCATACATAAATAATTTTCTATACAATTTTAGGTAGTTCTGTCCCTATAATTCCCCAAACTTGAAAGTATTCATGCTCCCATGCTCCATGCTCCTTTGGGGAGCATGAATACTTTCAAGTTTCTAGTCATGATAGAGGTAAAGATCAACCTCAGAGTAGAGTGAGCAATGCCTAGTGAATCATATGAAGGCAGACTCAAGAGAGGTGTTGGAACAGGTGGCATTCCAGGGCTTGGCTCAGCCCTTGGACCCATCTGAAAGAAACAGGTTGTTTACCTGGAACAACAGTCCTTCTGGGAGGGACGCCGGTGGCGCTGTGGGTTAAACCACAGAGCCTAGGACTTGCCGATCAGAAGGTCGGCGGTTCGAATCCCTGCGACGGGGTGAGCTCCCGTTGCTTGGTCCCTGCTCCTGCCAACCTAGCAGTTTGAAAGCACGTCAAAGTGCAAGTAGATAAATAGGTACCGCTCCAGCGGGAAGGTAAACGCCGTTTCCGTGCGCTGCTCTGGTTCGCCAGAAGCAGCTTAGTCATGCTGGCCACATGACCCGGAGGCTGTACGCCAGCTCCCTCGGCCAATAAAGAGAGGAGCGCTGCAACCCCAGAGTCGGCCACGACTGGACCTAATGGTCAGGGGTACCTATACCTTTACTTTTACAGTCCTTCTGAGTGGCTGCCTGCACACAGAGCCCCATCTCCGATGCCCAACACCCCCATGTAGCATGGCCAATGGGATGATGGGAGTTGTAGTTCTGTACCAGCTGGAAGGTACCAACTTGGGGAATGATGGCACAGAAGTTAGGCCAAGGTACCCACCGAAAACACGAGCCTAACTTTGGAAGTTTCCCACTTGAGGAAAACAGGGGTTCTGCACAGGGACCAGGGAGAAGAGGCAGAACAAAAACAAGCTGCCTGGAATGGTTCCATTATAGCAAATTTCAAATTTTAGCAGGTGCTAAAAGCGAAACCCACACAACACCCGAGGGTGCAGCCGTGCAGCTCCGTCCACCTGGTCACTCACTCTGGGTGTTGAGCAGGCGAGAGAAGTAACAGCGGAACTCAATTTGCTGCTCGCAGTACTCGGAGGCGTTGGCCAGAGCCGACACCTCGCTCCACGAGGCGTTCCAGTAGTCCACAGTGCCCAGGAAAGGCCTTTCAGGGCTGTAACCGGTCACTCGTGTGACCCAGTATCGATTGTGCCAGACGATGGTCCAAGCCCGGTCCTCTGGAAGGCAGAAAGGGTGCAAAACGAGTGTGCGACAGGAAAAACAACTGCCCCCCCCCATGCAATGGAGACAGTGGCCTGCAGGGCTTGCTGTGGAAACCCTCTGTAGCCAGTTTACAGAGCCAGCCTCCATCAGAAGACCCTACAAAAGCTGAATGATCGATCAGCCTAGCCCAGTGCTGTCTACACTGTCTGGCAGGATTTCAGGCTGGGTAACCCCGTCCTACTTCGAGATGCTAGGAATCGCACCAGGTGCCACAACTCGTCAAGGTTGGAGTCGATGCAGCTCAGCACAGAGAGGCAGAGGCAATTGCCCGTGAAGCTAACTCCTTATTCAAGGATACAGCATACAACTCAGCAACAATTCCCAGTAGGTCTTGCCAGAGCAGTTGCCAGAACTGAAGGCCCCTGCCTTCCACCCCGTCTAAAGCTCCTCCTCTCCCGGACATTTCCCAAGCAGTCTCAAACTGTGTCTGCGCACCTCTGGCCTCTGTTCTGCTCTTATTATCCTGCGCGTTCTTGGAGACCAGCAGGGAGGTGACCTTGTCGCAGCTGAAGAGGGAGACTCCCATGATTCTTCAGCAGCCTCTGAACCCCCCTCCTCTGCTTCATCCTCTGAGTCTGAACTGCTCCCTGTCACCGGCTCTCCCTGCTCACTAAACCCCGTTGCCCCTTCAGCACCCAGTTCTCCCTCTGACCTCTCCACAGTGTCCCACCACCAATCCCCAGGCTCTGATCCTTCCTCCTCTGGGGCTTCTCTTGGGGCTCCCACTATTCCTCTTCGGTCCAGCCAGTCCCCGACACCTCTCACCTCCATTATGCTTCTGGCCTTTTCCATTTGCCATTTTTTAAAAGCGCTCTCTGCCGCAACACTTGTTGCTATTTAGACAAGCAGCAAAATACAGCCGGTAATGTTTTTTCATGCGATGCCACATTCCATAAATCAGCAACAATATAGAAAAGCAGCATTCCAGGAAAGGAAAGGGCGTTGCTTGCCGATATTCAGCATAAAAATGATACACAACCCCTTTGCAAAATTTAGATTGCAAGCTGAAGATTTCTATTGTAAAGCTTTCAGGTTCTGACATATTCTCTTTCAACAGTTTTTGCACAGTGCCTGGGCTGCTTGGGCATCTAAATAATATATTGGTAGAGTCTGGCTTGTTTTGCTCAGTGATGATGGCTTTGCTCTCTGCATATACTCCAAGGCTCCCTTTTCTTTTTGCTGCTGTGCCTATTCCACCCTGCACTGAACACCCCCTGATAAAGACCAGTATCCCACACATTTCCCCCATACCTCGAATATCACAGTAGACGTAAAAGGGTTTCAGGGGCCCACTGCCGTCCGGGTCAATGGTGTAGTTTCCAGACACTTTGCCGCTGAGTCGGTAGGCCTCGCAGCTTTCCTTGTAAACGGCTGCAAGGTTTAAGAAGGAAGTGAGGGGTCAGCACTCGTGTGGTCAGCACCTCAAGATCTCCCTTCCCCTCCCCATCCTCAGGGCCTCACGTGTGTGGCAGGTCTCCCCCTTGTAGCCCGTCAAGTCGCAGATGCAGGTGAAGTCATCCCAGGACTGGATACAGCGGCTTCCATGTTCGCACATGTTGGGAGTGCACCTGGCATGACATGAGAAGCAAGCTGGCACCAGAGAAAGGGACTCCCCATCGCAGCAGGGATCCAAGCCTCCTCCTCAAGAGGTGCAGAGGGTGGCAACACGAGAACGGGGCCTTCTCTGCAGCAGCTCCCCATCTATGGAATGCTCTCCCCAGGGACGTTTGCCTGGCGCCTTCATTATACACCTTTAGGTGCCTGGCAAAAACGTTCCTTTTTCACCAGGCCTTTGGTGGATTTGATTGACATCTGATGCCCTTTTAAAATGTGATTGGGGGTGGTTATTGGGTTGTTGTTTTTATTTTGATTATATATTTTGTGGTTTTGTGTTCTGTGAGCTGTCTTGAGACCTCCGGATATAGGGCGGAATATAAATTCAATCAATCCATCAATCAATCAATCAATCAATCAGTCAAGCTACCTGGTACACCATCTCTTTTGTAGTTTGTTGGCAAGACAACTGCCACTCCTGAAACATCGAAAACTGCCTTGCGGGACCCCTCTAACCTGGCGCTTTTGACTTCACCTTTGGCAAAGCCAATACCCACAGTAAGCTCATAGGCACTGCATGATTGTGATCAATAATATTATTTATTAAATTTACATGCGACCCTTTATTGAAAGATCACAGGGCGATTTACAACATTAAAGCATGATGGCACTGCCAGCCTCCTGCAGTGGGGCCTGCAACATAACATGGCAGTGTGGCACACTTCTGCCAGTCTGCCCTCCTTCCAGGAGACCCCATTCCATCTCCATTCAAGATTTTCAATTCTCCCACCCCCAGACACTGGCTACTGAACACCCTGGGGTAGTTTTCTTCAGGGACATTTGCCCCATTTGTGGTATGTAACACAAGCAGTCAAGTACAACACTTCCTGTTTGCCCAGAGTGGACAAACAGGGGGGTGTTACTCCACAGCCAGGAGGACTTCCTGTCACACCTGGTCTGGAGCGTCCTCCCCCTGCGTGTGACCAGGTTGGTGGGTGTGATCCTGGGAGACCCCATAAAAGGGGCTGGTTACGCAGACACCTCCCTTCTTCTTCCTCTTAATACTGAAGTATTTTGCTGGCTCTCAGCCACCAGGACATGGGCTCATTCCCATATGGGATGAACTCAAACCCTCTTCTGTAACTCTAAGCTAAAGCCTGCCTTCAGGGATCCAACCGTGAACTGAATGTGAGTAAACTTCTTATTACTTTTAAAAGAAGACTGTTGTGTCTTTATTCTTTTTTGGGAGGGATAAAAGGAGACTTACCAGGAACCAAACGCAAGCTGAACAAAGCCACATAGGATTGCTTAAGTAAAGAGATTCAAACGAATCTACCAACTAGCTTCCTGATATATATTGTGGAGAATGCACTCTGCTGCTCACTCACAAGCATGAGTTAGGAAGGATACTATTAAATCAATATATCCTCTCCTAGTATCTACAACATCCCTTAAAATTTTTTTATAAAGAATCTGTGTGTTTCCCCCAAGTTCCTTAACCTTTTCCTCCACTTTCATGATAATTTTAGAAGGTCCTTTCCCCACTCTCGAAGGTTCTTTGAGAAGGAGGTGATCAAAAAATAACTGTGTTGATATTTCAACTGCGAGCAAAAGCTCCGATCTCTCTAAACTGGTGAGATGACATCTGCTAGGTTATTTTCAAGCCCTTTCCTGAGGAACAGGAGTAGGCATAGCAGACAAGATGCACCTTCTGAGTCCAGCATGAACCATTTTCCCCATGCGTCCCCAAAAGCTTGCCGAGACCAGATTGAAGAATACAAAAACATTTCTCCTCCATCTGGACAAGGAAGTCCACATCTTGCCTGCCTTCGAGAAAACATACTGAGGGAGCTACAGAGAGAAAAGGAAGGAGCCTATTATGAGAGGCAGGCCAGAGTGGTTTTTCTCAGAGTGGGAGACTCAAGAAGGAGAAGTTCTCCCAGGTGGGAGGCAGGAAGACTCAACTCTCTGAGGCCTACATAAATATATTTATAATTTTATGAAGAGCATATAAGGGTTATTATTAATGTATCTTTCTTTTTCTCTAGTTTGTTTTTTTATTATTCTTTTTAGTTTAGTTTGAATTTAATGGTCTATTAAATTTAATGGTCTATGTTTAGGGAAGTTTTTAATGTCTGATGTTTCAATGTGTTTTTAATCTTTTGTTGGAAGCCGCCCAGAGTGGCTGAGGAAACCCAGCCAGATGGGCAGGGTATGTATAAATAATACACTACAATACAATACAATACAATACAATACAATACAATACAATACTACAGTTGAAAACCTTCAATAAAATTAAAAGAATTAAAAATTAAATGATGTGTGAGTGAGCTTTCTGGGCGTCTCCCATGCAAGCACTGGCCTGGACCCAGACCCCGCACACTCTCAGAGCATCCCCTGGGTTCCTACCATGCTATTTGTATAGGCTTGGCCCAAACACACAGCAGGGAGAACCAGCTAGACCTCATCCCCTGGTCTTGCCAGCCGAAGCCACCATCTTCTGCCCAGGCCAGAACTGCCACTCTGGCAAGCGTACCTGTCTGTGATGCCACACACGTTGAAGTACACCTCAAAGTACTTGCCGAGCCGGTGCAGACGGACCATATCTAACTCGATGGGCTGCCGGTCCACGCTGACCATCTGCATGCACCCATGGAAGGCCGTTTGGTTGGAGGCACAGCCGGTACGAGAGGCTGGCTTGGGGCAGCCTAGGAAAGACGTAGTGACCATCAACCAAAAGGAAGGGGAAAATTTCTCCGTTACATTTCACGAAACAGAAACAAAAAAAGTGATTGGATGAGGAAATAACATGATGCCCTGTGTATTATATGTGGGATGTGGGTTGCGCTGTGGGTTAAACCACAGAGCCTAAGGCTTGCTAATCAGAAGGTCGGCGGTTCGAATCCCTGCGACAGGGTGAGCTCCCATTGCTCGCTCCCTGCTCCTGCCCACCTAGCAGTTCGAAAGCACGTCAAAGTGCAAGTAGATAAATAGGTACCACTCCAGTGGGAAGGTAAATGGTGTTTCCATGCGCTGCTCTGGTTCGCCAGAAGCAGCTTAGTCATGCTGGCCACATGACCCGGAAGCCAATAAAGCGAGATGAGTGCCGCAACCCCAGAGTCGTCCGCGCCTGGACCTAATGGTCAGGGGTCCCTTTACCTTTACTATTGTACATTTAGTTTGCAATGCATTTTGCTTTTGGGCTTCTTCTGTCCTGTTCTTTTTACTTTGGAGGTGATGGCACTGATGAGTAGCCCCCATTTCTAGAACAGTCCTCCTTAGTCTACGCTCCTCCTTTCCGTGACCATGAGATTTAGCTAGGCCTCATTCCAACACCTTCAAACTTCAATTTGCACCTAGATTAAAATGGCTTAAAGCAACTGAGCCATTTGTTCCTCTTTTCATTTTTATTATTTATTAAATGTATGGTTCACTTTTCCCCCCAAGGTAACTCAGAACAGCTTACAATACATGTGCCTGGCTGCCTCCCCATCTCTTCTCAGGTGCCTCCCTTAATAGTTGTTCTCAAAAGCAGTACATCAGCAGGCAGCTCCCGTGGACCCATAGAGCTTGCTGCTGTCAGGGGCTGGACTGAGGAGGAATGGTGGGGGTCACTGCCCCTTCTCCCAAACCTTCCCGAGAACAAGAGGACATTATAGATTTAGAACAGTGGTTTGCAGAAGGTCATAGTTCAGAGGCTGCAGAGGGGAGAAGCTGGGGAATATTGGGGGAGCAGCAGGAAGAAGAAGCAGCCCCAGGGAGAGACAGCTTACAGACTCAGCATCTTTGGAAAGCATTCCTGACCCCCCTCTCCCAGAACCAGACAAGCATTGAGGATAGTAGAACAAAAAGTTCAGAGGCAGAAATCTCAGATTAGCCGACGCAGGGGTGACAGAGAACAGAAGAGACGCCAAGAGACTTGGAGCAACGCCATTAACTAGGGGATACTGCATACCTTCGTGTCTCTCTGTGAATATTGAATAAATTACTTGGTAAGAACTTTCATTGTTTTTCTTCTTCTTGGCTGCTATGTGGGAGGGATAGGATTCCCCAAAGCCTGACGACTGCCTATTAGTTAACCAACCATCAGCCCACCCGCTTGGAAAAAAATGACCAGTTCCCCCTTTAACCCTTAACCAGCCCAGAACCCACCTCCAAAGAAGTACTGGTTCCCCGTGCGCAACTGAATGTCTCTGTCAACGCGGAAGCTGGCGTCATTCTGGTCATCGATGGTGATGACGGCCATGGTTTCGCGCACCATCAAGGCCACCGAATGCCAGAAGCCATCATTCAGGCGATATCCTGTGGGTGGACGGACACAAGGGGATAAGATTCCTCAGACTCCTCATGTTGGAGCCACGGCTCCCCACATCTAGGGCCACCAAAGCCCACAATGAAATATCTGCTACCTTGAGTGATTCTGATGATACAATGCAACAGAATGCATAATTTTTAAAACAAAAACAAAAAAACCCAAACGGCATGCTAGGTTGCATTCATCCGTTTTGCCTCCAGGGCAGGCATTTTAAAGTTTCACCTCAAAACAATTACAGTGGTGCCTTGGTTCTCAAACTTAATCCGTTCCGGAATTCCGTTCCAAAACCAAAGTGTTCCAAAACCAAGGCACGCTTTCCCATAGCAAGTAATGCAAAAAGGACTAATCCGTTCCAGACTTTTAAAAACAACGCCTAAAACAGCAATGTAACATTAATTTTACTATCTAATGAGACCACTGATTCATAAAATGAAAGCAATAAACAATGTCCTGCAGTCATACAATCAATCCATAAGTAGTTGAACTGGGTTCCACACAGTCAAGAAAACAAGACAAAAAAGAGAACCGCAAAAACAAAAATGCAAAATAAATAGCAAAAACAGTCAGATCTCAGCGTAACACTTGGAACGGAAGCGTGGCACTCAAATCGGAAGTGTAGCACTCAAACTGGAAGTGTAACACTCAAAATGGAGCATGTTCGGCTTCCGAAAAACGTTCACAAACCAGAACACTTATTTCTGGGTTTGCAGCGTTCGGGTTCCAAGTTGTTCAACCACTATCCAAGGTACCACTGTAGAAGAAAACCGTCCCTCCTCCGTCCCCTCCCCATACCTGCCGCAAACTCCAGCTTCTTGGTCTTCGTTTTGGTTTTCGGCTGAGCGATGGTCACGTTGATCTGCCCGTCGCTCAGCACCATCTCGAGCCAGCCCAGGTCGTCTGCAAAGGACGTGTACATGAGCAGCCCCACAACGTCCCAGGTCCGGAAGCTGAAGCTGACGGCCAGCTGATTGCGGCGCGGGTAACCGGGCACCTGCAAGAAGTTGTTGACCCCAGCGAAGGTGAAGGGGAACAAAAGGTTGTCTCGACAGTAGTCGCCCAAGTGGCCCTGAAACAAAGGAGGAGACAGCTAAGGAGGTGGCTTGGTTGCTGTTTAGGTGTCCTGACTTTGCAGGAAGTTTTTTTAAAAAACCTCCATCATCTCAGCGGGAAAATGTCAATGTCAACTGCAAGTCCTGCTTCTCAGCTGCTCAGAGCCTCAAACTTCAAAATGCAATTGCATCACCAAACGTGCAATCACAAAATACATGCAACATTTAGCACGGAATAAGGGTCCACCTTTCTGTTCAGGCATTATCTCTGCTACTTTTATCTTTTCTTACAGAAAAATGAGCAGCGGCCATACACTTTATACAACATTGTCCTTTTCACTCTCAGTTGCTTCCCCCTGAACAGCTGGTGGGCAGGAGACCCAGAGGAAAATATGTCTGGGGGCTGAATATGCAGGCATCTCTATAAAAGTCTACTTGCTTCTGAATTTACTAGAGAGAGAAAATAACAGAAGTGCAGAGGGCTGCATGGTCAATGCAAGCCTCATAATAGAATAAGTGTAAGCCGAAGAGCCCTACATTTGGACTATTATGGTGCTGGAGGAGACTCTTAAAGAGTCCCACGGACTGCAAGAAGATCAAACCGATCTATTCTGAAGGAAATCAGCCCTGAGCACTCACTGGAAGGACAGATCCTGAAGCTGAGGCTCCAGTACTTTGGCCACCTCATGAGAAGAGAAGACTCCCTGGGAAAGACCCTGATGTTGGGAAAGATGGAGGGCACAAGGAGAGGGGGACGACAGAGGACGAGATGGTGGGACAGTGTTCTCGAAGCTACCAGCATGAGTTTGACCAAACTGCGGGAGGCAGTGGAAGACAGGAGTGCGTGGCGCGCTCTGGTCCATAGGGCCATGAAGAGTCGGACATGACTGAACGACTAAACAACAACAAAGCTGCTTCCGCAGTCTTAGCAAACATCTACAACAGAGTCAGGGGCAACTAAACAAAGTTCTCTCTCTCTATTTTTGCAGACCACAGTAACACGTTCATCCTCACCTCGATCCTAATAGACGGTTTACGGCGTCTTGCCAAGTTGCTGATATAGACCAAATTGTAGGCAATGTTTTCCATGCAGCCACGGAAGTTTGGCCGATAGACAAGGCGCTGCTTCTCATAGTTCATTATTCCCCCAAAGAAGATCTGCAGAAGTCAAGGAAACCCAGAGAGGATCAAATATGTAAGGCTGGGAAATACTGAAAGGTACCACTGCCACGGAGAAAGGGAGAAAAGCAGGGTTCAATTTGGGGCTTCAATTTAAAATCTCCAATCAGGGCATCGCAAGTGTAAACCCCTGGCAGAGCTGTGAGCAGCTGCCCACCATGCCACGCCAATCACCTCTTTGTCCAGGTCAAGCTGATCAAACTCTCCATTAAGGCGGTACTGCAAGACCTCCCCGTCCAAGCTGAAATTGACAAATCGCCTGTAGCGGTCAATGCGAACTTGGTGCCAGTGTTGGTCATCCAAGAGACTTCCCAGTTTCATAATCGTCTCCCCTCCGCTCATGTTTAGTGAGCTGTTGCCTGGGGAGCAGAAACAGCATGTCAACAGGATGCGGGAGATATTGTCCGCAGAAGAGCAGAGCCAAGTCATTCGAGTTCTTTCAGTGGCCCTCTAAAATCCAACTTTTGGCCTTGGTTATTTGGTGAGCCAGTATATACCCACGGGCAGAAGACAGGCAAAGAATGCTGTTTTTCTGTACTGGAAGTTCTCAGAAAACTGAGAAAAAGATCAATTTTGAAGCTGCAACTCAGGAATATGGGTGGCTGATGGAAACCTGCAGATCTCTGAATCGAAGGACTTTTTAAACAGATCCAACAGCTTTTACGGCGTTTTAAACTGATTTTTTAAATTATTTACATTGTCATTAATTGTCATGTTTTTTGTTTCCTTTTTAAACAGCATTATTTGTTTGCCACCCTGGGCTTTTGGGGGAGGAAGAGCAGGATACAAAATCAAATCAGTCAGTGAACTAAGGAAAAGTTAATACAATAATAGACCATTAATATAACAATATATTATTCTATTATTTATTTAATATCTGCAGGTGTGGCAGTGGATGTGTAATGGACTGCAGTCTTGCCTTGGTAACGGCCTGGGCGAAAGCCAATAAACTGAAGTTCAATCCAGCTAAGTCTGTTAGTGGGTGGTTCCCTACACTCCCTCTGAAGGAGCAGATAAGATAGCTTGGGGGTCCTCCTGGATCCTTTGCTGTTGCTTGAGGCTCAGGTGGCCTCAGTGATGTGGAGTGCCTTCCATCAGCTTTGGCTGGTGGCTCAGCTGTTCCTCTATCTGAACAGGAATAGTCTAACTTCTGATGTCTATGCTCTATTGGCCTCTAGGATGGATTAAGTCTTCTGTTGTACACTATTTACTACAAAGCTTGATGACTAAGCTCTTTAGCGACAAAACGCTAGGTTACCAGAACAACGTCCAAGCACTGAACCACTGATACGTTACAAGTGGACCATTTATTACCATGTTTGCCATTGTTCAAGATAAAATCTATTTTGGAAAGAGAAGAAATGAGCACTGAACCGCTGACATATTACAAGGGAACTCTTTATTTACTGCGTTTGCCATTGTTTAAGATAAAACCTATTGGGGAAAGAAACTACTTTTGCCATTTTTGGGGACGGTTATTGTTTGTTTACAGAAACAGTGGTACCTCGGTTGTTGAACATAATCCATTCCGGAACACCGTTTGACTTCCGAAAAGTTTGGCAACTGAGGCGTAAAGGGCAGTTGGCAATTTCAATAGAGAAATTTGGGGGGGAAACGCAGCGAGAGCCGTTCGATTTCCGAGGCGCATTTGAAAATGGAAACATTTACTTCCAGGTTTTCGGCATTCGAAAACCAAAATGTTTGGCTTCCGAGACGCTCGGAAAACTGAGGTACCACTGATATTAGGTAAAGGTAAAGGGACCCCTGACCATTAGGTCCAGTCGTGGCCGACTCTGGGGTTGTGGCGCTCATCTCGCTTTATTGGCCGAGGGAGCCGGCGTACAGCTTCCGGGTCATGTGGCCAGCATGACTAAGCCGCTTCTGGCGAACCAGAGCAGCGCAAGGAAGCGCCGTTTACCTCCCCACTGCAGCGGTACCTATTCATCTACTTGCACTTTGACATGCTTTCAAACTGCTAGGTTGGCAGGAGCAGGGACTGAGCAACAGGAGCTCACCCCGTCGTGGGGATTCGAACCGCCAACCTTCTGATCGGCAAGTCCTAGGCTCTGTGGTTTAACCCACAGCGCCACCCTCGTCCCTTTACCACTTTACCACTGATATTATCTTGTGTCTAGTCACAGGTGTGGCAGATGTGGGTTGCAATTCGAAGGGTCAGAGAATTGTGGGGCCCTTACTCCAGCCAGCTTTATCCTCCGCAGACGCTTTCTCCCAGCTAAGCTCACTTTCACTATCAAGAGTTTAGCTGAGATAAAAGTACCTGGGGAGATGGAAGCATGGGGATGAAGGGCAGCAGAAAGGTTTGGCGTGCACCCATCCACCCATTCGCATGCCCTTTAAATCTCTCTCACAAATACCCCATTTCGCATGCAAATGCGGTGCTCACATTTAAAGATGAAAGTCTATCAACTTTATGTCATTTCAGCTCAAGATCACCTCTGCTTAGCCTGAGCTGCTTAGTGGGCTCAGCTGCAAAAGTCTTGCATGCAGACATTGCAAACTATAGCAACTCTGCCAGAAAGCTTCACAGGAGAGGTCTGCTAAATCTTAAATCTCAGCACCATGAAACATCTACATGCATTGCTATGAGTTTGACTGCCTTGATTAATGTTATGCCTTCATTGTGCTTCTGTTTTAATAATAATAATAGTAATAGTAGTAGTAGTAGTAGTAGTAGTAGTAGTAGTAATAATAATAATAATAATAATAATAATAATAATAATAATAATAATTTATTTATTTATACCCTGCCCATCTGGCTGGGTTTCCCAGCCACTCTGGGTGGCTCCCAAAAGAATATTAAAAACATGATAAAACATCAAACATTTAAAACTTCCCTAAACAGGGCTGCCTTCAGATGTCTTCTAAAAGTCAGATAATTGTTTATTTCCTTGACATCTGATGGGAGGGCGTTCCACAGGCCGGGTGCCACTGCCAAGAAGGCCCTCTGCCTAGTTCCCTGTAACCTCACTTCTCGCAGTGAGGGAACCACCAGAAGGCCCTCAGAGCTGGACCTCAGTGTCTGGGCTGAACGATGGGCGTGAAGACGCTCCTTCAGGTATAATGGAACGCCCACCCATTAGATGTCAAGGAGTTAAAGAACTACACAACTTTTAGAAGACATCTGAAGACAACCCTGTTGTTGTTGTTGTTATCAGTTGTTTACTCTCACGTCAAACAAGGATATTCACAAATTAGTTATGTCACAACTGCAGATACCCAATCACTGCCTTAGCAGCTTGTCACCATCTCCCACCAGCGTGGTCAATGGTCAGGGATGATGGAGCCCAACGACAGCTGGAGGGCACCACGTTGCCTATCTCTGAGTTGGGACTTGCATGCTTTCCCCCCTCCAAGCTCACCAAGGCTTATGCTGAAGACCAGTTGGGCCTGCTGCAGTTCCAGGCTGATGTAGTCGCCCTGGGCCCCCGCCGCGTACATTAAGATCCCCTCGCGTTCCATCGTCTTGAAGTTGAACCCAAGCATGTCTTGGACGGTACGGACCGTTCTGGTGCGGAACTTGTAGGCGATGGCATCGTCGCCATCGAAATATAAGACGTCAGACTCTGCGGGGAAGAGGAGCACAGCAGTTGCATAGCTGCTTCCGGTCAAGTTTCCTTTCCAAGTAAAGGTAAAGGTACCCTTGACCATTAGGTCCAGTCGTGGCCGACTCTGGGGTTGCGGCACTCATCTCGCCGAGGGAGCCAGTGTACAGCTTCCAGGTCATGTGGCCAGCATGACTAAGCCGCTTCTGGCGAACCAGAGCAGCGCACGGAAACACCGTTTACCTTCCCGCTGGAGCGGTACCTATTTCTCTACTTGCACTTTGACGTGCTTTCGAACTGCTAGGTTGTCAGGAGCAGGGACCGAGCAACGGGAGCTCACACCGTCGTGGGGATTCGAACCGCCAACCTTCTAATCGGCAGGTCCTAGGCTCTGTGGTTTAACCCACAGCACCACCCGCACCCCTCCTTTCCAAGTACGACAGTACAATAGTAGCCAATCCCATTGTTAATGCAATCCCAAATTAGACCAACAGTACCTTGGCTGGTGCAAAGTTTGCTTGCATGTGACTCCTGATCAATACTAAGAGCCAGCGCCTCAGTTACTAAGCTATATTTTCATCTCAGGTTCCAATAATTTCCTGAATACCTTGCACTCTGAGAACGGCTCTCCCTATCTTATCTAGCTCTCTCGCCTCAGCCCTAAATATGTCACACCTTGAAGACATCTGGAAAAACACCCTCTTCCCCTTCCCCACCCAGTTTGCTAAGAAAAAATAAACAAACCAATACATGCACCATATTTTCCTCTTTTAACCAAAGACTGTGGGGGGCAATCAATTTCCAAACTGCTTCTCCACAAATACAAGTTTTTATTTTGAGTATGTGCTATGATTATGGATTTTCTTGTTAACGTAAAAAAAGTAAATGGGAAGTCGACATTCCCATGTTGGTCCATAATCTCAAACACTGTTTTTTGTGACAGTACTCACTGGTACACAATACTGTCACCGCTCTCTGTTTTCGCTGCTCCTGGTAACTATTTTGTGCTGGCACCCAGAACACTTGGATCAAGATAAGAGTACCAGTACCTCATTCATTTTTTTAATAAAAAGCACTGCCTATTAGGAAAACATATTGATCAAGGCAAATAAAAACACTGGGCACGTTCAAAATGTATTAACAAATGTATTGCCCTAATGCAGGAATTTCAGAGCCCAAAGTAAAATAATCTGAACAGAAAGATAACACACTTTTCAGGGTGTCTCCCACAAATCTTCTTTTACTTGGAAGGTATAAATAGCATCCAAGTATTTCGCGTTTCTGTGAAGCAGTTGTTTTTAGAATGCCGTGGAATGTTAGCATGTGTTTTAATCTGGTTTTTGGCTTACTGTTGATACAGCGGTACCTCGGGTTAAGAACTTAATTCGTTCTGGAGGTCCATTCTTAATCTGAAACTGTTCTTAACCTGAAGCACCACTTTAGCTAATGGGGCCTCCTGCCACCGCCACACAATTTCTGTTCTCATCCTGAGGTAAAGTTCTTATCCCGAGGTACTATTTCTGGGTTAGCGGAGTCTGTAACCTGAAGCATCTGTAGCCTGAGGTACCACTGTATTTTTGAATATTGCAAATAGGGTTTGTTAAACTATTTTTTTACTGATAATGCTACTGCTTTATCCTTTTCGTAAACCGCTTTGGGATTTTTATCACAAGAGAGCGGCGCTGCACATAAATCTCAGGGTGGGGAAATAAAAATGAAATGAAATAAATGAAAGGGAAGTTGAAATTCCCAGCTTGAATCACTTACGGTAGTAGCAGCCATAAAGGCCCACGCGTAAGCCGATGGAACCATGTGGATTCCAGGCCACAGGGATGATACGGAGGTACCGAGCCAGGATGGGATGATGCAGGTTGTGGAGAGCCACGCCGCTTGCGTTCACATTGCCAAAAAATGTCTGCACAAGGGAAAACAAAGTGGTGATGGGAAGAGAAACTTCTCAAGAGCAGCAGCACGATCAGCCACAGGGAGGCTGTCTTCCTAGGCACACAAACACTTTGTGGATTTCAGAACTAAGAGCCAAAGGGAGGGATGAGAAATTAAGGCAATAGAATGCAAAATCTCCAGGCAAGGGCATTTTTTTCTCCCCTTGTAGGAAGTCCCAGGTTCGTTCCTTGCCATTTGCCATGGAAAGGAACTTGGAAAAATCTCTGCCTGAGACCTTGAAGGCACACAGTCAATTGGGAAAAGACATATTTATTTTCAATATTTACAAGCCCCTTTTCACGGTAATGGCACAAGGCAGCTTCCGTACAGTATTAAGATGCAGTACAACGCAAACAAGTAAGAGCAAGCCAACTTACCAAGTCATCCTACTACATCATAATAATAATATAACAAGAATAATAATTTATTATTTATACTCCGCCCGTCTGGCTGGGTTTCCCCAACCACTCTGGGCAGCTCCAGCAAAATATTAAAATACAATAGTCTATTAAACATTAAAAGCGTCCCTAAACAGGGCTGCCTTCAGATGTCTTCTAAAAGTCTGGTAGTTGTTTTTCTCTTTGACATCTGGTGGGAGGGTGTTCCACAGGGTGGGTGCCACTACCGAGAAGGCCCTCTACCTCAGTGTTTCCCAACCTTGGGCCTCCAGCAGTTTTTGGACTACAACCATAGGCGCCGACTCCATGGGGCCTGAGGGGGCCCGACCCCCCCTCAAAAATTCGTTTGGGGGGGCTCTGCCCCCCCAATAATCTCGGGTGCCCCTCCAGCAGAGCGCCACCGCCGCCCCTCCCCCAGCCCAAAATGCACAGGGTCGGGCTGCATGCCTCCTGCCCTCCCTCCCGAGCAAAAGCTCCACCCAATTTCCTTCGGAGCTGATTAATAGGCGCAGCACGCTCTCCCCTATTCGCTCACGAGGAGGCGGCGCCACTTTATCTGCATATTCATGAGCTCATTTATTATTCATGAGCTTTCGCGGGCTCCCCCAATATTTTTTATAAGTCGGCGCCCCTGAATACAACTCCCATCATCCCTAGCTAGCAAGACCAGTGGTCAGGGATGATGGGAACTGTAGTTCAAAAACAGCTGGAGGCCCAAGGTTGGGAAACACTGCTCTACCTGGTTCCCTGTAACTTGGCTTCTTGCAGTGAGGGAACCGCCAGAAGACACTGGACCTCAGTGTCTGGGCTGAACGATGGAGGTGAAGACGCTCCTTCAGGTATACTGGGCTGAGACCATTTAGGGCTTTAAAGGTCAGCACCAACACTTTGAATTGTGCCCGGAAACATACTGGGAGCCAATGTACATTGGTCTTTCAGGACATAAATACAAGTCATAATAGCAAAAGTCTCCCTCAAAACCTGTATAGGGGCACAACACATTTTTTAAAAAATAGAAAGTTATATGTAATAGACAAGTCTTGAATGTCTGCTTAAGGGCCTGCAAAGAAAGAGCCACCCACGTCTCACCTGGGAGGCAATTTCATTTTGGCGGGTGGAGCTACTGGTGAAAAGGCCATGCCCACTCCAGCCAAACTGATGCACTGACAGTTATACAAGGAGGACCTTCAAGGCTGATGTTAAAGAAGGGATAGCCAATATGGCAGCCTCCAAATGTTGTGGACTGCAATCCCCATCATGCCCAGTCAGCAAGGCCAAATTGTGGGATAACAAGCCTCATATAATCAACATGCTTAAGTCTAATTAATGCATGAAGGGATTAATACCATAGAGTAAGCTGTCCTGCCAGGCTTAGCTATGTCCACTTCCCCTTACCTTGGGAAGGACTATGTAAACAAGCCTTTGTTCAACCTTAGTCTACCTGAGAAGCTCTCTGCGTCAAGAGGTTTGAGCTGGTTGCTCCAGCAAAACCGCATGGCTCTCACAAGCCACTCTTGACTTCCTACTCCAATGATTTAGGAACTTTCACCACTTTGTAGCTAAGCCAAGCCATACCGCCTGTGCAACTTTCTGAAGCACATGAATCTGACCTTTGGAGAGTTGATAAGTAAATCACTTTTTAACTTATCAAAAATGTGGTCTTTTTCTATGCTAGTGGAAGTGAGAAAATTTGGAAGGGCATATTTTAAAGTCTGTATTTCCATGCATTACTTTATGACTTTAAATCTCTGCTAGGGTTCTCTCACCAAAGCGTACTGGCCCCAGATCTGGATCTTGGCATCCAGGGAATTCTTTCTATATATGTATTTTGAACCATCACATATATTAGGGGTGGTGGGAACTGGCGGCTGAGCAAAACGAGCGTGTTCCTTTTTTGCACCATATAAAGATATGGGCACAGAATCTACAACAGGCGATTCTAGAGGATAAGTCTGGGAATCTCTACATAGCAAAGGACTGTTGTTTTCAGTAGCCACAAATCATGAAGAAAACTGCATAGATCCCTTGCAAATCCACAACAGGAAGTTGAAAAGGCTGGTTTTCACCACCTGTGGTGCCCAAGTAGGAAAACACAGCAGTTCTGGAGCCAAGAAGCAGAATAAACGAGAGGGATTTTTCAGATGGAATTACCTAATGACCCTTCAGTATAGGCGTGGGGAACTATTATCTCCCCAAACCCCTTATAGGCCAGGTTTGGGCAGGAAGGTGCCCACCCACCAATCACCTGATGTCACAGTGCTGCCCCCTCCCTGTTGGAAGGTAGGGACAGAAACTCCTCTCTCACCCAATTGCTCCCTTGTTGAAAGTAAGGCTTCCAGTTGCTGGGGTGGTCCCCATAGAGCACAATGTAGCGTGTCACCCAGTTGTAGGTATTGAAGGTCCCCTGAGTGGCGATGGCATTGATACGGCATTTCTTGGTCAGGTCAATCTGCAGCCACGGTTGCTTGTCTTGCGGATCAGGAGACCAGCCTCCAGCACCTGAAAGAGGGTGGGGAGGACAAGATACGGGAAATGGTTGCTTTCGTGGCATCCTAGAATTGTAGAGTCGGAAGGGACTGTGACGTTAACATATGAGAGTGCTGGAGGTGAAATAGTTAAACAAGTTACCCAATCAGAACACAGGGGGGTGGAGTCAGAGGGACTATAAAACCAGCTCTGGGAGGGGCGAAAGGGGAGTTCGTTGGGAGTTGAGTGGTTGGTTGGAGTGGGAGTGAATTGGGATAGAGTCTGTGGGTAGGTTGGGACGCGGGTGGCGCTGTGGGTTAAACCACAGAGCCTAGGGCTTGCTGATCAGAAGGTTGGCAGTTCGAATCCCCGTGACGGGGTGAGCTCCCGTTGCTCGGTCCCTGCTCCTGCCAACCTAGCAGTTCGAAAGCACCTCGAAGTGCAAGTAGATAAATAGGTACCGCTCCGGCGGGAAGGTAAATGGCATTTCCGTGCACTGCTCTGGTTCGCCAGAAGAGGCTTAGTCATGCTGGCCACATGACCCGGAAGCTGTACGCTGGCTCCCTCAACCAATAAAGCAAGATGAGCGCTGCAACCCCAGAGTCGGTTACGACTGGACCTAATGGTCAGGGGTCCCTTTACCTTTACCTTTTACTGTGGGTAGGTTGAGTTAGTGAAGCGAAATAAGCTGAGTCAGGAACAGTTAGGAGCTAGGAAGACAAGTAAATATCTGAGAGGTGGTTTAGTGAGTGAGAGTAGGTAGTGGAAGTTATAGGTCTGGATAGGCACCCCATGATTGTAATTGACCGATACCATTTATGATACCACATGCTTGTTAAACTGCAATAAATAAACAAAAGTTTATGTTCCAATTTAAACCTGAGTGGACTCAGTATTGTACCAGGTAGGGCCTGGGTGGTGGCAGTGAGAAATAAAGTGGTGGTTCGAACCGCCGACCTTCTAATCGGCAAGTCCTAGGTTCTGTGGTTTAACCCACAGCACCACCGGCTTTGTGGGCCACATCCGATGGTTGGACCACCCTGACTTAGTGTGACAACCATAAGCACAAATCCAGCATTTAGAGACCATAAGTTTCTCCGGTGGCTGGATCCAGTATAGCAATCGTCGCCTACAAGTGACACATTTCACTTCCATGCATTGCTTGTGAACCGCCTTGGGACAGTGGGCCAATTTTGGAAGACAGTCAACAAAACCCAGTGGGCCACTGTCTTAGTCTTGCATCTGGTAATGCTACTGAGCTGGAGAGAGCGTGAAGTCTGTCCCTCCGTGATGAACTCACCATAAATCCGAGCGAACGTGGCAGCGCGGAAGATGCTGGATCGGGAAGATGCTGCGAGATTCCAGGTGTAGAGGGGGCCAACCAGTTCATAGTCACAAGTTCCTGCAGAGAAGAATAGGAAGAATGGAGTCTTGCGATGGGGGCACCTGTCCAAGGGGCGGCAACCTTGGGGCGGGGTTTTATTGCAATGTGTATTTTCTTTTTTACATTACGCTTAATGCTCTTAAAAAATCTGTAAGTCGCTTGGATGCTCCTTATGCTGAGAGTGACTTATAAACTGAAATCATCATCATAATCAGGGCGCCAACTTGAATTAAACATTGGAGGGGCCAGGTAAGCCCTGAATAACTCGTCACACAAAGCAGCACACATCCCCCCATTTGAATGGCAATGCCGGTCAACTTGGGGTGGGTGGGTGGCCCCCTCAAATATTTTATGGGGGGGGCGAAGGGACCTCAGCGCCTAGGAGTTGGCTCCTATGGTGAGCTTGATGGACTAATGGCGAGACTCTGTTTGAGGCAACTTCCTATGTTTTTAATGCCATCTAAAGCTGCAGTCCTCAACATAGCAGAGGGTTAAGTTCCACAGTGGGGCTTACTTCTGAGTAAGCATCCAAAGCACGTCTACTCAGAAATGCTTGATGGGCAGAAGCTAGTAAGCTTACTGCCACATGTATGTGTAATAGCTGTTGTTAATTATTTTATTTAATTTTATTGATTTATAAAATTTACCAGTGGTCTCAGGGTGGGTTTCAACAAATCAAATTATCACCACCCTCAATTCTTCACTTGCCAAATGCCAGCCATAAAATATCTACACAATTCTCTGATTCCTCGTTTCAAATTAACCATACCCATTCATTCCACTGATAACATTCCAAATTATAGACAGGTGCAATTCCTCATAGGCTTGGGGAAAGAGAAACATATTTACTTAGTGCCAAAATCCAGCCAGTGCTGACAACTGCCTCAGGACAGGGGAGTACTCCATGGTGCCACCACTGAGAAGGCCCTGTTCCAGGCTCTGGCCAACCGGACTTTGTTTACTGCTGGCATGGCCAACAGGACCTCTATGGTGGATTTCAATTCACAGGAAGAACAGTTTAGGGAGCACCACTCTTTGAGACAGCAGAGTCCCATCCTCTACAGGGCTTTACAGTTTTAAGCCAGCGCCTTGAATTGGACTCAGCGATGAACTGAGTAGACAGAACTAGCAGTGTATCACCACAGGCAGCCCAACAAATTCGAACTCATGCCATGGCACTCTGCACTAGCTGCTGTCTCCACACCATCATCAAGGGAAGCCCTACACAAAGCACACTGCAGTAGCGAAGGAAAGGCACTCCAGACATGCTCAGATGATACGCTATCACAGGGGTCAGCAACCTTTTTCAGCCATGGGCCGGTCCACCGTCTCTCAGACCATGTGGTGGGCAGGACTATATTTTGAAGGGGGGAAATGAACGAATTCCTATGCCCCACAAACAACCCAGAGATGCATTTAAAATAAAAAGCACACATTCTACTCATGTAAAAACACCTGGCAGGCCCCACAAATAACCCAGAGGTGCATTTTAAATAAAAGGGCACATTCTACTCATGGAAAAACACGCTGATTCACGAGCTGGATTGAGAAGGCAATTGGGCCGCATCCGGCCCATGGGCCTTAGGTTGCCTACCCCTGCGCTATCACTACCTCCCATGTAAAACAGGTTCCAGGGCAGAACCCCCGCCAGATTAAGCTGCATGTCTTTAAAGTTCAGTTTTCTTGGACGCCAGCGGCCAAGACCAAGTGACAAAGTGAGCAGCTCCTGTTTTCCTTCCAGAGATGACAAGGCACACGCACATCAGGCAGGCAGCACACTGAGCCTGTCACCGCTGCAAAATTGGAAGACCGTTGAACAACAGCAGCAGCAGCAGAGCTATCCACCGGCTCCCTCCCTCCAGGTTTATTATTTTTTTCCCCCCTTCCACTGCAGAGAGTGGCTGGCACGCCCTTGCAGGCTCAGCTCCTGCCTGCCTCTATCTGCTAAAGAGCAAAATGGGGAAGCCCTCTCTCGACCCAGCTATGAGACAGCAGAACAAGGCTTCGAGAAACAAATGGCCGGGGGTGCAAGGAAGTGGGACACACTCGAGTTCCCTGAGCCAGGTGGAAAAGAGATGCACATTACATCAAGGACAGATGAAGGAAGCCATTGACCTGCCCAAGGAAGGAAAACAAATAACAGGCATCGCATCCCCCAACCTCAGGCAACCTTCCAGCAAACTCACTAGGCCAGAGCTCTCTGGTGGAGAGGAACCCCAAAACTCCCCCCCCCACTCAACCCTGTTAAAAAATGAAGAGGGAAGCCATAGGTAAGTGTAGAAGTCTGCAGAATCATCACACACACTCCAAAAAAAGGCAGATGTGGAAGAAACGACCCAGACCTGTAACCTATTTTTGCAAGGCCCTATATGGTGGGGTGGATGGGGGCAGCAGGGGGCTGGCTTTGTCCTGCCCTCCCAGAGCACCTATGTATGGAACAGGCTACAGGCTCTCAGCCATCTCCACAAACAAACTGTGCAGCCTAAGAAAAAGTGTCTATGTGTGTGTGTGTGTGTGTGTGTGTGTGTGTATGTGTGTGTTCAGATGGAAGAAATGACCATTCGCTGGGCCTCTGTTTTGAGAGGGCCCAAGATACACACTCGCCCAAGAGCAAAGCCGGGATGGGGTGCTGTCAGGAAGCAGCTGATGAAGCCCAAATCTTTGGTACTGAGCCCCAGATCCCTTGCCCCTCTTTTGGAAAAGGCAGCAACTACTTTGAATGCTTTACCAAAACAAAAACAAAAAAACTTTGCCACTGCAAAGGGCACTGCTACCAGCCCCCAGCCCCCTTAATTTGCTCAGCGACCTAAATGTGCATCCACACATGCCGATCCCCAGGCGCAAAGGTTACGCCAAATGAGCGCCTGTGTCCCGGGTCTCCGGGAGACCTAGTAGCCGGGAAGTGCTGGATGGAAAGCCGCTTTCTCGACAGCTGGCCAGGATACCAACCAACCTCCAGCCCCAGCCCCGCCCGGCAGCTCCCCAAGTCGGGATTCCTTGCTAACACGCAGTGGCGTAGCGTGGGTTGTCAGCACCCGGGGCAAGGCAAGTAATTTGCGCCCCCTAACCCGTGGATTTGCGCCCCCTAACCCTAACCCCCAGATGTTGCGCCCGGTGCGGCCGGGCCCCCCCCCCCTGCACCCCCACGCTACGCCACTGCTAACACGGGATAAACACTCTGACCTGGGTGGCGGGGCAGGGGGGATGGGGGAAGAGACGGGGAAGGGGACCCAGGCGTCTTGTGCCAAACGACCCCGACGCAGAAGCCTCTCCCGAGGGGGTTTCGAGGGATGGGGTAGTGATGTCTCTCCTACAAGCGCGCGGCGCGAACCCCGCCCGCTCCCGAGGTCCCCAGGGAGCCGCTCCCCGCACCCAAGACGCCGCAGCCCGCGCGCAAACCTCGCGCCCCGCCGCAAGCCCCTCTCCCCAAACGTTGCGCGCTGCGCCGCGCGCCCCGGAGCGCAGTCCGCCTTGTCCCCGCCCCGTGACCTTTTTCCCCCTCTCCCCTGCCGGCCCGATCCGGGCTGCTTCTTCTTCTTCTGCCGCAATGCAGCTGCCGCCGCCACCGCCGCGCCAAGTCCCGGGACACTCACGCCAGAACCAGCCTCCGTGGCTGGGCTGCAGGAGAGCGGCGACGGCGAACACGAAGAGCATGGCGCGGCCGCCCATGCTGCAGCCGCGGCGCGGGCTGCTTCAGTGCGCTCCCGAGCCCAGCCGCCTGGCCATCGCCGCCGCACGTGCGCCCCTGCCCGCCTCCGCCTGCCGCTGGCCGGAGCAAGCCCGTTACGCGCGCCTCCGACGCGGGGAGCGAGCGCCGGCGCGCCTCCGCCCGGGACTAGCCGACGGCCTCTCTCTCTCTCTCCCTCTCTCTCCGCCGAGCTGATCGTTCCCGCCCCTTAGGGGGGAGAGCGCTCTGCACAGGGTCAGAGGCAGGGTGGCCACCTTCGTTTTCACCAGACAGGGCGGACGGTTTTCCTTTTCATCTGGTGGTGCTGAAGTGACTTCCACGCGATCCATTACAATCTCTTGCAGTCTTACAAGGGTGGCCCCTCTGGAATTTGTCACACACAGACATACATATGAATTTGTAAATCTGTCTGTGACACAAAAGGCAAATGCAAAACAAATACAAAATACAGAAACACAAAAGTACACAATACAAAAATGCAAACATTAAACACAAAAAGAATAAAAAACACATATAGAAGAAAAACAAAATTTCTCTCTTTCTTAATCTCTCCACTTTAAATTGACTTATTTTCCTGACTTCCTCACGTCTCCCATTATTGTATCCCTTTTAAATTTAGTTCAGCAAATTCCTGATCTATTAGTTTATCTATTATTAGTCCCCTTATACTTTTTACCTTGTTGCTGGAGCCCCTTCAATTCATTTCAATGTCATCAACATTCAAAATTTTTACAATGTTTCTGCAAATAAATTTTAAATTTCCTCCAATCTTCTTCCACCGACTCTTCTCCCTGGTCTCTGCCAGTCATTTCCGCCATCTCCATATAGTCTATTAGTTGCATCTGCCATTCTTCCAAGGTGGGTTAAAGACAGATCTTTCAGAGTCCTTTTTGTTGGGGATAGTTCAGAAATTCCCAGGTGTCAAAAAAAGGATATTTATGCATGCCATTACTGCGGCCCATGTTTTGTTAGCCCCAAAATGGAAAACAAGCGGTCCCAACTAAAGAAGAATGGCAACTTAAATTGATGGAATATGTGCAGCTTGCGGACCTAACATATAGAATAAGAGAACAAGAAGAACATACGTTCAGAGAAGATTGGAAAAGGTTTATTGAAAATATGGGAAATAATTGTGCGCAGCTGAAAACGCTGTTTTCCTTTCCAGCAGATTTTTATATTTCTCCCAAACTCTATACAGATTCTTCCTAAGAATATGGTTCATAAAACTCCTACAAATTATCGCCTTCCCATACCAAAGACATGCATGCCAGCCGAGTTTTAAGTCATGACCACCTAAGTCCAGGATGTCTGCGTTATCCAGTGTAATCCATTCTTTTAACCAACACAGACAGAAGCAGTCTTTCTTCTCCAGGAATGGCCAGAGAAGCGTGGGGCTTCGGATCAGTCACAGCAATCGCTTCACAACCGGCCTTTTCGTGGCATCGAGCTAAAAGTCACCGGCGATCCGCGCTGGAGAATCTGTGCGTCCCCGCTCCCCATGTTGTTGGACTCCATCTCCCGGCAGCCTCCGCTACCACAGTCATGTCAAGGCTAATGGGAGTTGTAGTCCAAGCTGGGCTGCTGCAGGGCCTCCCACAGCCATGGTATGTAGCGGGGTAAAGAAAGCATTTTGCACATGCCTCACAGTACCCTGCCTCTTAAATTAGCCCAGGACTGAACGCTGCTGCAGAAGCCTTTAGGGCAGGAGTAAATTGATGGAATAGTGCTGGACTGTACAACCAGAGCCAGCCCAGCCATTAGGCAGGGTGAGACTGCTGCCTCAGGCGGCAGAGGCCTTTGGGAGCCCTGCCCGCCCTACCGCCTCAAGCAGTGGTGGAGAATTAAAAGTTTGTTGAATATATTTCTAATACAAAAAAAATTTGTTTGAAAGAAACAAATAGGTCCAGGATTAAACTAAGTTATAATTAAATAAATGGGATTTAGAATGTTAAGAAAAGTGAATAAGATGGACTATAATTGGAAATTGTTTTAGTTTAATAATGATATTGGAAAGCTGTTACTTTTAACTACAAGGAAACTCAGAAGGGAGGGACTTGAGGAAGTCAACCATGATGTTTAAAAGGTTGGATTTGTGAAGAATTAAGTTTGCTGTTATTGTTTATCTGTTTATTGTTCCTTTCTCTCTCTCTCTCTCTTTTTCTGTTTTTGTGTATCATTCTGCTTTGTGGTTTGTGTTATCATTGTGGAAAATCTAATAATTTTTTTTTAAAAAAAAAGTTTGTTGAATGTATTTCAAGACAGCCATCTGGATCTACATAATAGCAAATTAATAAGCCATTCATTACAAGTGGCGAGACACAACATAACCAGACACTGGAAATAACCTTTTTTGGCACAGCAATGGACAATTGGTACAACTGAGCTCTCCTCAAGAGATTAACATATAAATTATGGTTGACACGTGGACAGATAAAGAAATATGACTTTACCCCAGTGTGACTTAATTTCAAAACATATGCCAGTATTCCAAGAAACGACCAAGTCCCCACCTCAGCATTCGCCTCAATCTGGTTGATCTACAATTAAATTTAAGCATAAATCATTATCTTCACTTTGAACCCTGCTCCCATGTTCATCGATAGACAAGCATTTTTCATTGTTTCATTGGTAACATAAGGGGGGGGGGGGAATGACTTATTACTCATATTTAATCTAAGCACAAACGGAAGAGCTCCTGATTAGGCGTTTAGCTACGGCTAACTCTGCTATCTGCTAACTCTGTTCTATTCTGTTTCCCCTTAGATTTAGATTTTATTTAAACCAATTCATGAACCAAAAACTTATACCAAGGTATGGCTCCCCTTTATCACATACACAGCCCAACAGGACAGTGACAATAATCCACCAATAGCATACAAATCAATATGGCTAACCTGATCCAAAACACCCACCCACCTCACCCACACACGAAAGCAAAGATCACCACAGCCAATCACAAGCAAACAATCACACCCTAGGCCAGGGGTCTGCAACCTTTAAGATAAAAAGAGCCACTTGGACCCGTTTCCGAAGAAAAAAAAACTGGGAGCCACAAAACTCGTCATTATAAAAATAACTTTTTTGTCACTTTTTTATTATTTCTTTGTTTGACCCCTCAGAATTACTCCTCCTCATAGAAATAAACGTTAAATTAACAAGTTACCTTTTTTTGTGTGTGTGTTCTTCACTCCCCTTCAAAACAGTGACCAGCGTACATGCCCCCTTTCAATGCAGTGACCAGCGTACATGCCCCTTACAATGTAGCGGGCGGGTGGGCGGGAAGGTGACGTCGGGACGGTGTGTGACTAACGCACGTACCACCCCCATGCGATGTCACAGCCAGTACAGCGCCCGCCACAGTGGGGAGTGTCGGGGCGCACAATGCGCCTCCTCCCCTCACTAGTATCCACCCTGGAGCCACGGCAAAGGTGTAAAAGAGCCACATGCGGCTCCGGAGCCGCGGGTTGCAGACCCCTGCCCTAGGCCAACCCCAACCTCTCTCACCACCAAAGGAACACAAGTGAACAACACAAGCAACGCTGACACCAAACTCTGCATACATTAAACATAATAGAAACACCGCCACCCGACCCCACCCCTATCCATCTTCCCCCTCTCTACCCCCCTTTCTTTTTTCTTTTTTTCTTTTCTTCTCCCCCTAATGCCTCAACAAATGAAACGGATTTGTAAAAATGTTACATGGGGGGGGAAATACGAGGCACTACACTTCTGTAAAACAAGAAAATCCTGAATAAAATAAAAATTAAATAATAAAATAAAATAAAACTTATACCAAGGGTAGGCAACCTAAGGCCCATGGGCCACAAGCAGCCCACAGGGGTCGTTTGACCGTCCCACGAGCCACCCCCGAACCGAGCTGCCTACTCAGCGAGTCCCCATGCGCTATGCTAAACCGGTGCAGTGCGGCTTGGGGACTCGCTTCCGTGGTGCCGGAAATCATGTCTGCGCAAGCTCAGACGCCGAAAATCGCATCTGCGCAGACACAGATGCCGAAAATCATGTCTGCGTAGATGCCAGAAATTATGGCCACACGGAGTTTCTCTACTGGAGTGAACCGGCCCAGGCGAGGTAAACCTTGCCAACCCCTGACTTATACATTAACCACCAATAATGAACAGTGATATGCTGTAGGTATTACTGCAAATTTATTTTTGCTATTTTTGTGGTGGACAAATGACGTGAGAAGGCTTGATCTATTTACAGTGGCACCTCGGGTTACAGACACTTCAGGTTACAGACTCCGCTAACACAGAACTATTACCTCGGGTTAAGAACTTTGCTTCAGGATGAGAACAGAAATCGTGCAGCAGCGGCGCAGCAGTAGCAGCAGGAGGCCCCATTAGCTAAAGTGGTGCTTCAGGTTAAGAACAGTTTCAGGTTAAGAACAGACCTCCAGAACAAATTAAGTTCTTAACCCAAGGTACCACTGTATTTGTACCGTTTGTTATTCCTATGGCCCTTGTTTAGAAAATCCAATAAAAAGTTGTTTTTTTAAAAAAAAAGGCACATTTGTATATTGAAGAGTACACATGTTATCCACAACAGCAAACACACTTACTATCCTGTTAGCCATTTCCTAGAATGCTAATTGCCCCAATTCGGGCATTCTCTTTCACATCTCCCTGACCTAGCCACTGTGATCCATGCGACGGTCACCTCCAGACTGGATTATTGTAACTCGCTCTACGTGGGGCTGCCCTTGAGACTGACCCAGAAACTCCAGCGGGTGCAGAATGCCGCAGCGAGACTCCTTACGGGGTCTTCGCTGCGGGATCACATTCATCCGGTGCTATACCAGCTGCACTGGCTCCCGGTGGAGTACAGGATCAGGTTTAAGGTGCTGGTTTTAACCTTTAAAGCCCTATACGGCCTAGGACCCTCGTACCTACGGGACCGCCTCTCCTGGTATGCCCCACAGAGAAACCTACGGTCTACAAATAATAACACCCTCAAGGTCCCAGGCCTCAGAGAGGTTAGGCTGGCCTCAACTAGAGCCAGGGCCTTCTCGGCTGCAGCTCCAACCTGGTGGAATGCTCTGACACAAGAGACCAGGGCCCTGCGGGACTTGACATCTTTCCGCAGGGCCTGCAAGACAGAGTTGTTCCGCCAGGCCTTTAGTCAGGGCGCAGCCTGACCCCCTCCTCTGGCAACCTGCACAGAATTTTGTTAATCGGTTGCCACCAATGTGATTTTAACTAATTTTTATAATGAAATTTTTTTAGAATGTGTCATTATTTGATTGTTTATTTGATTGTTGTTAGCCGCCCTGAGCCCGGCTCAGCTGGGGAGGGCGGGATATAAATAAAAATTTATTATTATTATTATTATTATTATTACAACCCCATAACTGGAGGTGGGGGCAATAGGGACCCTCTGCTGTGTCCCTATTGTCGCTGTCCATGTGTTGGAGGAGGGAGATTTGAAGCAGAGTGTCTGCATGTCACTTCTCCACATGATCACATTTCCTTGAACTTCTGTGCCCAATTAAAGGGGCAAGAAAAACAATCCCAAAAGTATCTTGGCAAAATCCAAGTTGAAATGGACAAAAGATTATAAACTGTGATGTCCCAACCATTTGCTGGATCTGCCTGGAACCCATGTGGCTGACATTAAAAACTTCCCTAAACAGGGCTGCCTTCAGATGTCTTCTAAAAGTCAGTTGTTTATTTCCTTGACATCTGATGGGAGGGCGTTACACAGGGCGGGCGCCACCACTGAGAAGGCCCTCTGCCTGGTTCCCTCTAACCTCACTTCTCGCAGGGAGGGAACCACCAGAAGGCCCTCAGAGCTGGACCTCGGTGTCTGGGCTGAATTATGAGGATGGAGGCGCTCCTTCAGGTACACTGGGCCAAGGCCATTCAGGATTTCAAAGATCAGCATCAACACTTTGAATTGTGCTTGGAAACATACTGGGAGCCAATGGAGGTCTTTCAGGACTGGTGTTATGTGGTCTCAGCGGCCGCTCCCAGTCTAGTTGCTGCATTCTGGAATAGTTGTAGTTTCCGAGTCACCTTCAAAGGTAGCCCCACATAGAGCACATTGCAGTAGTCCAAGCAGAAGGTAACTAGAGCATGCACCACTCTGGCAAGACAGTCTGCATGCAGGTAAGGTCTCTGTGTACCAAATGGAGCTGGTAGACAGCTGCCCTGGACACAGAATTGACCTGCACCTCCAAGGACAGCTGTGAGTCCAAAATGACTCCCAGGCTGTGCACCTGCCCCTTCAGGGGCACAGTTACCCCATTCAGGACCAGGGAGTCCTCCACACTTGCCCGCCGGCCCCCTGTCCCCCCAAAACAGTACTTCTCTCTTGTCAGGATTCAACCTCAATCTGTTAGCCGCCATCCATCCTCCAACTGCCTCCAGGCACTCACACAGGAAATTTTGTCAGGAGTGTATTGCTAACCCATGCCAAATATCAGACAGTTTGTACAAATCCACAGGGTTTTTATTAAGATTTATAATAACATCCAGGCTGTGGAATGCAGCTTTGACCAGCTCGGTTTACCTGTATAGGGAGTCTTGTGCCTGTATAATTGCCATGACCATAAAATTTGATATGGCGATATATATACATTTAATCCACTTCAAATCCTTTCAGGGAAGAAAGTCCCAAAGGAAGGGGAAGCAGCCTGCTTCTGGGATGAGAGGAAGTGAGGTCAGGGTTTAATTTGAGCCAGATGGAAGTGGTACGTGAACCGCTGGATCCCATTCTGATGTCAGGTCTGGTAACTGGATGACAAGGACTTTTAATGCTGCTGAATGAAGGATTTGACATTTTGAAGCTCATCGTCTCGCTGAGAAAATAGCCACTGAGCTTGCCTCGTCACCTGCAGGAACAGGGAGAGAGGAAGGGAGGGCAGTTGGTGTGAAAGGCAGAAAAACCCAACCAGTCACACGCCCTACAGAACAGCTAGGAGGTTCTCGCATGCTGGCTTCCTTAAAATGAGCAGGAGATGCCCTGGACTGCTGCAATGGGTCAAGAGAGATGATAATAAAGAGCCAGGGTGTGACAGCAGGGAAATAAATAGGAGATGTGTTAGTGCTAGCATCATCTGAGAAACCAGACAAGCTCTGGCTGCAGTGTGACAGATGTGTGGCTCGTTTGCAATCAACCAGCAGATTAAGCCCTGGGGGGTTTTAGGGGCTTGTGGGGTTTATTATCAGCTAAAGCAGTGAAAGCTACATGGAATTGATTCTGTTTCTGGATCCCGTTGTCATTTTCACCCTCTCCGAGTCAGAGGGGTGGCTACGGTTTGGCCGGATGACCTAGAAACGGCCCCCAATCTCACCGCCCTCCACCAATGGCAAGGTCATCTCCTGCCCTGGAACATGGGGGGGCGTGGAGAGAGAGAGAATGAAAGACATCCCGGCGTATTAATGGTTACGGAGCATGAGCCAAGTGGAAATCGTCACAACCCTGCAGTGCCTCGGGAGAATGGGGAGCGTCACAATCCTAACAGGGGTTCCCCGGACCACTGTAACTAATTTAAATGGGTTTTTCTACAGAGGAAAGGTTTTTTTTTAACCACCCAGGGAATGGCCTAAATCCTATTTTTAGAGGTTTAGAGTCCCAAATGCATACTTCCAGAAGCAAACCTACAGAGAAAATGTTAGATTTCAACTTGACACGAGAGACGTCACCTTGCCAACTAAGGTCCTTATGGTTAAAGCTATGGTTTTCCCAGTAGTGATGTACGGAAGTGAGAGCTGGACCATAAAGAAGGCTGATCGCCGAAGAATTGATGCTTTTGAATTCTGGTGCTGGAGGAGACTCTTGAGAGTCCCATGGACTGCAGGAAGATCAAACCTATCAATTCTGAAGGAAATCAGCCCTGAGTGCTCACTGGAAGGACAGATCCTGAAGCTGAGGCTCCAATACTTTGGCCACCTCATGAGAAGAGAAGACTCCCTGGAAAAGACCCTGATGTTGGTAAAGATGGAGGGCACAAGGAGAAGGGGACGACAGAGGATGAGATGGTTGGACAGTGTTCTTGAAGCTATGAACATGAGTTTGACCAAACTGCGGGAGGCAGTGGAAGACAGGAGTGCCTGGCGTGCTCTGGTCCAGGGGATCACGAAGAGGTGGAGACGACTAAACGACTAAACAACAACAACATCTTGACACGGTTTCTGTTACAGTAAAGGTAAAGGGACCCCTGACCGTTAGGTCCAGTCGTGGACGACTCTGGGGTTACGGCGTTCATCTCGCTTTACTGGCCGAGGGAGCCGGCGTACAGCTTCCGGGTCATGTGGCCAGCATGACTAAGCCATTTCTGGCGAACCAGAGCAGCACATGGAAACACCGTTTACCTTCCTGCTAGAGTGGTACCTATTTATCTACTTGCACTTCATGCTTTTGAACTGCTAGGTTGGCAGGAGCAGGGACCGAGCAATGGGAGCTCACCCCGTTGCGGGGATTCGAACTGCTGACCTTCTGATCGGCAAGCCCAAGAGGCTCTGTAGTTTAACCCATGGCACCACCCGCGTTCCATCTGTTACAGTATTCTGTTTTAATATCCAGTTGGAAAGAACATTCCTCACTGTTATTTTATGGAGGGTGGAGCTGAACTTTACAACCCACTACAACTAGAGGCCTGAAGGAAAGTCTCCACCCCCATCATTCAGTCCGGACAATGAGGTACAGCGCCAAGGGTTTTCTGGCAAGTCCCTTCATTGCGAAAAGTGAGGTTACAGGGAATCAGGCAGTGGAACGCCCTCCCATCAGGAGATAATCATATGACTTTTTGCAGACATCTAAAGGCAGCTGTTTCAGAAAGCTTCTAATGTTGGATATTTGGGTGTGTTCCTTTTTATTATTATTTCATATTCTTTATTGAAAAATAAAAAGTACTGGGGTAACCTAGTCAGATGGGCGGGGTACAAGAAATAAATTATTTTTATAACTCAGCTATTTGTTCTCTACAGTTTCCTAGAGTTTAATTCAGGGAGGGGAGGCATATTTCTGAACCTCTAATAGCCTATCTGTGGTATATCAGTGACCTGTGGATATATTAAGCCCTCTGTGCGAAACTCCCTGAAATGGTTAGTTGTATCCATTTATTTAATTTTGCAAAAAAATTATACGCTGCTTGATTGCAAAAACACCCACCCACACAACCACATAGTGACATATGAAAAGATAAAACAAGAAAATCAAGCAAAATTTGTAGCCGTACTTTAAAACATGCGAAAGTTACAATTCTAAAACAGATTAAAATTACTTCAGCTTTCTAAGTATCTGGGCAGACCTGTCAAAACAAGAATGTTTTTAGCAGGTGCTGGAAAGAATACAGTGAAGACGCCTGCTTGATCTCAAGCGGCAGGGAGTTCCAACATTTCGGTGCTGCCACACTCAGGGACCGAGTTCTTACAAATGTGGAACGGGTATCTATATGGCAACTGTAATTGTGCCAATTCCACCGACTGAAGCAGCCGAGTGGGCAAATAAGACAAAATCATAAGTAAACTGGTCCCATGTTGTTAAGGACTGTATATTCTAATATAAGAGGAGAAGCTATGTTGTTTGATAACTATCCCTGCTGCGGTTGGAAATTATATTGATTTACTGTTCACTCAAGTTTAATGATATCTGTTATCCATTTGTGTCCTGGACGCCTGTTCCTTTTTACACAACTCTGCTCGGCCGTCAAGTCTGTGATGCTGTGGATATATAGATGGTTTTCAACCCCAAAGAAGCTAGCTCCAATGTACAAAAATGAACCAAACAAGTGCTGAATGGGGTAACTGTGCCCCTGAAGGACCAGGTGCGCAGCCTGGGAGTCATTCTGGACTCACAGCTGTCTATGGAGGCACAGGTTAATTCTGTGTCCAGGGCAGCTGTTTTGTCAGCTCCATCTGGTACGCAGGCTGAGACCCTACCTGCCTCCGTCTATCTGGACTGTCTCGCCAGAGTGGTGCATGCTCTGGTTATCTCTCGCTTGGACTACTGCAATGCGCTCTACGTGGGGCTACCTTTGAAGGTGAGCCGGAAACTACAACTAATCCAGAATGTGGCAGCTAGACTAGTGACTGGGAGCAGCCGCCGAGACCATATAACACCAGTCTTGAAAGACCTGCATAGGCTCCCAGTCCATTTCCGAGCACAATTCAAAGTGTTGGTTCTGACCTTTAAAGCCCTAAACGGCCTCGGTCCAGTATACCTGAAGGAGTGCCTCCGTCTCCATCATTGTGCCCAGAAACTGAGGTCCAGCGCTGAGGGCCTTCTGGTGGTTCCCTCGCTACGAGAAGCCAAGTTACAGGGAACCAGGCAGAGGGCCTTCTCGGTAGTGGCACCCGTCCTGTGGAACACCCTCCCACCAGATGTCAAAGAGAAAAATAACTACCAAACTTTTAGAAGACATCTGAAGGCAGCCCTGTTTAAGGAAGCTTTTAATGTTTAATAGGTTATTGTATTTTAGTGTTCTGTTGGAAGCCGCCCAGATTGACTGGGGAAACCCAGCCAGATGGGCAGGGTATAAATAAATTATTATTATTATTATTATTATTATTATTATTATTATTATTATTATGTGTGCAGGAAGTCAAAGGCCTTTGCAGAAGCAGAACTAGCCGGCGAGTGTCCCAGGGGGGGCGAGGCGATGTCACCCCCCTCAGGGATGACACCTGGGGCAGACTGCACCCACCACACCCCCTTCCTCCACTAGTGGGCCTTTCGGAACATGATATATAATGAAATTAAGAACATTTTTAAACTGACTTTTCTCAAGAGGGCAGAATCTTCCCTGCTGGCGATATTAAACAGTGGAACCCCAAATAAATCCTCAACGGTTTATCTTTAGGACTGCCATACGTCTGCATTTTCCCAGACTTTACTGGGATTTCAAAGGCAGAAATGATGCTTTGTCAATCGAAAAATTACAATTTTGGGGGCGTTTTTGTAAAAAAAAAGCTCAAGATCGTTGGTTAAGGCCCTCCTTAAAATGTTCAATAATTTTGGGGGTTACCTAAAAGAGAGAGGTTCAACCATTTTGGGGTCTTCCTTAAAAAAAAGCTCAATAACTTTTCGAAATATGGCAAACCTAATTTACGTATGTGACTACAGGCAAGGGATCTCTGCACACAGAAATGGAAGTAGGAGAGAACACCCTCAATGGAAGATGGGTTAATGAAAATCCTGGAATACGCAGAGATGGCTAAACTGATGGCGCTGACAAGAGACGCAGATTTAGAATCCTTTGAAGATAACTAGAAACCCTTTACTGTCTATTTTAAAAGGTATTTCCCATATGCGAAGACCACAGCGGGGTTTGAAGCGTAAGGAAACAGCAGATTTTATTAAGAAACATGTTAAAGCTGGGAATGTGTGTTGCTTTGCTGCTTCAAAATGTGCCAAGCCAGCTGTTATGTACTGAGTTGAATAGGATCCAAAATGCAGCAGTCTGATTGGTCCTAGAACAATAGGATTCAGAATGCAGCAGTCTGATTGGTCCTAGAACAATAGGATTCAGAATGTAGCAGTCTGATTGGTCCTAGAACAATAAGATTCAGAATGCAGCAGTCTGATTGGTCCTAGAACAATAGGACCCAGAATGCAGCAGTCTGATTGGTCCACAGGAGCCACCCAATCCAGCTCCAGGTGGAAGTGAATCTGCAACCTGATTGGCCTACAGGAGAACCCCGGAATTAGCCAGTCACGTGGGGCCCATTGTGTAAATAATGTATATAAAGCGGACATTCTGGGGGAACTTCCATTTCCTCCTCACCACTATGAGATGAATAAAGAGCACGAACTCCACTCTTCGACTCCAAGTATATTTCACCAGCCTTGTTGCGTTTGGGTGCCATCCTGCCCGTGATGCTGAGGGCTGCAAAGGGTGGTTGTGGAGGTCTGTTCCAGAGTCCCACCTCCTCAAGCTGATACGTGCTAGACGTCAATAGTCGCTTCTTTTCTACCCACCATTTCCACTGATGTTTCCTGTGCATTGATGGGGATGATGGGGCTTGAGGGTGAAAGTGAGAACAAAGAGTCCCAGGTGCTTGTGGTGTGCGATGGGGTGGAAGAACCAGCCACTATTCATGAAATAACAGCTGGTCCGCAGTGACGGGCAGAAATACACTACAGCTCACCACTTAGTGAATTGCAGCCAGCCTTTTAAAACAACAACAACAACAATTTTACTTATACCCCACCCATCTGGCCAGGCCTTCCCAGCCACTCTGGGTGGCTTCCAACAGGATACAGTGGTACTTCGGGTTAAGTACTTAATTCGTTCCAGAGGTCCGTTCTTAACCTGAAACTTAACGTGAAGCACCACTTTAGCTAATGGGGCCTCCCGCTGCCGCCGCGCCGCCGGAGCACGATTTCTGTTCTCATCCTGAAGGTACTATTTCTGGGTTAGCGGAGTCTATAACCTGAAGCGTATGTAACCTGAAGCGTATGTAACCCGAGGTACCACTGTATTGCAAACACAATAAAAGATCAAACATTAAAAACTTCCCTAAACAGGTCTGCCTTCAGGTGTCTTCTAAAAGTCAGATAGTTGCTTATTTCCTTGACATCCAATGGGAGGGCACCACTACTGAGAAGGCCCTCTGCCTGGTTCCTGATAACCTTACAGTGAGGGAACCACCAGAAGGCCCTCAGTGCTGGACCTCAGTGTCCGGGCTGAAAAATGGCGGTGGAGACACTCCTTCAGGTATACTGGACCGAGACCGTTTAGGGCTTTAAAGGTCAGCACCAACACTTTGAATTGTGCTTGGAAATGGACTGGGAGCCTATGCAGGTCTTTCAGGACCGGTGTTACATTGTCCCAGCGGCTGCTCCCAGTCACCAGTCTAGCTGCCTCATTCTGGATTAGTTGTAGTTTCCGGGTCACCTTCAAAGGTAGCCCCACGTAGAGCGCATTGCAGTAGTCCAAGCGGGAGATAACCAGAGCATGCACCACTCTGGCCAGACAGTCTGCAGGCAGCTAGGGTCTCAGCCTGTGTACCAGTTGCAGCTGGTACTGTCTTATTAAATAAGACAGTATTGTAGATGATAAAAATGTAAAAATAAATAAATTATTACCTGCACTGATAATAGTCATTGTTTGGATGGGGGGGGGGGTTATCCATTTCTGCAGTCACACAATCAATCAATCAATCAATCAATCATAAAACGAACAAGTCAGAGACACAAAAATGAAAAAGCCACACCAACAAAAACGCAAAAAACAGCAAAAACAAAAGCACCAAATATCGCCTCAGAACACTGCAAGCAGAAACGGAAGGCTTTAATTATGATGGGGGGTCTTAAATTTGCTGCTTAAGGGTAAAAACGGGGGGGAAGGAAACCTTATTACTATGCGAGGGGACTTAAATTTGCTGCACAAGAGAAAAAAACGGAAGCTCTGGAGCACGTTCGGCTTTGCAGGGTTTGAGTTCCGAGTTGTTCAGGAACTAAGCTGTTCGAAAACTGAGGTACCACTGTATATTTTCAGTTGTGAGCTTTACAACTTTTTTTGCAGATAGTTTTCAGAGCGTTTTTTATAGCTGTGTAGATCTAGCCCCAAAGTGGATGGGGCAAACCAGTCAGATGGTTGGGGCATAATAATAATAATAATAATAATAATAATAATAATAATAATAATAATAATAATGGAATAGGTAAAGGTAAAGGGACCCCTGACCGTTAGGTCCAGTTGCGGACTTCTCTGGGGTTGCGGCGCTCATCTCGTTTTATTGGCTGAGGGAGCCGGCGTACAGCTTCCGGGTCATGTGGCCAGCATGACTAAGCCGCTTCTGGCGAAGCAGAGCAGCGCACGGAAACGCCGTTTACCTTCCCGCTGGAGCGATACCTATTTCTCTACTTGCACTTTGACGTGCTTTCGATCTGCTAGGTGGGCAGGAGCAGGGACCGAGCAACGGGAGCTCACCCCGTCATGGGGATTCGAATTGCCGACCTTCTGATCAGAAAGTCCTAGGCAATAGGACATCCCTATTTTCATTGGAGAAATGTTGGGTGGTATGTAAAGCTCCCAAGCAGAGGAGGCATGCCAGAAATGTTGTTGTTTAGTCGTTTAGTCGAGTCCGACTCTTCGTGACCCCATGGACCAGAGCACGCCAGGCACTCCTGTCTTCTACTGCCTCCCGCAGTTTGGTCAAACTCATGCTGGAAGCTTCGAGAACACTGTCCAACCATCTCATCCTCTGTCGTCCCCTTCTCCTTGTGCCCTCCATCTTTCCCAACATCAGGGTCTTTTCCAGGGAGTCTTCTCTTCTCATGAGGTGGCCAAAGTATTAGAGCCTCAGCTTTGGGATCTGTCCTTCCAGTGAGCACTCAGGGCTGACTTCCTTCAGAATGGATCGGTTTGATCTTCTTGCAGTCCATGGGACTCTCAAGAGTCTCCTCCAGCACCATAATTCAAAAGCATCAATTCTTCGGCCATCAGCCTTCTTTATGGTCCAGCTCTCACTTCCATACATCACTACTGGGAAAATGCCAGAAATAAAAGATGGCAAACCTGTTTTGTTGCTACTGGCAATCCGCACTCAGACAATTGTTGGTATTGTTTTCTCTTTCGGCAACAATGGGGGCCCCATATGTTGCTCTGTTGCCAAAGCAGGAAGCTAGCGGGTTCCTCCCCCTTCGTGAAGCTGTTCTTTTAAGAAGGGAGGGCAAGGGTGGTGAGAGTGGGGTGGGGTTCATGCCTCTTTGGGGGACAGATGTGGGGGGTCTAAGCCCTCCGCTTGTTAAAAAGATGGGGGAAGAAATGCCTCCTTTATTTATGAAGGCCAAGCAGGGATGAGCTCTTTGGGGCCTGGAGAATGGGGGAAAGCCCGGCAGGATTATAACTTCCCAAATCCAAAAGCCTATTAAAATTAAAACCAAATTGATTTTTCAGCTGACATCGAGAGAAAAGGAGGGCTCCTCCCCACTGCTGTTTAATCTGCTTGTTATCGACAATGGATTTTTTATGTGTGTTTGACTGTTTACTGGGAAAATGTAATGACGTCCTCCCCCACAAGCGAAACACAACCAATCTAAAGTGAAATCTGAAATATAGGATTTACATCTGCCCCACATAGGGAAAATATGGGGCAATTCCTCACCTCTGTGATCCTCTTTCTTTGTTTTGCTGTGGTGTCAGGGTTTAGCCGAGGAATAAGCATCCAGAATTAGGAGGTCAACATTAGACAAATGGGAAGCAGAAGAAACAAATATTGCAGTCCCTGAATAAAAATACTGTGGTTCACAGCTCCAGACAGCTTGAAACAAAAGGTTTACAGTGCTGTTTGAAGCTCATTGAGAACGTTTTTTGTTTGTTTGTTGGGAAAGGATATACAATGAACTGGGGGGGAAAGTTTGTTTGTTTGTTTTTTAAAGCATTTTATTGAACATAACAACAATATAATATTTTAACAATAAAACATATCTTCCCAAAAAAAAATCCCTAATTTTTTTCTCCCCCCTCCCCCAAAAAGAACCTCCCCTCCCCGGACTTCCCTCAGCTCCTCTCTCTGGTTTTCCGTACTTATAATTCTCTGCATATTGTAAAATTGTAAAGATCCTTAACTTATCTGTCTATGTATTATTCATAATAAATTTGTGGGTGTTTATTCAAAACCTGCCAAGGAGTCCAATTCATTTTGTTGTTTCTTTAAGTACTTTGCAAAAGGTTCCCATGCTTCTTTAAAGTCACAGTTGTCCTTGTCACGCAGTTTGTGTGTCAATTCCGCCAATTCCGCATAGTCCAACAGTTTCTCTTGCCACAGTTCTTTAGTCGGGGTTTCTTCATTCTTCCATCCTTGTGCTATTAAGACTCTTGCCACAGTTGTCGCATACATAAAGATATTCTTAAATTTCCTTGGCAGGTCTTTCCCAACAATTCCTAACAAAAATGCTTCCGGTTTTTTTAACAAATGTTAATTGGAACATTTTCTTCAACTCATTATGTATCATTTCCCAAAATTTTCTGATCTTAGTGCAATCCCACCACATATGATAAAAAGTCCCATCTTTTTCCTTACATCTCCAACACATGTTTGAGCCTGTTTTGTACATTCTTTGAAAAAAAATGTTTAAAATAACTTTTGTAAAAATACAACACCAGAAGCCTTCTTATTAGGAATTGTAGGTACCGACATCCCAAAGGAACAGAAAAGGCTCTTCACGTATGCGACAACAGCAGCAAGGATGCTATTAGCCCAGAGATGGAAAGAAGAAATAGTCCCTACCAGAGAGGAATGGCAAACTAAGCTGTTAGACTACGCCCAAATGGCAAAATTTACCGGAAAGCTCAGGGACCAAGACAACAAAAACTTCAAAAAAGAATGGGGAAAATTTATAATTTATTTAGGAGAACCACTGTAAGAGTATGAAAACATTAGCAGGATTTTAATCTCACCTGTAATGTAACAAATACTATGGACAATATGGAGAGATATAAAATGTAGATTATGAAATGATATGCAGTTGGAAAAGTGGACAATAGGACCTATGGAGGGGATTGGGGAGGGAGTCTGGAGATATAGAGGAATCTCTTTACAGTGGTACCTCTGGTTACAAACTTAATTCGTTCTGGAGGTCCGTTCTTAACCTGAAACTGTTCTTAACCTGAGGTACCACTTTAGCTAATGGGGCCTCCCACTGCTGCCACACAATTTCTGTTCTGATCCTGAAGCAAAGTTCTTAACCTGAGGTACTATTTCTGGGTTAGCGGAGTCTGTAACTTGAAGCGTCTGTAACCTGAGGTACCACTGTATATGCACTGTATATGCATATGTACAGTTTTGTTATAAATTTATATTTGTAAAATCAAATAAAAATGACTTTTTTAAAAAAGAGAACTTTTTTTGTTGGTGGTAGTTTTGTCTTTGTCACTGTTCTACATACAGTGGTACCTCTGGTTATGTACTTAATTTGTTCCGGAGGTCCGTTCTTTACCTGAAACTGTTCTTAACCTAAAGCACCACTTTAGCTAATGGGGCCTCCTGCTGCTGTCGCGCCGCCAGAGGACAATTTCTGTTCTCCTCCTGAAGCAAAGTTCTTAACCCGAGGTACCACCTCTGGGTTAGCGGAGTCTGTAACCTGAAGCGTATGTAACCCGAGGTACCGCTGTAGTTCTAAAGGGATCTGTTTCAGGGCTGGCTTTATTGCTCTATGGTGGATGAGAACAGGGAACATAAATGTTCAATCTGCACACATTCCTCTTACATCTCATAGTGAGAAGTAGCAACTGTCAGAATGACAGTTGCTGAAAACTGCAGGAGCGGACAGTGCCCTTGCGCCTTTGGGCTTCTCACAGGTCAGCCACTGCGACAACAGAACGCCAGACTAAATGGACCATTGGCGTCATTTTTCACTGGAAAGAGACACGATGTGATGGGTTTGAAGTTGTGTCTTCTATACAACATCACACTTTCATTCATCGGCCCTGAGGAGAGGGAAATTCCGCCCCATCATTCTGCACCCACAAACACTCAAAACAGATTTCATAACTGCTTACAAGCATGCCCCGAACAGGTGGAAACCCCCCCCAAAAAAACTTTTAAACTATGTGGGATGCACAACACTTTTGCAAATTATCTCCATCGCACGCACCATGTTGTATCTGCAAAGTAAGGCCAGGCTTGCTAGGTTTTGATGCGGTTAATGCAGCGCTTATTCTTAGCGTGTTTATCTCAGTATCAAGGAGGGGGCGAGCCCTTTCAGAATCAGCCACAAAATCGCTCGGCAGAGCAGCCGGCGTATAAAAAAAACGAGACAGCCTTCAAGGATGTGACTGCGACACGATGGAGGGCAAAGAGCACGTTGAAGTTGAGGTAAGTGGGAGAGGACTTGCTCTCAAGAGCGACTGGGGTGTACGCCTTGCAATTCCCCTTTCGAGAAAAGACAAGCAGGAGGAGAAGTTCGTGAAATTACGAGATAGTGGGTAGAGAAATCTTTTCCTCCCTCTCTCGCAGCCCTGGAACCCGTGGATATCCAATGAAGCTGAACGCCGGAAGATTTAGGACGGATAAAAATAACTTATTTACACAGTCAAACTATGGGACTGGCTCGACCAGGACTGTCCCTGACTTCAATGGCTTTAAAAGAGGATTAGACAAACTGTCCTAGCCGTGATGGTTATGCTCTGTCTCCATCGCTGCAGACAGCAATGCTTTCGAATACCAGTTACTGGAAGCCACGGGAAGGGAGGGTGCTCTTGTGTTCGAATTCTGCTTGCTAGTTTCCCACAGGCATCTGGTTTTGCCACTGTGAGAACAGGGTGCTAAACGAGATTGAACCAGCAGGCTATTATTATGTATTATTATGCAGCGGGTGGCGCTGTGGTCTAAGCCACTGAGCCTCTTAGGCTTGCCGATCAGAAGGTCGGCGGTTCGAATCCCCGCGACGGGGTGAGCTCCCGTTGCTCTGTCCCAGCTCCTGCCAACCTAGCAATTCGAAAGCACGCCAGTGCAAGTAGATAAATAGGTACGGCTATGGCAGGAAGGTAAATGGCGTTTCCATGCATTCTGGCTTCTGTCACGGTGTCCCGTTGTGCCAGAAGTGGTTTAGTCATGCTGCCACATGACCCGGAAAGCTGTCTGTGGACAAACGGCGGCTCCCTTGGCCTGAAAGTGAGAAGAGCAGAGGGCCTTCTCGGTAGTGGCGCTCTACCTGTGGAATGCCCCCCCACTAGATGTCAAAGAGAACAACAACTACCAGACTTTTAGAAGACATCTGAAGGCAGTCCTGTTTAGGGAAGCTTTTAGTGTTTGATGCATTACAGTACAGTGGTACCTCGGGTTCAGTCCTTAATTCGTTCCGGAGGTCTGTTCTCAACCTGAAACTGTTCTTAACCTGAAGCACCACTTTAGCTAATGGGGCCTCCTGCTACCACTGTGCCACCGGAGCACAATTTCTGTTCTCCTCTTGAAGCAAAGTTCTTAACCTGAAGCACTATTTATGGGTTAGCGGAGTCTGTAACCTGAAGCATATGTAACCTGAAGGGTATGTAACCTGAGGTACCACTGTATTTTAATATTTTTTTGGAAGCTGCCCAGAGTGGCTGGGGAAGCCCAGCCACATGGGCGGGGCATAAATAATAAATTATTATTATTATTATTAACCCCATAGTCGCCTGACTGCACTTAACCGTCCAGGGCTCCTTTACCTTTACCTATTATGTTCCTATGGAATCCCAAGCGACAAGCACAGGACTATTCTAGATTAACCCCAGCAGTTTATTCCTTGAGATCCTTCCCACCATCATAATACTTTTGTGTGTAACTGTTTTGTTTGTAACTATAGTGTACATTTTTGTGTTTTTATATTGTGAACTGCTGTGTGATCCTTGGATGAAAGGTGACGTATAAATTTATTAAATAGTGAAATAATAATCATCAGCACAAACATAGCGGAATTACTTTGAAAGAGGTTGTTATTGGTAGGCAGTGGGGAGCAGAGGGATAGCAGCCCCACCACCCAGTGACTTGCAAAAAGGGAAAAAGAAATCTACTAGCAGTTGAGATTAAGCATCCTGTTAGTCTGTACTTGTTATTACTTGCTGGTGCCTGTAAAGCAATGTACATGAAGAGGTATCTAAAATGATGCATATTGTGGAGAAAGTGAATGGAGAGGCTGTTTCGCTCTCTCTCTCTCATAATACTAGAAACTGGAATCATCCAGTGAAATATACTCAGAGTCGCAAAGTGATTTCATGCTCTTTATTCAGCTCATAGTGGTGAGGAGGAATGAATGAATGTCCCCTCAAAGTATCTGCTTTATATACATTATTTACACAATGGGCTGCACATGATTGGTTAATTCTGGAATTCTACTGCAAGCCAATCAGGTTGTGGATTCACTTATATCTGGAGCATGATTGGGTGGTTCCTGCCAACCAATCATACTGCTGCATTGTTCTTGGACCAATCAGACTGCTGCATTCTGAATCCTATTGTTCTAGGACCAATCAGACTGCTGCAATTTGGATCCTATTGTTCTAGGACCAATTAGACTGCTGCAGTTTGGATCCTATTCAACTCAGTTCATAACATCCAGTGAAGTCGAATTGTAGAAATTCAGAACAGATCCATACATCACAGAGTTACACTATGCAATTTGCTACCCCAAGACAAGGTGGAGATCAGCAGCTTAGATAGCTTTAAAGGGGGGTGACACCAGGGATGGAAAACGTCCACTCCCAGGGTTAATCCTGGCCCACCAGGGCATCCAAAGTTAACCCTTTTCTTGCAGGGAGGGGGATGGAGACAGAGCATTTTCTGGAAGCATTTGTTCGGTGTGCACATCTTCATCCGTTTTGCAAACATAAAGGTGCGCCCACGTCTAAGCCACGCTTCGCATGCATGTCACATGTCACTGCCCACTTTTGCCATGTCACCCACCCCATAAAGCAGAATTCAGAAAGCAGAGTGCAGAATTGAGCGGCCAGGACGCTCACTGGAGAAGGACGGTTTGTGCATATTACGCTGACCCTGCTCTGACTGTATTGGCTACCAATTAGTTTCCGGACCCAATTCAAAGTGCTGGTTTTGACCTCTAAAGCCTTAAATGGCTCTGGACCACAATACAGCGGTACCTCAGGTTACAGACTGTTAAGTTGTGGGTGAACATATCAGACGACACAGCGATTCTTCAAACAGCTCTTGTTTATTCACAGGCCAGAACAGAACTGAACTGAAGGGTTCAGCCAGCCTTATATAGAGCTCCACCACAACGCAACAGTAACCATTTTCTGTAACAGATAGGTAGCTGTGTTGGTCTGCCATAGTCAAAATAAAAAAATTCCTTCCAGTAGCACCTTAAAGACCAACTAAGTTAGTTCTTGGTATGAGCTTTCGTGTGCATGCACACTTCTTGTGTATCTGAAGAAGTGTGCATGCACACGAAAGCTCATACCAAGAACTAACTTAGTTGGTCTTTAATGTGCTACTGGAAGGAATTTTTTTCATTTTCTGTAACTATGCAATCACTGAACGTCACTTTCAATCCCTTATTTGCATATGTGGACCTGAGTGAAAACTATCTATAGTATCCCCCTGCTGACCCAGGGTGAGAACTTCAGTACATAAGACTCCACTAACCCAGAAATAGTACCTCGGGTTAAGAACTTTGTTTCAGGATGAGAACAGAAATTGTGCGGCAGCAGCAGGAGGCCCCATTAGCTAAAGTGGTACCTCAGGTTAAGAACAGTTTCAGGTTAAGTACGGACCTCCAGAATGAATTAAGTTCTTAACCTGAGGTACTACTGTACCTCAAGGATTGCCTATATTCATATGAACCTACCTGGACCCTGAGATCATCTTCCGAGGCCCTTCTTCATGTGTCTCCTCCTCGAGAGGGTGGCAACACGAGAACGGGGCCTTCTCCGCAGTGGCTTCCTGTCTGTGGAATGCTCTCCCATGGGAAGTTTGCCTGGCGCCTTCATTATAGACCTTTAGGCGCCAGGCAAAAATGTTCCTTTTTAACCAGGCCCTTAAAAGGTAATTGGCGGAAATGACTGGCAGAATCCGAGACCAGGGAGAAGAGTTAGTGGAAGAAGACTGGAAAAAGTTTAAAGACTATTTACAGAAATACTGTAAAATTAATGAATGTTAGAAAAATGTTGGAATGAAGTTATATGGCTTTAGTAGAAATGTTATAAGGAATTAAGTATAAATAGATTAATAGAAAATTAAAGGGAAAAATAAGGTTAAAATGTGTTAAGATAACTATAGGATAGAAAGCAGAGGAAGATGGAAAGGAATTGCTGAAACAATTAACAGAAGTGGAATACAAAAAGGGAGGTGTGAGGAGGTCACTGAAATAAGTGAATGAAAGATAAGATATTGAAACTGTTTGATGTGTTTTAAATTGTTTTTGTTTTGCTTTGTTAGTTTAATGTTAGTGTTTTGTATTGTTTTTGTATTGTATTGTATTGTATTGTTTATTCTTTTTTTGTAATGTTTAAATTGTTGGAAAAGTAATAAATATTATTTAAAAAAATAAAAAATAAAAGCTAAAGGTCCAGTTAGGTCCAGTTGTAGACGACTCTGGAGTTGCCGTGCTCATCTCGCTCTATAGGCCGAGGGAGCGTTTGTCCGCAGACACCTTCCAGATCATGTGGCCAGCATGACTAAGTCAGAGTGGTACCTATTTATCTACTTGCACTTTGACATGCTTTTGAACTTCTAGGTTGGCAGGAGCAGGGACTGAGCAACAGGAGCTCACCCCGTTGCAGGGATTTGAACCGCCAACATTCTGATCAGCAAGCCCTAGGTTCTGTGGTTTAGACCACAGCGCCACCCACGTCCCAACCAGGCCCTTGGCTAACCTAATCAACATCCTATACCCTTTAAAATATGTTTTTTTGTGGGCTGTTGGGTTGTTTTTGTTGTTATTATGTATTTTGTGGTTTTATATCTTGATATTATTTTGTGAACCGTCCTGAGATTCACAGGTATAAGGTGGAATAAAAATTCTATTATTATTATTATTATTATTATTATTATTATTATTATTATTATTATTATTATTATTATTGCCATATTGGCCCAAATATAAGCTGCACCCGAATATAAACCACACTTTTAAAATTAGAGGGGGGAAAGAAAAAATACCCAAATACAGTCATACCTCAGGTTACAGACGCTTCAGGTTGCGCGTTTTCGGGTTACGTACGCGCCGAAACCCAGAAGTACTGGAAAGGGTTACTTCTGGGTTTCTGTGCTTGTGCATGTGCAGAAGCGCTAAATCGTGCTTTGTGCATGCGCAGAAGTGCTGAATTGCGTCCCGCGCATGCGCAGACGCAGCACTGCGGGTTGTGAATGCTGCGGGTTGCGAACGTGCCTCCCGCACGGATCGCGTTCGCAACCCGAGCCTCCCCTGTATAAGCTTCTCTGTTCCTGGCTGCATACTGGGGGCGGGGCTGCGTTGATGGCGGCCTTTTCCCTTCCTTGCTTCCCAGTCTTGGTGGAGAGGACGGGGGTGCCACATGTGGGGCGGCCACCGCTTTGCTGCGCTCCTGGCGCTATTTGCCGCACGCTCCTGGCTGCATACCGTAGGGTTGTGAATATAAGCCACACTTTTAACTTTTCATGGTCGGAATTTGGGAGAAAAGCAAAGCTCAGATTCAGGCCAATACAGTAACACAGTGGAACCGTATTTTTCGCTCTATAAGACGCACCAGAGCACAAGACGCACCTAGTTTTTGGAGGAGGAAAACAAGAAAAAAAATATTCTGAATCATAGAAGCCAGAACAGCAAGAGGGATCGCTGTGCAGTGAAAGCAGCAAACCTTCTTGCTGTTCTGGCTTCTGTGATAGCTGTGCAGCCTGCATTCGCTCCATAAGACACACACACATTTCCCCTTACTTTTTAGGAGGGAAAAAGTGCGTCTTATAGAGCAAAAAATACGGTACTTAATTCGTTCTGGAGGTCCGTTCTTAACCTGAAACTGTTCTTAACCTGAAGCACCACTTTAGCTAATGGGGCCTCCCGCTGCCGCCGTGCCGCCGGAGCCCGATTTCTGTTCTTATCCTGAAGCAAAGTTCTTAACCTGAAGCACTATTTCTGGGTTAGCAGAGTGTGTAACCTGAAGCGTATGTTACTTAAAGCGTATGTAACCCGAGGTACCACTGTAATAATAAAGCATGATAATAAGCACTCCCCCCCCCTGCTTTGCAGGAGCCGATTGGTTGGATGAATGAGCCGGCGGTCACCACCGAGTGGTACCCGTGGGATTACAACGCATCGCCGCCAGACCTGCCTGAGTTGTGCGAAAAGGCAGCCCTCCGTGCTGTGGCTCACATCTACCTCCCCGTCATGGCTGTCCTCTTTTGTGTGCTGGGCGTCCTGGGCAACGGGATCCTGTTGCTGGTGCGCACCCGCTATCACACGGCCCAGTCCCTCGGGGACGTCCTGCTCTTGCACCTGGCCGTCTCTGACTTGCTGCTGCTCCTGACGCTGCCCGTGGGCGTGGCTGGGATGGTGGGCAGCTGGAGCCCGGGCACCGGCACGTGCCAGGCCTTGCAGGGCCTCCACGCCCTCAACTTCTACAGCGGCTTCCTGTCCCTCATGGGCCTCACCGTGGACCGCTACGTGGCCATCGTGGGGGCACCCGTCGCCCATCGCCTGCACTCCTCCGCCACCTGCTGGGGTCGGCTTTGCTCAGGGCTGGTGTGGCTGCTCTCCACGGCTCTGGCGCTGCCCCACTTCTTGTACGCCCGTGTAGAGGACTACGGGGGCGTGAGCCTCTGCAGGGTGGCAGACGTCACAGCGGCCATCAGCCTGGTGCAAGTGGCCTTGGGTTTTGTGCTCCCGTTCGCAGTCATGGTGGCCTGCTACACAGCGATCGCCCGCGCTCTCTTGGCCTCCCCGTGTGCCCAGTCTCTCAAAGCCCTGCGCTTGATTTTGGCCCTGGTCTTGGTCTTCCTGGCTTTGCAGCTGCCCTATGCGCTGCTCACCGCACTGGACACAGCCGATTTGATGGGACACCAGGCGTCGAGCTGCAAAGTCATCCTCCGCCGGGACTTGGCTCTCCTCATCACCAGTGCCTTGGCCTTTGCCCGCTGCTGTCTGAACCCTGTGCTCCACACCTTTCTGGGCATGCGGTTCCGTAAGGACCTGCAACGGCTGAGCCGGGATATGGGCTGCCTGAGGCAATGGGCGTGTTGCGGTGAAAAGCCCAGCAACTTCAGGCAGCAAGCATCGTTCACCACCCATCTGGAAGGAATCTCAGGAGTGGCACCGTGAAAGAGCAGCACCCAAGTGCCACCCACCCAGGAAGAGTCTTGGCATCTTGCAAAACCCACATGCAAACACACACCCATTTCCTGCATTTTTTGGCAATAAAGCCTTTATTTTAGGATGATGTTTGTCGTTCTTAATTTCACTGTAAGCTGTGAGGACCACATGGGCACTGCATTGTGTGCAATGTGCAGGGTACCCACGTGATCTAGAAAAAACCTGGTCCTTTTCCCTTATGGGCCCATATAGAGTCCTTAAGTAGGTTCCCTATTGGTAGGAGAAAATGACAGAGGGCAACCAGAGAATATTGAGAAGCAAAGCAGCTAGTAAGCCTGATCTTTATTCAACAGGGTCCCCACTCACCACACGCAGGAGAGAGGAGGAACCCAGAACAATGGTGCGCAAGCCCTTATATAGACTTTTGAAACTGCCCGCCCTGTAGCTCAAGACACCCCCCAAAAAAAACATCATACAGTGGTGCCTCGCAAGACGAAATTAATCCATTCCGCGAGTCTCTTCGTCTAGCGGTTTTTTTGTCTTGCGAAGCAACCCTATTAGCGGATTAGCGGATTAGCGCTATTAGCGGTTTAGCGGTTATTAAAGGATTAGCGGCTATTAAAGGATTAGCAGATTAGCGGCTTAGTGGCTTAGAAAAAGGGGGGGAGCGAAAAAAAATTGGAACACTTGCAAGACGTTTTCGTCTTGCAAAGCAAGCCCATAGGGAAAATCGTCTTGCGAAGCAGCTCAAAAACGGAAAACCCTTTCGTCTAGCGGGTTTTCCGTCTTGCGAGGCATTCGTCTTGCGGGGCACCACTGTACTTACATACATACATCACAGAAGGAGGCAGGTCTACAGCAGAAATACATCACAGGAGGCGGTCTACAGCAGAAATCCTGTTGGCCAGGATATCTGTTAATGGTCACTGATTGCTTTACCTGGGCGGCCTGGCCATTCTCTTGTGATTCTAAATACTTTAATTCCTGAATCCAGGCCACAGGTTCACCCTATTCATACACAAATATGCCCTTAAGACAGGGTTTATAAGCAGAAAGACAAAGAGAAGGCTTTCCCATGTCTTCCCTCCGTACAGAGAACTATATTGAGGTCAATTTGGGAGAGTCAAAATGACTTCAGGATTGCTCTCCTGTACTATTTCAGACACGTGGTTTATATACTTATGTAGGTGTTTGCCTTGTACATTTATGAACGTTTATTTTATATTTGGGACCTTAAAAGTCTTATAACACCGTGTAAAGTCCTGCTTTCCAGAAGACAGTTCTCTGCTTGGAGGTCTGTCCAGTCCAAGTCTACCTTAAAGATAAAGAACTGTCAGAAAAGGGGGCAGGAGGGACCTTGAAGAAGAGAGAGAAAGAGCCTTGAAGTGTCCTGTCATCAGCCCTGGACAGCACACCGACCTGCCACATAAATAAGGATGGGCAAATCTGCCAGGTTCATCAATTTCCCATTTTGCCAATATGAAGTTCAGTTCACCACAGTTCTGCATCAGTCTGCAATTATTTTTTAGTCCTCGTGAACATTTGTCAGCATTTTAGAGCAGATTTCTCCCGACATACCCATTTTCTGTATGGAATTTTGCCTAGCATACACATTGTTACAAGCAATCGGTTCTAGTACAATGCATTTGTGTGTGTGTGTGATCTTCACTAACATATGCATGTTTATGCGCACTTTATCTAGCATTTGGTAATATTTTTTATTTTTTATTTTTTAATTGCTATACTGCTTTATATTTTTACTAATAATCTCAAAGCGGTTTACAGCATATTAAATCAATAAAACAATAGCCGGGCGATGTTCCTCCGGCCTCAAGGGGAGCCTCTTTCGTAGGGCTGGGTGGTTCTGGGCCTCACCCCCCAGGCCAGGTAGAAAGGGCCTTGCAGGGAGCGGCCTTCACGCCTCACAGCTGGGCAATGCTGGGTTTTAGTTTATAGCTTTAGAATTGATTTTCCTTTTCCAAATTGTTGTTATTGTCGTTATTGCTGCCTGTCGGTCCCTGAGATCCTAGGACCATTATAACAGAGCAAATCTCTCATATTTTTGTGTGTGTTTGTGTGTGGAATGCTATACAGTGGTACCTTGGTTCTCAAACTGAATCCGTTCCTAAAGTCTGTTCCAAAACCAAAGCGTTCCAAAACCAAGGCGTGCTTTCCTATAGAAAGTAATGCAAAATGGATTAATCCGTTCCAGACTTTTAAAAACAACCCCTAAAACAGCAATTTAATGAGACCATTGATCCATAAAATGAAAGCAATAATCAATGTGCTGTACTATAAAATAAATAAGACAGTATTGTAGACGATAAAAGTTGAAATATTTTTTTTTCTTACCTGCACTGATAATAGTCATTATTTGGATGATGGGCTTTCATCCATTTCCGCAGTCACACAATCAATCAATCAATCAGTAGCTGAACTGGGATCCACACAGTCACAAAAAGAAATTAACCAAAAAAGCCTCAAAAACAAAAATGCAAAATAAATAGCAAAAACAAAAGCGCCAAACTTAATCCGTTCCGGAAGTCCATTTTATTTCCAAAATGTTCAAAAACCAAGGCGCAGCTTCTGATTGGTCCAGGTGCCCTGGAAACAATAGCTGACAGATGCATTGGACTTTCAGCTTCTGGAAAACGTTTGAACCGGAACACTTACTTCTGGGTTTTCGGCATTTGAGAACCAAGGTACCACTGTATAAGCATTGCTGTTTTCCATAGTGCCCTGCAGGGGTCAGCAGAGACAAGTATTTCCCTTGCTATTTGTCCTTTTCTTCACATCTGAAACCAATGGTCCCACAGTGCTGGGTTTATTAAGGTCTTCTCAGTCCATCTGTATAGGGGGAGAACTCTACTTAATTCTTTCCCTACCTCTGTTGGTGATACTTCAGGGCTATGTACTTGGCCCTCAATTTCCTACACACTGTCCTGGGGTGACTTTGTAATACAGTGGTACCTCTGGTTAAGTACTTAATTCGTTCCGGAGGTCTGTACTTAACCTGAAATTGTTCTTAACCTGAAGCACCACTTTAGCTAATGGGGCCTCCCGCTGCCGCTGCACGATTTCTGTTCTTATCCTGAAGCAAAGTTCTTAACCTGAGGTACTATTTTTGGGTTAGCAGAATCTGTAACCTGAAGCGTATGAAACCTGAGGTACCACTGTATGCATGGATTTCAGCATCACCTGTATGTTTATGACATTCAACTCCACTTCTCTACCCCAAACCTTTCCCCACTCCAAATCTTCATCTCCAACTTCTTCTCTGATATTTATCTTTGTTGTTGTTGTTTAGTCGTATCTGACTCTTCGTGACCCCCTGGACCAGAGCACGCCAGGCACTCCTGTCTTCCACTGCCTCCCGCAGTTTGGTCAAACTCTTGCTGGTAGCTTCGAGAACACTGTCCAACCATCTCGTCCTCTGTCGCCCCCTTCTCCTTGTGCCCTCCATCTTTCCCAACATCAGGGTCTTTTCCAGGGAGTCTTCTCTTACCATGAGGTGGCCAAAGTATTAGAGCCTCAGATTCAGGATCTGTCCTTCCAGGGAGCACTCAGGGCTGATTTCCTTCAGAATGGAGAGGTTTGATCTTCTTGCAGTCCATGGGACTCTCAAGAGTCTCCTCCAGCACCTTAATTCAAAAGCATCAATTCTTCGGCGATCAGCCTTCTTTATGGTCCAGCTCTCACTTCCATACATCACTACTGGGAAAACCATAGCTTTAACTATATGGACTTTTGTTGGCAAGGTGATGTCTCTGCTTTTTAAGATGCTGTCTAGGTTTGTCATTGCTTTTATCTTACTATATAATAAAATTGTAATGCGGTTGTCATGCTGTGGTTGACATGGCAGTCAATAGGTAGCCACAACAGCCCCAGAGTAACAACAGATCAGCAGGCAGGTGCCAAGCAAGCAAGCAGTGTGGGTGGCAGATGGCCCAGGGAAGCTGTTCAAGAGAGGGTGGGAGACACTAATAATAATAATAATAATAATAATAATAATAATAATAATAATAATAATAATAATTTATTATTTATACCCCGCCCATCTGGCTGGGTTTCCCCAGCCACTCTGGGCGGCTTCCAACCGAATATTAAAAACAATACAGCATCAGACATTAAAAACTTTCCTTCAGTTGTCTTTTAAAAGTAAAATAGTTGTTTATCGCCTTGACATCTGCTCTCTGAAGCAAACTGCTCTCCGAAGCACCTCCATCCAGCTGTGAAACATCACCAAGGTACCTCTCTGTTTCTCCTTGCTTTACTGAAATCTCTGTTGTTGTTTGTAATTGCCATTCCCCTCTCTGTGCCCCTTCCTCCTCACCCCCATGCCAAGGCCACTGGTGTTTTGCAGCCTGCCATTTCTGTGGCTCCCCTACCCCATCCTTTATGCAAATCCAAAACTGTGAAGCAGTGCTACAAATCCTCCAATAGAGGCTGCCCAATAACAGCCTTACATTTTTAAGCATATCTCACTATATACAGTGGTACCTTGGTTCTCAAACTTAATCCTAAAACAGCAATTTGACATGAATTTTAGCATCTAACAAGACCACGGATCCATAAAATGAAAGCAATAAACAATGTACTGCAGCCACACAATCAATCAATCAATCAATCAATCAGTGCCTGAACTGGGTTCCACACAATCACAAAAACAAAGTCACAAGTCACAGACCCATAAAACGAAGAACAAGTCACAGTCAAAAAAACAAAAACGCCACACAAACAAAAACACAAACCCCTTCAAAAACAAAAGCACCAAATATAAGCTTCAAATATCACCTCAGAACACTGCAATGGGAAACAGAATGGTAGGATGCAAATTAGCAGCACAACACTCAAACTGGAAGCTCGGGACTCAAAACAGAGCACACTTGGCCTACAAAGCAAAGTTCGCAATTACCTTAATGGCACATGTAAATTTATCCTTAATAGCGATCCCACACTTCTTTCTACCATTCTTATATTTTATATTCTGCTTGCCCCTTTCACCTTCTAGCTATAATTATTCGTGTTTCCAAAGAACGTTAAAAAACCAGAACAATCACTTCCGGTTTTTGATCGTTCAGGAGCTGTAAACAGATGAAAACATGAGCAGGATTATTGTAATAACCTGCAGTCTTATAAGAGTGCATATAATTAAAAGAGTAAGCCAAATGAATTTGGATATGCAGAAGATATTTAAAAATAAATTTAAGGAACTGCAGAAAGAGGGGGAAGGAAGTCAAATTTTGAAATGTGAAATTGATTGTAAAACTAATGAAATGCATAAATTTTAAAAGTATAAACTAAAACTAAAAAATAAAACAGAAGCAGTGAGTGAAGATCTACATCAAAAACGTCAGGGAAATGAGGATCTACATTGAGATCTGCTGCCCCGTGGATCCTGCCTCACCTTGTCTCATGGGTGGGCCGGCCCTGGTTACAATCTATGGGGCATTTAACCTCGGGGGAAAAGGAAAGTAAGCGGTTATTGTGGTCTAGAAAATTGTGTGTGGTGTGGGAAAGGGGATAGATAGAAGTTTTCCTTCTTTTCACAGAATACAGTGGTACCTTGGTTCTCAAACTTAATCCGTTCCGGGAGTCCATTCCAAAACCAAAGCGTTCCAAAACCAAGGCGTGCTTTCCTATGGAAAGCAATTCTGCCCAGCCATTCCTGCATCCACACAGCTGCAAGGACGTCCAGGAATCAGCATCCCAGAAGCTGCCTGCTTCTTCTTGCCCTGCTTCCCAATCAGCTTCCCTCTCTTTATACACGAGGTGTCCTTTGCAGCAGGCAACGCAGCAGAGAGCCATCTTAGTTGCGTTGACAGTGCAAGGGGGGGGGGATAATAAAAAAATTTAAGGCGCTGGAATGCCACCGGGACCATAGAACACCAGTCCTAAAGGATCTACGGTAGCTCCCAGTATGTTTGCAAGCAGAATTCAAAGTGTGGGTTCTGTATACCTGAAGTAGGGTTGTCACCTGGTCCTTAAAAAAACAGAGTTTTAAAATCCCATCCTTGGCAGCAAACTTAAAAGGATAGGAATCAGGCTGCAAAACCTTGTGTTGAGCAAGTCCAGCCATGAAGCTAGCTGCCTCCCCCCTTCCCCTTTGCCCCACTTAAGAAAGAATCTGGTATCAACCTGGGAACTTTAAAAATAAGCTTTACTTAATTTATAATCATGCATCGGTTCACAACAAAATAGGCATTAAAAACTGTACAGGAAAAATACTGTTATACATTTGCAGGAGACCCTAAACACTAGAAATTGATAAATGGTAGGATTTTGATTAATTGGGATATCAATGAAAGTATAGGCTTGCAGAACTGTGCCAGACAAGGAATCCCAGGACTGACTTTTGCAGACCAAGCCGACCAGTCTAGCAAACACACCTGAGCTTGCTAGACACATGACCCAAGGGGAAGTGGGGATGAGCCCCAAAGGTATGGTGGGTACACAGCCTATGGTTTCTTTCTTTCTTTCTTTCTTTCTTTCTTTCTTTCTTTCTTTTTGATTTTATTTTCAATGCATAATTACAATATAAAATACAAAAATAAAACATAAATAAGAAAAATCAAAGAAAAAAGAAAAATAAAGAAAAACAATATCAACGAGAAAACATAACAATACATACATACATTTTGACATCCTTCCACCATTTTTAGACTTGAAATTTTCCATTTATCTTTTTTGTTGTGTTATTTTATTTACATATATGTTACTTCTGGTTTTATGCCTTTTATAGCCGTTTCTTCATTTCACTAACCCTGCAAAAGTCATTCATTACATATCAATATATTTATTCCAGAACAATGCTTTTTCCTGTACTCTTTAACACAGTCCCATTCTTTTATTAATTTTTGATCTGACTGTCCCCTCAAGACTGCCGTTAACCTTGCTGACTCTCCCACTCACATGAGAGCTCATACTGTAACCTGCTTCCTCCACAGGAATGGCGTGGCTCTCATATCCATGTCCTGAGGGACAGAGAGCAAAACGTTTCTCTCTCCCCTTTCTCCAGCCCAGGCAGAATTGCAAGGGGTCAGTGCATCTGGCTGGTAAGGAGATGGTCGGAGTTTGGAGCCCAGCCAGGGCTGGCTGTGGGCAGGATCCTGGCATTGCCGGGGGTTGGACTAGATGACCCTTGGGATCCCTTCCAACTCTACCATGCTATGATTCTATCAAACAGCTAAAAGAAGGGGCGGGGGAGCAAGATGCAGAACAAGGGGAGACACAACCACACACCCCAACAGCACCCTCTGGCCTGACTCACGGTGGACTCATCCCAGCACACTTTGACCCCCCTGATTTTATTTTTCTTAATTCCGCTGCCTGACAACCCAGCAGCCTGGCCCCTGTTTGCCAGCTGATGTCCCAAAGTGCTGCTTTGCAAGCAAGCCTTATAGTGCCCTGCAAGAGGGATGCCTGTCAGATGTTGGTGATAGACTTATCAACAATGTTGAGAGGAAGTTACTCTGAAGGTAAGAGGAGCTCCAAGGCCCATAGAAATAACATTATTATTACTACCATATGTGGTGGTCCTGTCTAGAGATACAAAGATTTTGGAATTAGATTTATGAAGAGATAAAGAGATTGATAGAAACTACATTTAGCAAGAAACCGGAAGAATTTTTACTAGGAATGGTTTCAGATAATATTCCCAATAATAAAACCAGGTTATTTATGTGCGCAATATCAGCAGCAAAGGGTTATAGTGGCAAAACACTGGAAAGATAAAAATACACCCACTAAAGATGAATGGGTAGTCAAATTGTGCTAGTACTTGGAGCTCGCAAAGCTGACAGATGCAATAAGAGATAAACCTAAAAAGATGGTGCCACAGAAGCAGCAGACAAGGTTTCCTCCAATTCGAAGAACATCTCGAGTTATTTTAGAGAGGGAGGAAACCTTGGCTGCTGCTTCTGAGCTAGGCTGGCCGGGGTGGAGCCAAGATGCCCATGTGGAGGCGGAGGCCAGGTTGCGGGAACTTGTAAGATCAGGTAGGAGGAAATGCCCCCTTCCTAGGTCCCCCACCCTCCTGCCCCAGACTGGGGCTAGCGTGGCTGGGAGTGCTGGCTGATGTCTCCTTTGCTTTGCAGCCTGGGAGCCGCTGCATCCTGGGAGGGACTGAAGCCCAGGTGAAGGATACCTGCCTCTGAGGTAATGGGACAGGGGGAAGGAGGGGGAAGGAGATAATGGGACAGGGGGAAGCAGCCCTTAGCGTTTAGAGATCCCTTTAAAGATCCTCTGCTTTAAAGATCCCTTCTTTCTTGCAGGATCTCCCCCCTGCACCGCTGTGGCTGCTGCCCAAGCCTCCTCCCAGAAGACAGTAGGATGTTCCGGCGGAACCATAATAAATGGATGCATTTAGCTGAAGTTGCTAATGTCTCTCATTTTGGTCTGCGTGAAACAGATGATATGCACACTACCTTAGGAAATTGTCTGATCCCAGTTTGTACACAGCCTTTCCATATGGCACATGCCACACACATGGGAAAGTGGTTTTCTAAATGGATTCCTGAAGGTATCATTGGTTATACCAATCTCCATGATTGGGGGCAGGTGAAACAAGGCCCTCTGTCTGCTTCCCTGTAACCTCACTCCTCGCAATGAAGGAACCGCCAGAAGGCCCTCGGCGCTGGGTCTCAGTGTCCAGGCTGAACGATGAAGACCATTGTAGGAAAGAGGTACCTTTGGAACGCCCTCTAGTGACATACCAGCAGCTCCCCAACCCACAGTGAGAGGGACCTGTTCCCTAGATCAGTGTTTCCCAACCTTTTTTGGGCAAAGGCACACTTGTTTCATGAAAAAAATCTCGAGGCACACCACCATGCCAGATGGGGAAAGGTCACTTTTTACTTATGTAAAAAAAAATAAAAAAATAGTAACAGCATAGAAGGTAATGGTTAGGCTAGCATCCCTCTTCCAAATATGCTAGGTTTTTATTTGCAGGGACTGTTCTACATGGGAAAGCATTCAGCACTGTCATTCTCCCATCTGCCATCTGAATTGGTACTATTCTGGGTCAACTTACTCTGCTGCATGTGTAGATGAAAATGGCACCAAGTGTGGGGGAGGGGGCAGAACAGGTTTCAGATACAGGATATTAAGCATACACGTACTTCAGATTGAACTGGTTGCTTGCTTTGCAAGTTTTCATTTCCCAAATGACTGCCTTGGCAAGCGCAATACCTACCAGGCTCAACGCCGGTCTCGCGCTGCCGCTTCCCGCGCTCTCAAGGACCTGGGAGGAGGAAGGCGTGAAGGGAATCCCGAAGGCGCGGAAACCTCGCGCATGCGCAGGCCTTCCGCCTGCGACAGCCCAGTAGGCCGGCCGAAGCGAGCGGCGATGGGATGTGGGAGGGAGCTCGCTCGCTGCCCCGCGTGTGCCTATGTGGGGCACATTACAGCCCCGTGACATCAGCACCACGCAGGCAGCCAGGCAGGCAGACGGCGAGAGCCCCGCGCTGGGCGGCCTCTCCTCTCCTCGCCGCCGCCGCCCCGCCTCTCGCCGCCCGACTCACCCGCCTCCCTCCCACGGCACACCAGGCAACGTCTCGCACCGGTTGGGAAACACTGGTTTATCTCTTTGATGTCTGATGGGAGGGCATTCCACAGGGCGGGCGCCACTACCGAGAAGGCCCTCTGCCTGGTTCCCTGTAACCTCACTTTTCACAGTGAGGGAATTGCCAGAAGGCCCTTGGCACTGGATCTCAGTGTCTGGGCTGAACGATGGTGGCGGAGACGCTACTTCAGGTATACTGGACCGAAACCGCTTAGGGCTTTAAAGGTCAGCACCAACACTTTGAATTGTGCTCAGAAAGGTACTGGGAGCCAATGTAGGTCTTTCAAGACTGTCGTTACGTGGTCTCAGCGGCAGGTAGCAGCGCTCACAGCTTACGGACTGCACCGTGTAACAGGTGTCTGGCCCAGCAGCCTAAGGCGGACAAGCCACTGAAACAGGCATTCAGAATCCATTCATTTCATAAAACCTGCAGGGCTCAATCTCTGTGTTTGTGTATGTGTGTGTTTCTGTTTTGCCCAAGGGTCTGGGGGTGGGAGAGAGCTCTTTAGCATGATGCTTTTAAAACAATTAAATGATCAACAAACAAACCTGATGATACGAATAGCAACGTCAGGTGCTACCGGGGGGGGGGAGAAGGGGGCCTACTCGGAAGTAAATACTGCGTCCAGGCGCAATTAGCGCTGATTTAAGGTGCACCAAGACTGCCTAAAAACCTCAGCAAAGATATGCAACAAAGCGCTTCGTTGCAGAGGGGAGAGTTTGTGCACCGTGGAGGCTGGAGGGCTTCTATTTTACATGCGGGGGTTGGGGGGGCGAGGAAAATGTGCTCCGTGGGGGGGCGGGGAAGGCAAGAAAAGGAGATGAGCTCTAACTATAGGCTCCCACGCTTGAGCAGGCCCGACTTGGTGGGGCGGACCACCCTCTCTCCTGGAGGAGGAGGAGGAAGAGGAGGAAGAGGAGGAGGAGATTCCCATCCACGGCGTGGCCTCCCGCGCTCCTGAACGGGAAATCTCTGCAGCCCAAGACTCTCCGCGAGGCAGCTCCTCCCTTCCTGCCTTGAGCCGCCGCGAGCCGCGCCCCCCTCCCCAGTTATCTGCTGCCTGCCAAGCCCCGCCCCTCTTCATTGTCCTCCCCTTCTGTTTATACACAAAGACCCCCATCTTCTTCCCCCTTCCCCTTCCTCCATCCCTCGCTTTTTTTCCTCTCTTTCCTTTTTTTAAAAAAATATTTTCTCTTCCCCTTCTTTTTTTCCACCCTTTCTTTTTTCTCTTTCTCCCCCCCCCTCCCCACCCTCCTGCCTTCCTGGGTTAAAGGATTTGAGCAATGGGTCTGGAGGTGGAGCTCGTCGGAGGATTAGCCCGACTCGCCCGCCTCCCTCCCACGGCACACCAGGCAACGTCTGGTGGCACACAAGTGTGCCGCGGAACACCGGTTGGGAAACACTGCCCTAGATTACCTGGGGCAGGGATGCCCTACTGTTCTTACTTCCTCAGGTCCTTTTTGGATTCCAGGTCACTGCACCCATCCCTATAGGCCAAGACATGCGCTGGCACCAAGGCCTGCAGAATCCCCTTCCGGACTTTGCAAGGACCATGACCCTGACTTTGCCTCTACTGGCTCATCAGGCTCGCCCTCTCCTCCATTAAGTCCTAATCCTCTTTTAAAGAGGGACACAGTACAAGTTGAGCGTCAACGGGGAATGGGAGAAGAACCTTCCTGCATGAGAGCAGAAAGGAGATGCTCTCGTCCGGAAGTGGGTGGGCCAAGCTTTCTTTGGGAGCAAGGGCAGGGCAGGGGCATTGGGCATCCATTCCCCACGTCTGCCAGGAGGATCCCAAGTCCTCCTTCCTCCACAGGGCCACGCTGCAAGAGATTGTTGTTCGTTGCCACTTCCCAAGCTGAAGGACAAGAGCGAAACTTTGTCATCCATGGCGTTCCTGTCCGGCCTTTCTCCTTCCAAGTCGCTAGAGGAATCCATGCTGCTCGGTGCCTTGCATGTCTCCAGGGATGCCACGCATGATGTCTGAATGTGCCAGTCCCTGACGAGGAGAATGGCATCACCGGCATCCTTTCAATAAAGAAATTGGAGGAAATTGTTGCTTTCGATATGCCGAGGATCAAATAATATTTATTAATAAATGTTGTTAAAATGAAAAAATAATGAGCAGTTTTGTTTCCTTCTCTGCCTTCTCTGACTGCTGCTGGGAGCTCTGCTTAAGAAGGCTGAAGCCAATTCTCAAAAGCTCCTTTGTGTCCTTGAAGCTGCAGGTGAAGTCACTCCCCCGTCTCCCCCTTCAGGCTGCTGTTCAGCAGGTGAAGCTGATTCCTGACCCATGACACTATTCGCTGCCCCAAGGCATCTTCCCATGAGGATTTCCTGTGAAGTCCATGTCCATGAAATTGGCCGTAGCCCACAATTTATTTCTATTATAGCCCAGGTCTGCAAGGCTGGTTTCTCTGGAGGTGTTACAGTGGGTGGTGGACACAACCAGGTCCTTGGGGAGGTTTGTGTGAGGCATCTGGAAATTAGCAAGGCTAGCCAAGCCCTGGCTCCGTTGCCCACCAAAATCGAGGAAATTCTGTTTCTGGGCAGATTGCCAAAGCCCCAACATTCACTCTCCCTTTCCAAGTTGCTTGGGAAGACGGGAATCAGGCATAGCCCAGGTCTGTAAGCTGCTTCCCAGGCCCTTGGAGGGGGTGGTGCGAGGCATCTGTGCCTTAGCAGTACAAACCAAGCCCTGGCTTTGTGGCTCACCTAGACTGAGGGAATTCTGTTTCTGGGCAGCTGGCAGAGCCCCTCTTCGCTGGGCATGGGACTGCCACATGCCCTGGCCTCCACAGGAGACTCACAGTCCCTCTGCGTCTCTGTTCCTTTTGGGCCACCTTCAAACGAGGGCGATGGCAGCTGGACTTGTGAACCTAATCTGAAGAGCTGTCCAGCCCAGCTTCAGGTCCTTCACCAAGTGCCCCCTTCTAGAACCCACCGTCAACCAACTCTCAACTGTCTCCCCCCTCAACATTCACTCTCCCTTTCCAAGCCTCCTCCAATCGTCTCTCTCCACCAGAATTCCTCTCTCTCTCTTCCCCCTCCCTCCCTGCTTGACATTCCCTTGGGAATTCTAATAGCATCACCTTAATAGCATCACCTTAATTGCACACAGTATTGTTATAGATTATGGGGGGATCCCACCAAAAACTAGAAATTAATAGATGGTAGGATTTGGGATTATTTGGGCTGTGAAGGGACAAATACAAGCTACAGAGGAATTCCTGGGCTAGCCTATGCAAAAGGACCTGGCCAAGCAAAGGCCTTTAAGAAACAATTCAAGGCCTTGGAAAGCCTAACTGGAAATGCCAGAGAACTCTGTCTTGGTGTGAGGTGGCAGGAAAAGAGAGGTTTTGAGCAAGGGGTACTGGAAAGAAGAAGAATGAGGAGGAGGAGGAAGAAGAGAGTCTGGAATCTGACTTGGGAAGACTGGCTGGCCTGCTGTGGGGGTCAATTCCCCCTTGCAATGACTCTGCTGTAAGATCTGGATTCCCTCCATGCAGACTGAAGATGTAAACAGGTGAATAAACAGTATTTCTTAAAGCAAGGACATTCTCCGCCATGTCTCAGTTCTCTAAAGGAGAGAGCCTGGAACCCCATGGGCTCTTGCCACCGTTTGGCAGAAAGAGGGGAGACACCTAACATTTGGAACAATGTTTTATACACCCTGCTCCCTGAAACCACCCTGTTTGAAGTACTTGAGCTTTCCGTTCTTGGTTCCTAGGAAACCAGGGAAAGAAAGCTGCAGGTTCCTCATCCCTGTTCTAAAAAGCAGGTGTCTTCCCCCAAACGATCCTGGGAATTGTAGTTTGTCAGGGGTTCTGGGGATTGTAGGTCCGTGAGGGGGAAGCTGCAATGACCCAGATCGTTTGTGGAACATCATGTGCTTTAAAGGCTCATTGGATGCCCTTTTCAACATGGAATTGTCAAGTTGGGAGGGACCCTGAGGGTCATCTAGACCAACCCCCTGTCTCAGCTAAATCATCCATGGCAGATGGCCACCCCACCTCTGCTGAAAAACCTCCAAGGAAGGAGAGTCTACCGCCTTCCGAGGGATTTCTTCCCACGGTCAAACAGCTCTTGCTGTCAGAAAGTTCTTCCTGAAGTTGAGTTGGAATCTCCTTTCTTGTAGCCTGAAACCACGGCTTCAGGTCCTGGGAGCTTCTGGAGCAGGAGAAAACAAGCTTTCTCCCCCCTCCTTGTGACGGCCCTTGAGATATTGACAGGGCTGCATGGCGTGGCTCTCATATCCATGTCCTGAGGGACAGAGAGCAAAACGTTTCTCTCTCCCCTTTCTCCACCCCAGGCAGAATTGCAAGGGGTCAGTGCATCTGGCTGGGAAGAAGATGGTCGGAGTTTGGAGACCAGCCACGGCTGGCTGTGGGCAGGATCCTGGCATTGCTGGGGGTTGGACTAGAAGACCCTTGGCATCCCTTCCAACTCCACCATGCTATGATTCTATTGAGCAGCTAAAGGAAGGGGCGGGGGAGCAAGAACAAGGGGAGACACAACCACACACCCCAACAGCACCCTCTGGCCTGATCCATGGTGGAGGCCAAGCACATTGACCCCCCCTGATTTTATTTTTCTTAATTCAGCTGCCTGGCAACCCAGCAGCCTGGCCCCTATTTGCCAGCTGATGTCACAAAGTGCTGCTTTGCAAACAAGCCTTATATTGCCCTGCAAGAGGGATGCCTGTCAGATGATGGTGAGACACTTGGCAAGCCAAGTGTTCCCATCAGCAATTATGAGAGGGAACTCTGAAGGTAAGAGGAGCTCTGAGGCCCAGAGGAGAGGAGTAGCATAGAAATATCATCATCATCATCATCATCAGCATCACCTGTCCTGGCTTGCCTTGTCCACAGTTGCTGATAGCATGGCAGGTCCTCAGCTGCGGTCCACAGATGATATTTTCTGTTGTGAATAACTGGTTGGTAACTTCCTCTGTGTTTCCAGTGGTACCTCAGGTTAAGAACTTAATTGGTTCCGGAAGTCCCGTCTTAACCTGAAGCGTTCTTAACCTGAAGCGGACTTTCCCATTGAAAGTAATGGAAAGTGGATTGATCCGTTCCAGACAATGAAAAGCACCCCCTAAAACAGCAATTTAACACAAATTTTACTGTCTAACAAGACCATTGATCCATAAAATGAAGGCAATAATCAATGTTACTGTACTATAAAATAAATAAAGACAGTATTTTAGATGGAAAAAAATAACATTTTTTTTCCCTTACGTGCACTGATTGGGGGGGGGGGGGCTTTTATCCATTTCTGCAGTCACACAATCAACCAGTAGCTGAACTGGGTTCCACACAGTCACAAAAGCAAAGTCACAAGCCAGTTCCATAAAATGAAGAACCAGTCACAGTCAAAAAACCAAAAAAGCCACACAAACCAAAACGCCAAAAAATAGCAAAAACAAAACGCCACCCGCGTCCCCAATAAAACAGTAAAAAATGAAAATGTGTTTTTTTCCTTACCTGCGCTGATGTTTGGATGGGGGCGCAGGGTCCTCTTCCACAATCACAATCGGCTTGGATCCCGGCATTCGCGGAGGCCGCAGAGAGCTCCGTAGGCCCCGCGGATGTCGGGGCTTGGCTCCAGGCCCCTGCAGACCCAGAGGATGTTGGGGCTTGGCTCCAGGCCTCTGCAGGCCCTGTGGATGTTGTGGCTTGGCTCCAGGCCTCTGCAGGCCTTGCGGATGTCAGGGCTTGGCTCCAGGCCCCTGCAGGTCCCGCGGATGTGGGGGCCTGGCTCCAGGCCTCTGCAGGCCCCAGGGATGTTGGGGCTTGGCTCCAGGCCTCTGCAGGCCCCAGGGATGTTGGGGCTTGGCTCCAGGCCCCTGCAGGCCCCAGGGATGTTGGGGCTTGGCTCCAGGCCTCTGCAGGCCCCAGGGATGTTGGGGCTTGGCTCCAGGCCTCTGCAGGCCCCAGGGATGTCAGGGCTTGGCTCCAGGCCTCTGCAGGCCCCAGGGATGTCAGGGCTTGGCTCCAGGCCTCTGCAGGCCCCAGGGATGTTGGGGCTTGGCTCCAGGCTTCTGCAGGCCCCACGGATGTCAGGGCTTGGCTCCAGGCCCCTGCAGGCCCCAGGGATGTTGGGGCTTGGCTCCAGGCCCCTGCAGGCCCCAGGGATGTTGGGGCTTGGCTCCAGGCCTCTGCAGACCCAGAGGATGTTGTGGCTTGGCTCCAGGCTTCTGCAGGCCCCAGGGATGTTGTGGCTTGGCTCCAGGCCCCTGCAGACCCAGAGGATTTTGGAGCTTGGCTCCAGGCCCCTGCAGACCCAGAGGATGTTGTGGCTTGGCTCCAGGCCCCTGCAGACCCAGAGGATTTTGGGGCTTGGCTCCAGGCCCCTGCAGGCCCCAGGGATGTCGGGGCTTGGCTCCAGGCCCCTGCAGGCCCCAGGGATGTCGGGGCTTGGCTCCAGGCCTCTGCAGACCCAGAGGATGTTGTGGCTTGGCTCCAGGCTTCTGCAGGCCCCAGGGATGTTGTGGCTTGGCTCCAGGCCTCTGCAGACCCAGAGGATGTTGGAGCTTGGCTCCAGGCCCCTGCAGACCCAGAGGATTTTGGGGCTTGGCTCCAGGCCCCTGCAGGCCCCAGGGATGTCGGGGCTTGGCTCCAGGCAGCGGTGAGGCCTCTAAGAGCTCGGAAAACTTACTTCCGGGTTACAATCGTTCGTAACCCATAAAAACTTGACTTGAAGCGTTTGTAACCCGAGGTACCACTGTACTTATCTGTGTGTTTGCCTTGTACATTTATGAATGTTTATTTTATATTTGGGACCTTAGAATTCTTCTAACACCACGCAAAGTCTGCCTTAAAGATGAAGAACTGTCAGAAGGGGGGGCAGGAGGGACCGAGAAGAGAGAAAGAGCCTTGAAGTGTCCCATCAACAGCCCTGGACAGCACACCAATCTGGCGCACAAATAAGGATGGGCAAATCTGCCAGGTTCAATTTCTCATTTTGCCAATATGAAGTTCAGTTCACCACAGTTCTGCATCAGTCTGCAATAATTTTTCAGTCCTCATGAACATTTGTCAGCATTTTAGAGCAGATTTCTACCGACACACCCATTTTTTGTATGGAATTTTGCCTAGCATACAAATTGTTACAAGCAATTGGTGCTAGTACAATGCATTTGTGCGTGTGTGTGATCTTCACTAATATATGCATGTTTATACGCACTTTACCTAGTAGTTGGTAATATGTTAGGTAAGTGTTTTAGTTTAGCTTTAGAATGGATTATCCTTTTTAATTTTATTTATTTATTGCTGCCTGTCACTCCCTGAGTCCCTACGAGCATTACAACAGAGCGAACTCTCTCATATTTGTGTGTGTGTTTGTGTATGGAATGCTTTACAGATCCATGATTTCATGATGCCAGGCAAATTTGATCAGAGAGCCAGTGACCTGGAGGATAGTTGTGTGAGGGTTTATTTTTGAAAAGATAGTTGGGATTTTAATGCTCTCTACATGAGAAGCCTGATGTTGGGAAAGATGGAGGGCACAAGGAGAAGGGGACGACAGAGGACGAGATGGATGGACAGTGTTCTCGAAGCTACCAGCATGAGTTTGACCAAACTGCAGGAGGCAGTGGAAGACAGGAGTGCCTGGTGTGCTCTGGTCCATGGGGTCACGGAGAGTCGGACATGACTAAATGACTAAACAACAACAACATGAGAAGCAATAAAGAAAGGAGAAATCTACTGGTGTGATTATGATTGAGAGAGGCAAGCCAAGTTGAGAAAAGGATTCCACAGGTCCTGAAAGCATTTGGATAAGTGATGGGGAATGGGGACTGGAACCAAAGGGGCCTGAGGTTAAAACAAAAGTAAAGAGGGGCTGAAATGGCCAAACCTTCCCTGATCAGATTGGAAAACCAGAACCGTGGCTATAAAAAGCCAAGAAACAAACCTTGCCAGCAGGTAAGTCCCCACTGACAGGAGGGGGTGGGAAGGAGATTCAGCCTTGCACCATGACTTTGCATTTGCTGACATGTCTCTAATGGAGTTTCTGGAGAGACCTGTGAACTAAATTGTAAGCTCAGAGATTTTTCAAAGATGGAGATGGTAGTTTAAGTCCCCAGCAGCAAGGTTCCAAATTATCCATTGGTCTTCTTGACATATGAACAATAACATCTTTGCACTGTCCCAGAACCTGAGAATGAAAGTGTGGATCCTATTGTTTGAACAGAATCAGGGGATGGCTTGAATTGTTACAGTCACCCCTGTCAGAATTCAGTTGGAATCTGGAGTGTTGGTAAGACTGCAGGAGCCCTACATTCCGAAGCTCTGAGTTAAGAACAGAACCGGAACCTTTTAAATTGACAGTTATAGCCTGTGGATGGCTTCAAGAAGGATCCTTGTCCTTTAATTCTCCCAACTTAGAGATGTTGAAAGCAAGTAAAAAAAGAGAAGCTATAAAGTCTCGAGAGAGAGAAGGCTCCACTTTACCAGAAGCAAGAGGCATTTTAGGGCATATGTTGGAGGGTATTGTGTGGTTAGGCTATATAAGGGCTGTCCCTTATATTGGTGGGGGGTAGGAATTGGGGGGACTAAAAATTACTTTACCCGGTGCAGAAATGGCTTCCAAGCAATCCATTTGAATGATCAAATAGAAGCGATCTGTAAGTGCAAACATTCCCAAAAGAATATTGAAAGGAAATGATCCCCACTTGCTGAATTTCTGCCTGCCAGAAGGATGGTACAAAATGGAAGGAAGGAAGGAAGGAAGTGTAGCACCCTGCTTGTGGTTAACGCTTAGCTGGAATGAAATATTCAACGCAGCAATAGAGAAATTAAAATAATTATTTATTTGTCAGACAAATAAATGAGAGGCACAGTGGTATATGGTTACCAAGCTCTGGCCTGGCTCCTGCCATTATGGCCAGCCCTTATATTCCCTTAATCCAGCCCCCTTTGCTCCTCCTGTGGCTGCCTCTGTCCAATCAGCCTAGTTGGATTTCCTATTGGCTGATTGCTATATCCAATCCTAAAAGATACACCCACATCCTCCTGTCCTTATATGGAACACAAACAGCTATATATTGTTACATCTATAAATGACAAATAAGTAGTAATATATCTTACATGTGTCTCAACAAGGAATCTTAATTACCAGCTCACCTCTTGCCCTCCCTGCCCTATTGCCTTCTAAAACAAATGGTTAATCTTAAATTTTTATCTTAAACATATGTCAAGGATCTTGAGTTTCACATTAACATTGAAAGATATCCTTCATTTGAAGGTTTCTAAACAAATGTCTGACAGCTAATATATCTGGACAGCATTTGATGGCGTCTTCCTGTCTGGCAGGGGGGCTAAACTGCTGGCTGACTTAATTCCAGGATAAATACAACTCTTCTAGCATTTGTTAAATCCTTTGCATAATTACATTTAAGCCAATATATTTAAGCTAATATATTTCATACATTATCATAGGTAACCTTTTAAAAGAGTAAAAGCTTCTCAAAGTAGAAAGGAAGGAACTCAGTAAAAAAACAGTTTTTAAAGAAGGCTCTTCAGTTTACATTCCCCCCCCTTCAGCCTCCTTTCCAGCCTCAAAATAAAATAGGAAGAAGCTTCTTTTTCCCCAGCCAAGCCAGTTGCCTTTTCTCTCAGTTTAAGAAAGAAACAGTTTTAAAAAGACTTCCCAAAAAAAGCCTCTCTTTCTCTGTCAGCTAGATGCTTCTCCCCATTTGCCTCTGGCCTTAGAAAATACAGCTCAAGGTTTAAGAGAGGCCCATGGTATCATTTTACTATTTACTCATTCCTAATCATGTTTATCTCTGCCTTTTTTATCTTCTATAACATGTAGGGTCAGTGTTCTTACTCAGTCTGTAATTTCAGCTTTTACGACTTTGAGAATTGCTTTCTGCTATCAATCAAAAGGGGCCCCTTGTCTAGGAAAACATTACCAGTGTTTTCTTAAGCAGCTAGCCTTCTTGCCTGGCATGAAACATTTGAAAATCTACTTTTGAAAATCTAAGCCCTCTTTAATATACAAGTCCTGATCAAACATTAATAAAATGCAGGCTTATGCCTGATGCCTCAGAAGGAAGGAAGGAAGGAAGGAAGGAAGGAAGGAAGGAAGGAAGAAGAGATAAGAAGAAATTCTGCTTCCTCATGGAGCTTTGCCTCCAACATCCTAACGGGGTTTGCATAACCCCTCATCCCCCTGAGAGTTCCAATATGGGAAGTTTATGGTGCTTTAATGCCCAGGGAATGGCAGGTGGAGGTGATGATTGATTAAATTTGTATGCCACCCTTCATGCCGGCCATTTCAGCAACAGAACCCTCCAGGTCCGAAGGCCTCCTTTGCACCCTCCATTCTAGAGGTGGAAAGGAGCCCAGAGACCCCTTAGACCCCCAGCAAGAGGCCGAGGGAGACAGAGCTTTGCAAGCGAAGGCTGCTGCTCCAGTAAAGGTCTGGCTGCTTCTGTGGGAGCCATTGGCTCCGCCCACCCCAGAAGTTGATGAGCTCTATTGGCTAGCCTGGAGTGTCAATCACCCAGCTAGGGAGGGAGGGCTCAACTTGCAAGGTGCCTAGCCAGGTAGGCTGCGCAAGACAAGTAGTTTAGGGTGAGGGTAAAAGCTTTTACATTTATTTATTTTTTGCCTTCAAGAATGTGACCAAAGGCACCCCAAAGGGAGCAGGGGACTCTGTGCCCCCGAAAGGGAACCAATCCATCTTTGGAAGGTGTTATGTACAGTGGTACCTCGGGTTCAGTACTTAATTCATTCCAGAGGTCCGTCCTTAACCTGAAACTGTTCTTAACCTGAAGCACCACTTTATCTAATGGGGGCCTGCCGCTGCCGCTGCGCTGCTGGAGCACATTTTCCGTTCTCATCCTGAAACAAAGTTCTTAACCCAAGGTACTATTTCTGGGTTAGAGGAGTCTGTAACCTGAAGCGTATGTAACCTGAAGCGTATGTAACCCGAGGTACCACTGTACTGAGTTGAATAGGATCCAAAATGTAGCAGTCTGATTGGTCCTAGAACAATAGGATCCAGAATGCAGCAGTCTGATTGGTTCACGAGAGCCACCCAATCCAGCTCCAGGTGGAAGGGAATCCGCAACCTGATTGACCTACAGGAGAATTCCGGAATTAGCCAATCACGTGGGGCCCATTGTGTAAATTATGTATATAAAGCAGACATTCTGAGGGAACTTCCATTCCTCCTCACCACTATGAGCTGAATAAAGAGCATGAAATCCACTCTCGACTCAGTATATTTCACTGGCGACGAAGGTGGGATCCCGCTGAGCAGACCGCCACACACAGCACCGCAGCACCGCCACCTGCCGCACCGCTGCCTCACACCGTATATCCAGGCTTCAGCTCTGGGACCCAAGGAACTCAGAATGGCAACTGACAGTAGCTTCTTGCCGTTCAATGCAGCACCAGGAGACTGGGAAGTGTACGCTTCTCGTTTCACCTTCCTCCTAGAAGCCAAAGGGGTCACCAACGAAGAAGACGCCAAGAAGAGGGCGATATTCTTCAGCGTCTGCGGAGAGGAGACGTTCAAAATCGCCCGGGCTCTCCTTGTGCCTGAAGATGTCGCTACTTACAAAACAATAATGGAACGGCTGAAGGGGCATTCCTTGGTCAGCCCGATTCCCCAGGAGGACGTCCAGGCTCCCTGGCCCTTCTGGCCTTCTTCCAGGAGAGGCTGGTTCTCTATCCTTGGCCACCTGTGCCTTGGGACCTCAGCTAGAGTCCCCCAGAACGTGGCAGAGCCTCCCTCCGTCTCTGCACAGATTCTTCCTGGGGCGTAGACTCTCCAAGTGCCCCTCTTTTCCAGGGACTGTCCTGGATTTACAGAAACCGTCTCGGTTCCTGGTTTGACCCCAGAACACCCCACTTTTCCTTAAAGGTATAGGGACCCCTGACCATTACGTCCAGTCACAGACGACTTTGGGGTTGCGGCGCTCATCTCGCTTTATTGGCTGAGGGAGCCGGCGTACAGCTTCCGGGTCATGTGGCCAGCATGACTAAGCTGCTGCTGGCGAACCAGAGCAGCTCACAGAAACGCCGTTTACCTTCCCGCCAGAGCGGTACCTATTTATCTACTTGCACTTTTTGGTGTGCTTTTGAACTGCTAGGTTGGCAGGAGCAGGGACTGAGCAACGGGAGCTCACTCCGTCGCGGGGATTCGAACCACCGACCTTCTGATCAGCAAGTCCTAGGCTCTGTGGTTTAACCCACAGCACCACCCGTGTCCCTTCACTTTTCCTTAGGATGTCCCTATTTTCATCGGAAAAATGTTGGAGGGTATGGAGTTATGTGACCCCTGAACCACGGAGCGAAGTACCGGTAAATATACAGCATTTACAAGATGTCTGAAGGCAGCCTTGTATAGGGAAGTTGTTTAATGTTTTATTATGTTTCTATACATGTTGAAAACATCCCACAAACCACTGTCCACCCAACAAGCATCATACATACATCACATAAAGAGGCAGTCTTGTCTCCTGGCTTGTCTCTTGTCATGATACCTGACAATGTTTGCTGGTTGCCCTTTCCTGGCCAGTCTGAGCCGTTCCCTTGAAATGGTAAAAACCTCAGTTCTTGAATCGATTGTCACAGATCTACCCCTATTTATGTGAGAGGTTTATAGCTTTGGAAGGATTTGTAAGTGAAAAGAACTATTGGGAAAGGTTTTTCCTTCAACTGCAGAGTATATATCTGGAGTCATAAAGAGGGTCAAGATGGCTTTGGGATTGCTCTGTGAACTCAAAGAAAGTGTCTTTTTTCAGGAAAGAGTATAATTTTTGATGGTGAAGGATTGGTTTTTCTCTAGGGTGCGTGTCTGCTATGTGTGCACCTTAAGATTTGTGTAACACTCATGGCAACTTCTGTCGCCCAGTGCCTGCAAGCCCCCTACTGTGACATCACAGAATGCTTGTAGTGTTGTTGTTTTTCAAAACCCACCAGCGTCTGCTCAGCAGGAGCAGAACTGAGCAGCTTCTGCGAGTGAAGTGAAGGGCTATTTCTCAGAAGGAGAAAACCTGGGAGAGACTAGGGTTCAAATACCTCCTTATTAAGCTGTGAAGCTAACTGGGTGACCTGGGGTCAGGTTGTGGGGATTAAACGAGAAGGCGAGAACTATGTATGTCATCTTGAGCTCTTTGGAGAAAAAGATGGGCTATCAATTCAGACGCCCTCAGAAGGTGGTGGACTCTCCTTCTTTGGAGGTTTCTTATATACAGAGGTTTCTGCTGTAAGCTGCCTCCTGTAATGTATGTATGATGATTTTGAGGTGATCTTTGGCTAAGGGGCTGGGCAATGTGAAAAGTCTTTCAAGGTTCCTGCACACTTTGGTTCAGGGTCTCTCGCGCCTTGGAAGGAGGGGAGGGAACTCTGTTGCAGCAGAAAAATAAAGATCTGCCTTGCTTTCCACTGGATCCTGCCTCTATCCATTCTTCTCTGACTGATCATGGTCTTAAGGGAATCAGAGTCCCATGGGGAGTTGGGGAGCAAAAGCCAAACCCCAATTTTTACATCATACTGATGTCAGAAGGCTGACTAATATGCCCACAAGGTTTGGGTGGCAATAATAGTAGTTTTTGTGTTGTTTTTATAATAGGAAAAGAGTAAAATTGGGTACCACACAAATAGGTTGTTGTATTGCTTGCTGGCTGGTGGCTGCTTAAGCAGCTAGAAACGATAAATAATAATGTCAGAAAAAACATAATTGTGGACCTGACTGCTTATGATAATAAAGTACTGGGCTATGTGCAGTGTATTCACAACAAACACAACACAGTGCCAACACAGACAGACAAAGAATACTGAACGCAGCTGTAAAAAAACAACTCACAAACTTTACCTAAACACTAAAAGCCAAAAGAGTTTTCTGTATCATTTAGGCCACTAATAATAATAATAATAATAATAATAATAATAATAATAATAATAATAATAATAATTTATTATTTATACCCCGCCCATCTGGCTGGGCCTCCCCAGCCACTCTGGGCGGCTTCCAAAAGAATATTAAAATACTGTGATACATCAAACATTAAAAGCATCCCTAAACAGGGCTGCCTTCAGATGTCTTCTAAAAGTCTGGTAGTTGTTGTTCTCTTTGACATCTGGTGGGAGGGCGTTCCACAGGGAGGGCGCCACTACCGAGAAGGCCCTCGGCGCTGGACCTCAGCGTCCGGGTAGAACGATGGGGGTGGAGACGCTCCTTCAGGTATACTGGACCGAGGCCGTTTATTTATTTAAATATATTTAAAAGCATTTATAAACTTTTTACTTTTTTTAAATCTCCAAGTAGTGCGCAACATAGAAACAAGTTCATTAAAGCAAAAATACAATAATATAAACACATATCCCTGATATTTGCAGTGTTTTGTACTAGTACTGTAAGGTTAAGCACACTTAGATAGAATTAAGTCCGATCAAAATAAATAGGACTCCTTTTCTAAGTAACTATATTATATAGACAGCTTGGAACTATAGCTGACCACAGGAAGAACTCAGTATCAGTAAATATAATCCATTTGCCCCAACAGTTTCTACCAGATTATTGCATAAATATGAAGATAAACCCTCAGTCTCTAATTGATATGAAGCCAATCTGTGTTCCAAAGTTCTCACCATCACGGACATGAGAATAGAATTTATCAGGGGAACATGATGTACAGACAGTTACATTTTGGTTCTGGTCTGTTACAGAGTCATCCTGGATGTTCTGAGGCAGAACCCCTCCAGTCTCCAGAAGAATACTAATAAAGAAAGGAAAAAAAGGGATGATGGATTATTAAATGGACAGTTATTAGAGGGTAGTTATTATATATACACAAGATATTACTTCCAATATCTTAGGGTTAAAATCTTTTCATATGGCACTAAGCCCCAAGACCTTCTTCTGCCTATAGTGTGCTTAAAATTGGGAGGCTCTGATTTATAGAATGGGGATGATAAAGATAACATGTAACCTTAAATATGTAATATGGGAGAGTATACAGTGGTGGCCTCCGGCTTCTTCCTAAAACACCCTCAAATGTGGCAAAGGGGTGCAATGCTCCTCACTGCCAGAGAGGCCGAGATTCAGTGCTGACCACCAATCATGGCTCAGCCAGGAGAGCCTGACTCTTAACCTCAGGGTCGTGGGTTGAAGCCCCACTTTGGTTGAAAGATTCCTGCATTGCAGGCGGATGGATTGTCCTTGTGTCCCTCCGAGCTCTACAATCCTGTGATGCTAAAGGAAGAGTGAAGAGCCTAAGCTCTGCCACAAGCTCCATAGTGGTGGCGGCACCCCTTCTGCTCTGCTTTCGTTGGGACTCCTAAGTGGTGGACATACTATCAAAGGCTCATTGGCATGGATAGCCAAGGCCATCGCTACCAACAACGCTCTTTGGAAAACAGGACAGTGGATGGGAAAGGCCTCCTTAGAGGACAGTGCAGTAAACTGGGTGCAGATAGTACAGACAGTCAGAATTGGCCCTTGGATGCACATCTGATTAAACCTGTGGGGACTGATTCAGCCAAGTGAAAGGAAAGCGGAAGGCTGCTTCTGTGGGGAAAGGGATGGGCAGGGAGACAAAGAGCCCCACCCTCTTCTTCTTCTGCAAGGGGAATAACTAACAATAAAGGAGCAAAACACAGAGAGTGAATTTTTCACAGCCCCACATTTGTGATGTGCCAAACACCAAGAACTCTCCCAATTAAGAATAAGCAGAACCAAGCTCACCGTGTTGCTCTTCTGAGGTCAACGTACGGGGTTGACGATTCATAAAGTCTTACGCACTTGGGATCAATCCTAAGAAAACTTTTTGCCGATTCCCGAGGCAGTTTAAAGCAACAGGGCCCAACCGACGGCCCCAGGACCACAAGGATATCCTTCACGTCGCAACCGTACTCAGTTACCATCGCGTTAATGACAGCCATCGATACTCCTAACAACGTGCCTTGCCAACCTTAGAAGCAAGGAAAGAAAAGGAAATCTTGCAGCTTTTAAAATTGAAAAGCAAAAGAAAACCCAACCTACAAATGTTGCATTCAATGTACAGTGGTGCCCCGCAAGACGAATGCCTCGCAAGACGAAAAACTCGCTAGACGAAAGGGTTTTGCGTTTTTTGAGCTACTTCGCAAGACGAATTTCCCTATGGGCTTGCTTCGCAAGACGAAAAACGAAAACGTCTTGCAAGTTTGTTTCCTTTTTCTTAATACCGTTAATACAGTTGCGACTTGACTTCGAGGAGCAACTCATAGAACGCAGTGTGGTAGCCTTTTTTGAGGTTTTTGAAGACTTTGGTGATTTTTGAAGCTTTTCCAAAACTTCTTTTGCAGCCATTTGGTAAGTTAAACTTTTAAAACTTTTTTGGGGGTTTTTGGATTTTGGGTTGGGGTGTTTAGAATTCAAGGACTTGGTGTTGGGGAGGGGTTTGCAAGAATCTGGAAGCTTGTGTGTTTTTTTCTGCATTTTTATGATTTTCTGTGACCATTGGGCCACTCTGCTGTTTTTTTAAAAAAATTCTGGATTTGAATTTCTGTGTGGTGGGTGGCTGGGGGAACAGTTGAGGAGGGGTTTGCAAGAATCTGGAAGCTTGTGTGGTTTTTTTTCTGCATTTTTATGATTTTCTGTGACCATTGGGCCACTCTGCTGTTTTTTAAAAAATTACTGGATTTGAATTTCTGTGTGGTGGGTGGCTGGGGGAACAGTTGAGGAGGGGGTTCTTCAGCAAGTAGCAAAGAGTGGAAGAGGAACCTTCTTCGAGTTGTCCCCCAGAGTCTTAGACAATGTACTGTACACTTTGTTGATTTTTAAATGTTTTTCTGTCATGTTTAGAAACTTAATTTATTGTTCCTTCAATTTTTGAAATGCTCTTTACAGTATGTGTGACTTTAAAGAGCACTTAATAAACTCTTGTTGCACCAAATTTGGCTTTGTTTGGACTTTTTTTGACCATAGGAACGCATTAATTGAATTTCAATGCATTCCTATGGGATTTCGTGCTTCGCAAGACGAAAAATTCGCTAGACAAAAAAACTCACGGAACGAATTAATTTCATCTTGCAAGGCACCACTGTATGTGAACTTTTAAATAGGTGTAAGTATGCAAAATAGGGCATGGAAATATGGGGTGATGTGTCAAAGTAGGCATGATGGAAGCAACAGTATTTGTTCTTTAAGTGTGTCTGCCACATTTACATGTGAGGAAGCCAGAAACTAGCAGCGATCAACAGAATAGAAAGCTAGCCACTATGTTCTGCATTGGTGACACACATCTAAAGAAGCAGGTAAGTTTTGGCACTTTTAAGTCAGTGGTTTTTATTCACACAGTGTTCCCAGTTGCGCCTCAGCTGTGCCATATCTACATGAAACTGCCAAGAATAGACCCACATCCCATGTCATTCTGGCCTCCTTTGGGAGAAAGGGTGCAATATGAAGGCAGCCCTGTTTAGGGAAGCTTTTAATGTTTGATGTATCACAGTATTTTAATATTCTTTTGGAAGCCGCCCAGAGTGGCTGGGGAAACCCAGCCAGATGGGCGGGGTATAAATAATAAATTATTATTATTATTATTATTATTATTATTATTATTATTATTATTATTATTATTATTATATAAATTCAACCAATAAAATAACTATATTTTGATTCTTCAGTTGAACTGGTTAAAGATATGACACAATCCAACGGAAAACATTTTTTAATTCCCAGAAAAGTCAAAGGGTCTTATCTTTGGCTGCATCAGTCCATTAGAAAATAGCATTACAGTGGACACTCGGGTTGTGAACATGATCTGTGTGGGAAGCATGTCCGCAACCCGCAGCACCTGCAACCCGCAGCGCTGTGTCTGTGCGGGTTGCGATTTGGCGCTTCTGCACATGCGCAAAGCACAATTTAGCACTTCTGCGCATGCACCAAAACCCGGAAGTAACCAATTCCAGTACTTCCGGGTTTGGCGCGGTGTGCAACCCGAAATCACACAACCCGAAGCATCTGTAACCCGAGGTATGTCTGTATAAACGTTATGCTATAAATAGAGATTCAGGATTAAACAGTGAACTGAAAACAAAAAGGTACCGACTCAAGGATAGCCATACCTGTATTTATATGGAATGAAGGATGGGGTGGGCATTGACGGGAAAATTCAGAGCAAGAAAGTACACCCAGGGCAGAAACAGAGAAATGCATAAAAGGAATGACGGTTGTCCAGTGGGTTTCTTGACCTTTGCAAAGCAAAAAAAGGACTCATGTTACCTGAATGAGCAGCACCACATGCTTTCTTGACAGGATCAGCGAAAAGCACAGGGATGCAGTCTGCTCCAGGGGCAGCGAGTGTAACACCTTTCTGGTTAGTTACTATCCCATCGTAGTTATCCGGCTCGGCCTTTCCCATGACCCAAACATCACTGGCGTGGTTGACCTGTTAACACCAAGAGAAGGCAAGGCAATCTGAAAAACTGAAGTTAGGAGTGCTCTTTTGCTCCTGTATTTCCCGAGGCAACACTTCTGCCTAGCAATATTGAGCAAGTCAAAGTGACACAATTGACTTCCGAAGCCTCGAATGGTCTGCAGCCAGGATATTTCAAGGACTGCTTACTGCCTATTTGGAAATCCTTCTGTGTTGAACCACCACCATCTCAGGTATGGTGGGGGTTCATAAGGGGGGAAAGTGGTATCAATTTTTTGAAATCCCTTCCCTGAGATTTGCTTAGCTTCTCTGCTTTCGATTTTAACCAATAAATTAACCCTTTCAGGGGCAGGCAGCCATTTATTTTCTAAACCCATTTAGTTCTGCTCAGTGACATCCAAGGCAGAAGGGCGTTTCGAGACAGGATGATGAGTTCTCAGATCTTTTAAAGGCTTTGTCAAAGATGAGGCAGAAGGAGAAATCCTCACCAGGCAAGGGGCATTATCATTTTTTCCCGTTTCATGAGAAGTCTAAAGAACCATTCCACTTTATGAGTGTTATGACCATGATTACATTTGGCTTATTTTGTGTCAATTGCGTCAAATACCTGGGATAGCTCAGCTGGAAGAGCATGAGACTCCTAATCTCAGGGTCGTGGGTTCGAGCCCAATGTTGGGCAAAAGATTCCTGCAGTGCAGGGGGTTGGACTAGATGACCCCCAGTGTCCCTTCCAACTCAACAATTATTTGATTCTAATACAAGTGCTGTGAATGCTTGCATCTGAGGGGCTGCGATGACCCACTAAGTTGCATCCTGCAGGGATAAATGCCTCACCCTGAAGAGAGACTGCTTCCCATCACTCATTTAAGGGTTGGACAACCAGGAGCAGGAAGAAAGAAAAGACAAATCCGTTCCAGGATCTGTTTCCTTCTTACTGCTCTGCATGGGCACCAGGGCACACTAGCAATCAGCAACAGGAGGGCATCTTCTGCACATATTTTTTCCAAATACATTCTGACGAGTTTCCCTCCCCCCCCCAAAAAAATGACCCTTGAATTTTTGAATTTTATTGATATTGATGCTGCATTGTATTCTATGCTGTTTTATGCTGTTTTAAAGTGGCATTTTAATCAATGTTTTATATTTGCTGTTAGCCGCCCTGAACCTGGTTTTTAAACCGGGAAGGGTGGGGTATAAATAAATTATTATTATTATTATTATTATTATTATTATTATTATTATTATTATTATTAACTATAGGTGGTTAGTTCTGTCCCACTGAAGCCAGGTTGTACCTTTTCCTATTATTGTGACTCACAATTGCTACCTTCACATACTAAAAGCATTTCTATTACCAAATGGGCACTCCTATAGCAAGATCCACTGGGATGAGAAGGTTAGGGTCCATTGGATTGCTAGCTGAGCCAGGAGGTTCCTGGAGCAGCCAGACTACACAGGCTGAACTCCCTTATCCTCGGTTCAGTGGGAGACAATCTGGAGCAGGCATAGGCAAACTCGGCCCTTCAGATGTTTGGGGATTACAACTCCCATCATCCCTAGCTAACAGGACCAGTGCTCAGGGATGATGGGAGTTGTAGTCTCAAAACATCTGGAGGGCCGAGTTTGCCTATGCCTGGAGTATCTTCCTCAGCCTGGCTTAGCCAGAACAGAGACAGCTGCGCTGAGCCTGACTGGTCTTAAACTGGCATAAGCCCTGAAACAGGGTGGCATTTAGGCTGAATCCTAGGACTATTCACATGACTCAACAACTCAGTGAAACTCAAACACAATAATATAATTTCTTGGCTGCTTTTAATTCACATGAATCACAAAGCGGCTTACAAACAATAAATAACAGTGACATACTAGAACATCACAAATGCAACTTGAAGCAGACAACATAAATCTTGTGCACAGGATTAGTCTCCATGTGGATGAGCCTCAGGGCTGGGAGAACGGCTGAGTTTTGTTTCACTTTCAAAGCATCTCTGCTTCTCACTACATTCCAAGCAGAGATCTTTGTTCAAAAACAAGCTCTTAGTTGGTTTTGTAATGAATCGGCTTATAACCGCGACTCATGAAGCTGGTTCCTCCGCTGAGAATATATGAGAATTTAAAGGTGGGGATAAAAGACAAGATACGACCGCAATCAGCAACTGGAATACCTGAAGATGCTGTTTTCAACAAGGAAAAAAAAAAGGAGTAGAAGTGAAAACCAGACCTGAAGTCATTTCCTCTGATCTGAAAACCCAGGTCCTTAGTTCCAGATGGTGGGAGTAGGTGGGCTCATTATTGGGGGGTTTTCTGTATAGAATTTGTTAAAAATACATTTCATTGCCAATGTGTTTAGCACTGCAACATGTAAGCAGATTTGAAGGCTCAGCCCTAGCAAGTATTATCCTGACAAAAATTTGGGAGTACTGTACTGTATTGCAGAGTCTTTTGGTCTGAGTATAAGCAATGCATGATAAAGTAATACTTTTGACTACCGAGTCTGCTGATGGCTTAACTTCATGGCCATTTGTTTATTTAAAATACTTCTCATCTTTCCACAACTGCTCAAGATCGCTTATAGCATCTATTTAAGACAATTACGTTCAGCAAAAACAAACCTAAAGCTGAACGCTTTTTTAAAAGAAAACTTTAAAAGAACATATCCGAATTCAAAGCAGCAAAGGCCTCTGTCAGGTCCAGGAGGAACACTGATTACCTCTTGGACAATACTTGTCCACAAAGAAAGGCCTATTTCTGAAAAAGTATTAAATCAGATGTTTGAGGCTCTTGGTGGAGATCTTAAAAAGCCGTGTCATGGGTTGTTGTGACCCTAAATGGACTCCTGTGCCTTTAAGAAAAGCATAAACAGAAGAAGTCGCACTGAGAATTTCCCCCTTAGTTTCAGTTTTCTTTGCCTTACCTTTACCCTATGATATGCATCAGGGTTGAATCCAGCAGCAGCAGCTAGCCTGCGAAGATTTTCCTTAACCACAATTGGTGGGTCACGCCGTTTAGAACTACTGAAGAGATTGAAAGAGCTCAACGTCGGTATATAGGAGATGCCGCCTGTTCTTGTAGTGAATCCATGGAGGAAGATAGGATCTAGCAAAAAGAACAAGAAGTGGGGAAGGAATATCACCTAATATATGCTTCAGGGGAGCAAGAATTTGGCATAAAGCTGGGATGGGGGAGGTAGGCTGGCATAACTCTGGATGTGCTAAGGAGGAGGGAATTAAACAAGCATAATCTGGCTGCACTAGGAACCTGAGATTCACTGAACCCAAACCTGCAGCAGATCTTAAGTCTCCAAATCTATTCCCATCTCTCTAACACACAATCTGGTTTAAAACCAGTTACAGATACAGTGGTACCTCGGGTTAAGTACTTAATTCATTCCGGAGGTCCATACTTAACCTGAAACTGTTCTTAACCTAAAGCACCACTTTAGCTAATGGGGCCTCCTGCTGCTGCCGTGCCGCCGGAGCACAATTTCTATTCTCATCCTGAAGCAAAGTTCTTAACCTGAAGCAATATTTCTGGGTTAGCGGAGTCTGTAACATGAAGCGTATGTAACCTAAAGTGTATGTAACCCGAGGTTCCACTGTAACTTCAACCTGCCAGTAAAAATTCCAGCAAAAACTCCCTCCAGCTCAAAATTTACACATTACTCTCCATTATTTTGTCCAGAAATATTTTGCTTTATTGAAAACACTAAAGAAAATGCAAGATTTTGAATCAGGCTTCTTCTCATGACCTTTGCCACCCGCTTTTTATACTCAGAACTTAGTGCCTCCTGTTGCATTTTATCTCTATCCATAGCAGTTTTTGCCCAAACACAGAAAATTATGCAAAAATCCTAACTATTGCTAAGAATAGTAGGCAAAATGTACGATTACTGGGGCAATCTGACTTTTCTTGCTGCAGAAAGTCCTGGTGGTTGAGGATAGACTGAAGTGCATGTGCAGTCATGAATACGAACAAAAGCTGTTTTTCTAATGAAATGTGCATTTAAGAACCAAACGATTATTGAATGCTTCAACTAAGTAGACATGCTTGCTTTTTTTGGTGGAGCCTGACATTCAGAAGTCTGTTTTTTCCGCCACAAGCACAACCAGGATCATCCCAGGTATCGAGCAATAAAAAAGGACATTTGAAAAAAGAAAAGGACTGCAGTACTACTAATATGATTCTTGCACATATTTTTTTGTTACCTGGGATCAATGAAGATTTGAGAATGGTAAGTTCCCCTTTCAGACTAGGAAGGCTCTTCAAAAATATTGTTATCTCAGTTTGGATCTTTTCTCTGTCTTGGTCTGTAAGTGGCATTAATTCACCTTGCAGTTCTGCAGATTTTCTGAGGTTGTTTTCTTCACAGTTCATCTGAAAATCTTTAAACTCAAACTGGTAAACACTAGTAAAAAGTTGATTCACGTACTCTCTCATTAACGGTTTTCTTTGCGCAGGCACGATTACTTTAACAGTGTCGATGTCTTTTTCATCGAGTTTTTGTTTAATGGTGTATAAGACAGCAACTGTATTTTTGGCACACACAACCTCAAGTTTCCCTGGACCATGAAAGCCTCGTATTGCTGTATGAAATACATCTCCACAATTCCCTTCACTTCCAAAGGTTTGGCAACACATAAGGTAAACAAGGTAGTTCTCCCCCAGAGTTTCTAATGTTCTGATCACCGATGCCTGGGTCCAGTTATTCCACGACCCGGGTCCAAAGATGCACAAATCAATCAAGACTGCCTTCGCCATATTCTATGGACAACAGCTGATGATGGCAAACGTGGGGTGATCGGCTGGCTGGTGGAGGGAAAAGAGTAAGAGAGAGAGAATGCATTATCAAAGAGCATTATCCTTTATTCTGGCAAATCAAGCAGATAAAATGAACAATCCAGAAAGGGATTCACAATCCGATGACACAGAAAACAGCAGCAGCCTATCACTGAGTGCAGAGCAAAGTTTTATCATATTTCGAGACCCACCAAGGACTTAAGAAGGGAAACGTCTGAATCAAGTTTCAGCTCCTTCAACTACACTGAAGGACTCTCTTATGAAGCTTAATAAAAGGAACAGATATTGTTTCTTAATGCAGAGGTTTGTGATGAAATCTTTTTGTTTAGGCAACTTTATCCAGACATGCGGATGTTGAAGCATTTCCATCTATTTTTAGTTTATGGCAGATTTTGTCTTTAAAATGTTTTTAATTACTAGGTTTTAACTGGTTTTATTGGTAATTTTAAAATTTCCTGTAAACCTCTGAGAGGTTTTGTTACTATCAACCAGTACATTATTTATTTATTTATTGTAAATAAAGAATAAATTGAAAAACTCAAAGGCTAAATAGTATGCCTGCTGCTTACCTGGGAGTAAATCCCATTAATTTCAGCGGGGCTTACCTGCAGGGATACATGATGTGATCAAGCTGTGTGCATATTTGCTAGGATAAGACCCTTTTCTACTGCGGAAAGGAATAGAAAAATTCAAAAAGCTAAAGCAGACCTAACTTGAATGGAATCTAATTTTTAAGAAATTATGTTTAGGATCCGAACGTGAAGTCTACTAGGGCTGCCATCATATGAGCATTATAATATCCTGCTCCCACCGGAAACAACCGTGGGGAGGGGGGGAGCATAGATAGGATGCATAGTTGCAGACAAGACCTGCCAAAAAAAACACCAAAGAATCTTGCTGGCTAAAAATTGGAAAACACACGAAGTGCCAACAGTGGAGGAATGGCAGATGAAGATGATGGACTTTTGGGAGCTAGCCAACCTGACCGGAAGAGTCCGTGACCATAAGGAGGAGGAGTACCAGGAGGAATGGAAGAAATTTTAAGACTATTTAGCTAAGTATGCTAAGATAATGTAAACAGAAATACTTGCAAGTACCAGATAGGCCTAGGATTTAAATATGTGATGCTATAGAATAATATGTCTAAAGTAAAAATGAAAAGAAAGATGTTAATTGACTAAGTAAATTACATGTGAAAATAGTTTTGGAAAACTGTTACAATGATATACATTGAAACTCAGCTTGGGGGAGTCGAGGTCATGTAAAGAAAAGTGGAATTATTACACTTAAGATTTATGTTTGTTTGTCTATAAATATGGAATAATAATAAATATGGAAAATCAATTTTAAAATTGGGGGGAAATAATATATTTATGTACGCTACAACAGCGGCAAGAGTTTTGCTAGCGCAAGGATGGAAGAATGAGGAAATCCCAACGAAAGAACAGTGGCAAGAAAAACTGATGAGCTATGCGGAATTGGCTGAGTTGACATACAAACTGCGTAATAAGGACAACCGTGACTTCAAGGAACCTTTTTACAAATTATCTAAAAAGACAACAACCACGATTTGGACTCCTTGGCAGGTTTTGAAGAAACATCCACAAAGTTATCAGCTGAATATATGATAGATAAGGCAACGATATGTACAATTTTATAATATGCAGAGGATAATATGTGCAATGAAATCAGGGAGGGGAATTGAGGGAAGTCCTGGAGGGGGGGGGAAGGAGAAAAAAAGGGGGGAATGTAAATGCTTAGGTTGATCGATAATCTGTTTGTTAAAATCGTTCAATAAAAATATATTTAAAAAAGAACAAGATAGGATGCATGGCTGCAATCTTAAACACAACTAGGATTTCAGTATCAATGGCACGTTCAAGGGAACTTAGAACTGAAAAGAGTATAGAAATAAAGCCATTAAACGCCCCCCCCCCATAGGAAACTGATGCATTTACTTACTGATCGGGAGAAAACAGTTTGCGCCTCCCAGAAGTATCCGCGCTGCGTCCTCTTCGCTTCGTATAACGTGAGAATGCAAAAGCCACTTCCTGAAAATGCCAGATTGCAAAGGCGCGGGGGAATTCCAAAGTTTGCGCAGGGAGGCGCTAACCCAATTAATTTCCGCGAAGCGGCTGGACCAGAAGAGCAGGACTTCGCTTCCCAAAAGGGCGGCGGGCCAGGATCCCCGCTTCTCCCCGGAGAGGAAGGCAGAGCTGCAGCCCGCAGCCCAGCAGGAAGAGCGCTGCAAAAAGGAGGGAGCCTCGGGGATCTTCTGCAATTCGGGCACACAGGGGGGAAAAAACACCCAGAAAAACCCACCCTTTTCGTTTTGGAAGCCTGGAACAACTGCTCTGCAAAAGCTGGCGCCCCCGGGCGCTCAGCTGGAGAAGGAGGGCCGGCCCAGTGGGGCGTCCCAGTAGGAGGGCGCCCCCAGCGGCTCCTCGAGAAGCTGCGCCAATAATAATAATTAATAATAATAATAAAATAATAATAAATAATAAAATAATATATTTTTTTTTAAAAAAATGATATTTATTAAATTTTACAAACAATAAAAAGTTACAAAATTAAAAAATAGGAAATAGAAAAAGAGTAACAATAATAAAAAAGAAATAGAAAAATACAAAGACAAAATACATAAAAAATAAAGAAAAAGTTAAAAAGAAATCAATATTTTCATGTCTTATATTTCATTAACTTGTTTCCTGACCTCCTCACACACCCCCTTTTTTGTATTCCAGTTCACATGGTTAATTCAGCAAATCCTTACCCTCTATCATTTATCTTCACTTAATATCTTAACCTATTATAACTATATATTTCCAATCATTGTCAATCCGTATTTACATATTCTTGTTAATCTTTTTACCAATACCGCTTGTTTTCAATCCAACGTCCCTTTAGCATTCATTAATTTTACAGTATTTCTGCAAGTAGTCTTTAAATATTATTATTATTTATATTATTATTAATATAATAATAATATACCCCCCCCCATCTGGCTGGGCTTGCGGAAATTAATTCAATAGGGCTTGCTGGCTTCTTGTTCCAGTGCCGAGTTTTACGTACAAGCTAAACAAACTATAGCTTAGGGTCCCACTCTTGGGGGCCCCCAAAAAAATTAAAGGGGAAAAAACAACTGAATGTACCTTTCCAAAATATAAGATAAAAAACAAATAAAATAAAACCTACATACAGCAACAGTGTTTTGTGTTGTGTAGGCTCCTATGATGTAAATCATGGACCCCTAAAACATTCTTGTGGGGAGTGGGGGGTTATTGGGTTGTTTTTTATTTTGGTTACATATTTTGTGGTTTTATATTCTGATTTTGTTCTGTTGAAGCGACCTGAGACCTCCTGGTCTAGGGTGGTATATAAATTCAGTAAAAGAAATAAAGAAATAAAGAAATAAGCAAGCCACTAAGTAACAGCCTGAGCTAAAAACACCATTTTAACTGATCGCTGAAAAGGCGAGCTGTTAATCTGTTGAAACGGACCCACCTGGGCCCATTTGAAGCGGCATCTTTTGAACAGCCGTGGCGACATATTACTGATTTTTGCTGAATTTGGGGTGGAGGAGGAACCAGTTAAGATATTAACTGAGCCAAAATTTTGAAAAAAGAAAAGACATTAACTGAGCCGATAGGCCCAAGGGAAAGGGGAGGAAAAGAGGCCACATTGGGAAAAATACGAGGTTTTGTGATTAAATTTAAACTGCCACAGGCCTCAATTGGATGCTCTTTACATTTATCGACGGCTTCATTTTACGAGGATAAGAGTAAACACGTATAACGTGGTCACCAAAAGACAGATAAAATTGTCAGGTTTTTTGACACCGCATTGGCTGAACCTCTTTTGCCTCTGAAATAAATGGCATGCGATTTTATTTCTAAACCCATGTCATTAACTGAGTCAACTCTTTTCTGTGGTTTTGCCACCGTTTTTTCCTGTCCGGTCTCCTCAAGACCTGACTTGAGGAAGTCTTTGTTGAATAAATTCTTTTTTCCTCCCCTCAGTCCGTCAGTTTTCGATGATAAGCTATTTTTCAGTTTACAGAGAAGGTCTTGCCAAGTACTATTCTGTTGTGAGGGAATCATATTCCCACACAGAAATTGAAGAAAACTCATTCACATAATACTTCTGCTGTCATACAGCTTGTGAACTATCTCAGCTAAGGTCTGGTTCAAATAGTCTCGGAAAGGCATTGAAAATCTATTTAATGTTGATAAGTAATTTCTGTTTGCATTCGTTATTTTGAATCTCTCAGTGCCCTCATCATTGCATGTCCTTCTATCATTATATTTGCTATTATAGCTAGCTTGATAATATAAAATTATGAAATTAACATTTAAAAGGCAAAACAATGGCAAAATAATAATGCAATTTATTTGATAGAGATGATCCTGGAAAGTTTCAGAACAAAATGGAGGACAGGATAAGCAATCAAAGGAGCCTTTAAAAATGTGCACTTTATAGAAATGTGCACTTTGTCATCCAAGCCCATATTTTCAAGAAAAATAATGTGTTCCTAAGGTTTCTGCAAGGAAAAGTCAACTTGCCAAACCCATCTTTGTGTGCATATGCTTTAAAGCTTGTTTGAAGCTCATTTCTCTGCCTCAAAGAATTCTGGGTACTGTAGTTAAACCCTCAAAGAGGTACAATTACCAGCAAACCTTAACAAACTACAGTGCCCAGAATTCTCTGAAGGGAAAATGTGCGCTGAATGTGCACAATGTCTAGTGTGTATACAGACATACTTTAGCATCTTCCCTCTGCAAAGGGATTTCTTCTGGAGAGGGTTTTCAGAGTGTAGGGCTACAGGTAGGCGGACAGGAAGAGAAAGATGAGTTGGGCAAGTTGCTTTTTGGATACAATAGAACATACTTTCCATATCATACTAAAAATATGTGAATATTTAACATTTATTCACAGGACCCTACTTGTATGCACTCAACTTTCAAAGCAGCTCTTCAAATAGCAGGACTTATATTACATGTAGGGACGCGGGTGGCGCTGTGGTGTAAACCACTGAGCCTAGGGCTTGCTGGTCGGAAGGTCGGCGGTTCGAATCCCTGCGACAGGGTGAGCTCCCAGTGCTCAGCACCAGCTCCTGCCAACCTAGCAGTTCGAAAGCACACCAGTGCAAGTAGAAAAATAAGTACTGCTCCGGCGGGAAGGTAAACAGTGTTTCCGTGCGCTGCTCTGGTTTCGCTGGCTTAGTCATGCTGGCCACATGACCCGGAAAAACTGTCTGCGGACAAACATCGGCTCCCTCGGCCAGTAAAGCGAGATGAGCACCGCAACCCCAGAGTTGTTTGCGACTAGACTTAACTGTCAGGGGTCCTTTACCTTTACCTTTTTAAGTTAGATGTAGTTTTCAAAGCTGCTTCTCCCCAACTCTTTCTGTCTTTTCTTCTTCTTTTAGGCATGGCTAATCCAAGTTCATCGTTGTTAGATGAAGCTGTGCAGCAAATAGCAGAACAACAACATGCCCAAGCCTCTGAAATAGAAAGCAACAAGGCTGTCCTTATTAGGTTGCAGGTAATATGACTTTTGGGACGTGGGTGGCACTGTGGGTTAAACCACAGAGCCTAGGACTTGCCGATCAGAAGGTCGGTGGTTCGAATCCCCGTGACGGGGTGAGCTCCCGTTGCTCGGTCCCTGCTCCTGCTAACCTAGCAGTTCGAAAGCACGTCAAAGTGCAAGTAGATAAATAGGTACCGATCCGGAGGGAAGGTAAATGGCGTTTCCATGCGCTGCTCTGGTTGGCCAGAAGCGGCTTAGTCATGCTGGCCACATGACCCGGAAGCTGTACGCCAGCTCTCTCGGCCAATAAAGCGAGATGAGCGCCGCAACCCCAGAGTCAGTCACGACTGGACCTAATGGTCATGCGCCCCTTTACCTAATACTGTATGACTTTTAGAAAATAACACTTGCACAAAAGGAAATGCCATCCTGAATCTCTGCTCAGTTTCAGTTCAGATATATGGCTTAGTCAAGAATTGTCCAAGAGGGCAGTTTTTAGGACTCATCCAATTGAAATTGCAGTGGTACCTTGGGTTACATACGCTTCAGGTTACATACGCTTCAGGTTACAGACTCCGCTAACCCAGAAATAGTACCTCGGATTAAGAAATTTGCTTCAGGATGAGAACAGAAATCGTGCTCTGGCGGTGTGGCGGCAGCAGGAGGCCCCATTAGCTAAAGTGGTGCTTCGGGTTAAGAACAGTTTCAGGTTAAGAACGGACCTCCGGAACGAATTAAGTATGAAACCAGAGGTACCACTGTACTTCTGTATGACCAAACACACTTTGATCTGGTTGTGTCAAACCCACCCATAAATATGGAATGAATGTAAGCTCGTAAGAAGAGCCTCCTGGATCAGGCCAGCATTCCCTGGTCCTGAATGTGGTAACTGTGCCCCTGAAGGACCAGGTGCGTAGCCTGGGAGTCATTTTGGACTCACAGCTGTCCATGGAGGCACAGGTCAAATCTGTATCCAGGGCAGCTGTTTACCAGCTCCATCTGGTACGCAGGCTGAGACCCTATCTGCCTCCGTCTATCTGGACTGTCTCGCCAGAGTGGTGCATGCTCTGGTTATCTCCCGCTTGGACTACTGCAATGCGCTCTACGTGGGGCTACCTTTGAAGGTGACCCGGAAACTACAACTAATCCAGAACGCGGCAGCTAGACTGGTGACTGGGAGCGGCCGCAGAGACCACATAACACCGGTCTTGAAAGATCTACATTGGCTCCCAGTACGTTTCCGAGCACAATTCAAAGTGTTGGTGCTAACCTTTAAAGTCCTAAACGGCCTTGGTCCAGTATATCTGAAGGAGCGTCTCCACCCCCATCGTTCTACCCGGACACTGAGGTCCAGCACCGAGGGCCTTCTGCAGTTCCCTCACTGCAAGAAGCCAAGTTACAGGGAACCAGGCAGAAGGCCTTCTCGGTAGTGGCGCCTTCCCTGTGGAACACCCTCCCACCAGATGTCAAAGAGAACAACAGCTACCAGGCTTTTAGAAGACATCTGAAGGCAGCCCTGTTTCGGGAAGCTTTTAATGTTTGATGTATTGTAGTATTTTAATATTCTTTTGGAAGCCGCCCAGAGTGGCTGGGGAAGCCCAGCCAGATGGGCGGGGTATAAATAATAAATAAATTATTATTATTATTATTATTATTATTATTATTATTATTATTATCCTGTTCTCAAAGTGGCCAAGCAGATGCCCTTAGGAAGCATGCATGCAAGGCCCAAGGCTCCGGGCCGTCTTTAGCAGATGCAACGCCGGGGTGCAGATATCCGCCCAGTACCCCCAAATTACCACGGATAGTGTTGGGGTGGCTGTGGCTGCGCACTGCCAGCCATCTGGGGGGGGGGGACTCTCCCCCATGCTGCTGTAGGAGAGCGATCCTCGCAGAGGCTTGGGAGTGAAGTTGCGCCCCTCCCAAGCCTCCACGGAAGGAGAGCGCAGCTTCCCTCCGAAGCCTCCCCAGGAGGAGAGTGATCCACGCAGAGGCTTGGGAGGAAAGCTGCATGTCTGCCAGCCTTATGGTTGGCAGGGCGCAGCTGGCAGGCATGCAAGGAAAGGGGAGGCCACTGGCAAAGCCGCATAGCTCCCCCACTTGCTGGGGCACCCCTGAGAGACCTGCGCCCTGGCGCGACGCACCACTAAGCCCTATGGGAAAGACGGCTCTGCCAAGGCTATATAGCACTACAGCATTTACCTCTTTCCAGTTGTCTGTACCGTATGGAGGAGGATTTTAGGGACAAGTTACATATTTTTTTCTTAGAAGAGCAGCAATTTCACATTCGAGTTCTTTAAGAATTACTGGGTGTATTGTTACTTGGACCCACCAACCTGTCAGTTTTATCTTGCCATTAAGGCCTGGAACCTCATCTCTTGTCAACACTATTTGCCCCAGTTCCTTGGACTCTCTCTCTTCCTGCGTACATTAGTTCAGGCACAAGGATATGTCCTATGTCTTCTGCCCTAAAGACAAGTGGGAAAAGTCATATGATTTCCTGCAGTCTCCTTGCCCCAGCACCCTAGAAGAAGACTTGAAATACAGCAAATTGGTGGAAAGTTTTTATTTATTAAAATAATAACAATTAGATGATCTGCAGTATAAAAGTCAATTCGAACAAGTGTGGGCAGGTGAAGATAGTTTTTTCTCCTATCGGCATGTGTGCACACACATTTTGTAGCTTCTGAGCCAAGGACTGAAATAAATTACCTTCCTTGCTGTTCTAGAGTCATTTAGGCTACCTAGAAAAGAAGTCTGTCATGTGGTAGGGGAGGGGAAGCAGATGCTGTTTGAGGATGACAATTCCAAGCTTCCCTTGAATGTAAAGAACTAGTCATGTTGATTGGGTATTGTGACATCACAGATCATTTTAATCAGGAAAGGCCAACAGCAAAACAATAAAATTATTCTTTTCAATTTAATAAATTAGAAAGCCAAATTTCGAGATAAAGCAGAGTCATATGTACTTTTTTACAGTGCTATAAATTTTTATACTACTAATTGTAATGCTTTCACAATTTTGTTTTCTTTTAAATAAATGAAAATAGCTAGTTAACTAAACCTCAAGCAATTACACCATTGTATAAATAATTTAATGCTATCCACCAAAAGTATTAACTTTTCACTGTATATTACTATATTTTCCCATAGACTCAGCTTCAGGATCTTGAGGCACAAATGAAACTTGTTATGGCAGACAGAAAGGCAACAGAAAGGCAAATGTATCATCAAGATGAAGCCATAATAAGTACAAAAGATCACTGTGAAAATCTGGAGGTTCAGATCACAGCCTTGTACGTTGAGAATCTAAAGCTTGCATTTGATACGGAAACACTGCAAGAAGAGTATAAACTGATGCTTCAAAGAAACAGTGCCTACTATGCAAAAATGGCTGCTCATAGAGACCACTTTGTGGAGGCAGAAAACAAATTGCCACTCATGACTGAGCTCACTAAGAAAAAAGCTGTGGTCAAAGAGATGATTACAAACAAGGAGGAATTAATGTCTGTTCTTCAGAATCCAGAAGTACCGGTAAATACTACTAACCAGTCTCAGGTCCAATTAATTGGCGATTCTCCTTGACATCTGGGGGGAGGGCATTCCACAGGGTGGACACCACCACTGAGAAGGCCCTCTGCCTCGTCCCCTGTAACTTTACACAGTGAGGGAGCCACCAGAAAGCCCTGGGAGCTGGACCTCAGGGTCAGGGATGGAGGTGGAGACATTCCTTCAGGCATACTGGTCCGAGGCCATTTAGGGCTTTAAAGGTCAGCACCAACACTTAGAATTGTGCTCAGAAACGTCCTGGGAGACAGCGTAGGTCTTTCAGGACTGGAATTATATGGTCCTGGTGGCCGCTCCCAGTCACCAGTCCAGCTGCCGCATTCTGGATTCGTTGTAGTTTCTGACTCACCTTCAAAGGTAGCCCCACGTAGAGCGCATTGCAGTGGTCCAAGAGTGTACCACTCTGGCGAGACAGTGCACAGGCAGGCAGGGTCTCAGCCGGCATAGCAGGTGGAGCTAGTAGACAGCTGCCCTGGACACTTCTCTGTGTATGTCAGTGTATGTGTTTGGGTGTTGTAGAAGTAGCCCAAAACCACAGCAAAAGTAAATAGCCAACTGGAGGCTGGCAACCTTTTGACTTAGCAATGTAGAATACACAGTAGGAACAAAGTATGAACTATACAGAGCATATCTAAAGCAAAAATTAAAACTGCTTAACTAATTTCAATTTACATGTCCTACATGGGTATCACAGACATGTCCAAGTCCATGAAGAAATCAGGAATAGCAACAGTACCCAAGGCTTCAGCTGTGAGAAGTAGTAGCTGTACTTACTTATAATGTCCTGTTACTGCAATCTGACCTCAAGTGATGACACTTTCTGTAGTAGCAGCTTTGGGTGTCATTTCAATCAGGAAATGAATTAGGATCAAATGCCCCTCAGAGCTGCTTAGCTTATGAGTTCAGGAGCATCCCATAACTGCTTTAAAACAAAGAGAAAATATTGGGAGGTCCAATTATGGATCTCCTCTATCACATCTAATTTGGATCTAAGAATCAACATGCTTGGACATGGAAAACCACATTAGTTGCTAAGCACAGTATTGCATGCTTGAAAAGCCAAAGTTCTGTTTCTGATGAAATTTGGGTATTCAACAAATTTAGATATTACTTTTAAGAGCGAGTTGATCTTGGGAGATCATGTGAGGATCATGTATCCTACCCATTCTATGTTTGTTTTTATTTTTTTCATTTCTCTTTTCGTTGTTGTTCATTTGCCAATTACTATTTAGATTCAATTTTGGCATTTACTTAAAACTTCTAGCACTGAATCTTGAAACAATCCCAATTGTCATTTAAATTCCAAAAAGATCTGTGAACATAAAAATATTTTCATATTCTTTTATCTATCTGTAGGATGAAATCGTATATTTGGAAGCTGAAATTAATGCGTTGAAAGAAGCGATCAATGGAAAGGAAAATGCACTTAGAGATGAAAGAAATGTGCATGCAAGGCTTCAAAAAGAAATTCAGGTGATTTTCAGTCAATAGATCATCATCAATCTTTATTATGGTCCAGAGACCCAACAAATCATTACAAAGCAATACACAATTCATACAGCCTACCTCCAGGTTAAACAAGCATTTTGTTCAGAATATAGGGATCATTTGTTCTTGCAACCACCGATAAAAACTTTGCCACTGCTAATGTTCTAGCATTTGTCCGGTCTTCCAATAGGAACCTGACATAGTGAGCCTCTGATTTTCCTGGGAAAGGTACCAGCAAGGGTAGTATCAGTTCAGCCCTGGCTTGCTCATATTTTGCACAATGCAACAAAATATGTTTTATGGAATTGATGTCTTGAGCACACGAGCAAAGTCAATAGAATAGAATATGTCACCAGCTGTGTTGTGGTTCATGTCTTCTAGAAAAAGAACTCTTAATTCTAAAACTTATACATTTTTGAAAAATCCCAGTAGTCTAGGAATATGAATAAAAACAAATCAGTATTGCTGGGGTTCTCTCCCACCTCCATTCCACAAACACAGAACAACAAAAGCTGGTATTTTACTTTATTGCAATGTGGAATAGTTATGATATTCTGTTTATTGTTATTATTTATCACATGAACCACTTGCTTGACAATTTGTATCAGTAGCGCATGATGAGCTGGAAAAATATTGCTATGTTACAGAATCAAATGTTGGGTACCAGTATTGTGAATATTTGGGTCTTATTGACTCTCAACATAGACCCTGGTGGTTGTGTCGTCTGTTTCACTATGTACTATAAATCAGCACATAGAGGAGCTAATTGATCTTTGCGCAAATGACTACAACATATTGATACCTAAAATGGTACATTGGTGAGTCAAACAAACATTGTGTGTGGGTCCTCTCCACACTGGTTATACAGTGGTACCTCGGGTTACATACACTTCAGGTTACATATGCTTCAGGTTACAGACTCTGCTAACCCAGAAATAGTACCTCGGGTTAAGAACTTTGCTTCAGGATGAGAACAGAAATCGTGCTCTGGTGGCGCGGCAGCAGCAGGAGGCCCCATTAGCTAAAGTGGTGCTTCAAGTTAAGAACAGTTTCGGGTTAAGAACGGACCTCCGGAACGAATTAAGTTCTTAACCCGAGGTACCACTGTATTGCTGTAACCTGCTCTGAGACCTTCTGGGGAAGGGCAGGAAATAATAATAATAGATAACATGAGCAATGCAAATGAGGGTTTAATAACTGCATGCAAAGAAATTTTAATGAAGCTCCAAAAAGTTGTGGTAGGTATCTCAAGATATCTCTGTGAAGTCCAACAGGAGTCTGCCTTGCCCACTTTGGTGTGAAGTTTTGGAGTAGTCTGCTAGCAGTATGCTGACAATACCCACTCTCTCTCTCTTCTGGCCTCATGGTCTTTCTCTCTACACAGTCAGAATGACCAACGGTCAGGGATGATGGAAGGGGCAGTATTTAATCCCATACATGTCAACTCAGAAATAAAACCCACTGTGGGAGAGAACTGCATCCTAAAAAACCTTTGTGACCTTATATCTGTTTGCTGTATGTCTGTTGTGCTCAAGCATTTCTCAGCTGTGTTTATTCTTATTGTTAACAGGTGCAGAATAAAAGATATGAAGCTATACTAAAGCGTTTGCATTGTCAAGTGAACAAATTTCAGTCCAGCAAAAGACAGCGGCGCTGTAACCTTCACCAAATGGAAGAAAAAGTAGCAGAACTAAAGAATCTCCTTGAAACAACTGATTGATAGACTATATGGTCATTTTAAGGATATGGTTCGCTTTCTTTATGTAACAAAGCGTTAAGTTTGTCCTATACTTACCGTTCATGGAGCTTTCCTATCTCCTCAACATTTTCTTTCTGATACTGTCTTTTCCTCAGTTACAAATGCACTTTTCACCTACACAAGAGTCACTGTGATGCAGAAAAGCATTGAAGTAGGGGAAAAACAGAAGTTCACGCCACCTGCTTACTCTCTGATTTGCTGTTCTTATAAAACTTGGTTGTGCTATTTGAATTTAAGCCCCACAAATATAAAGAAGCCACCAGATAGATCTGATTCTGGAGTAATTCTGTGACATGCAAAGCTATACCTAGTCTGAATCTGGGAAATCCATAAAGCAAAATATTTAATTCATCCGGATGGACAAAAAAGGTGAAGCGCATGGCTGCAATCCTAAGGATGTTTACCTTAAATCTCAGCAAAATCACTGAAATTGGGGGTCTAAATACAGGTTATACACAAATGCATGTAACTGAACCGTGAGGGTTATTATATGTTTAGAACACTATGGGACAAACTGGTGCATGGTAGTACTACCATTTGGTACTCAAACCTGCCCCTTCTCTGAAGAAAAAGAGGACAGAGGTGATGTTATAGGCATTAGATAGGAGGACCTGCACTTAAATATTTGGGGTTCCAGTATCTCTGAACAATCTGTTACTTTCTGTTTCCCTTCTAAGGGACTGAATTGTTACTACCTGTTACTTTCTGTTTCCCTTCTAAGGGGCTGAATTGTTACTACCAAACTACAAGAAAGAAGATTCCACCTAAACATTAGGAAGAACTTCCTGACAGTAAGAGCTGTTCGACAGTGGAATTTGCTGCCAAGGAGTGTGGTGGAGTCTCCTTCTTTGGAGGTCTTTAAGCAGAGGCTTGACAACCATATGCCAGGAGTGCTCTGATGGTGTTTCCTGCTTGGCAGGGGGTTGGACTCGATGGCCCTTGTGGTCTCTTCCAACTCTATGATTCTATGATTCTACTACCTGTTTCTTTGCTATTCCAGTATTAAAAGAAGACTTATGCAGAATGGAATATGAGGGGGTTCCCTGTTTCATTGCTGTGGCTGGGACACTCATGTGCCATGTCTGTCTGTAAAATATTTTTCATGTGGTTCAGTCTAGCAAACATATTTTTCAGCTACGTAAGTTTTAGGCCCTGTATAGCAGAGGCTGTTTGAGAGATGCTGCCTAGACAGCGATGTTTTGCACTACTCTCTATGTAAAAGGTAAAGGTAAAGGTACTTCTGCCCGTACGGGCCAGTTGTGTCCGACTCCAGGGTTGTGCGCCCATCTCACTTAAGAGGCCGGGGGCCAGCGCTGTCCGGAGACACTTCCGGGTTACGTGGCCAGCATGACGAAGCTGCTCTGGCGAGCCAGCACCAGCGCAGCACACGGAAACGCCGTTTACCTTCCCGCTATAAAGCGGTACCTATTTATCTACTTGCACTTAGGGGTGCTTTCAAACTGCTAGGTGGGCAGGAGCTGGGACCGAAAGACGGGAGCTCACCCCGCCGCGAGGATTCGAACCGCCGACCATGCGATCGGCAAGCCCTAGGCACTGAGGCCACAGCGCCACCCGCGTCCCCCACTCTCTTTGTAAGGGCTAACTAAATGCCAAAGAACCTTTAAAAAGGAATAAAATTTTTGAAAGGGTTTTTCTTCCAAACTTCGCAGCTTATCCTTTTATTTGGTGCAAGGCAGGACTGGCCCAAGACATTCTGCCACCTGAGGTGAACCAGAAAATGGTGCCCCCATCTGGTATTCAGAAGTAGAGTGCCCCTGAAGTTGGGGACTCTATTTCAGTTAGGGCCATCTAACAGCTCTTGCTAGCACCGCCCACCTCACCGCAACCCACCACCACGTCTGCATGCCTCTTGCCTCTTTTTAAAGCCATCTGACCTAGCAGCAACTTCACTGCATCTTTAGACTGTCAATCCTACTAGTTCAAAGCAGAAAGGATCTCCAAGGATTTCATGCCAAGGATCTCCACTGCATGCAATCTCTCCCGCATGGAAGAGGCAGGCAGTGAACCTGAGATATACTCGGAGTCGAGAGTGGACTTCATGCTCTTTACTCAGCTCATAGTGACGAGGAGGAATGGAGTTCCCCCAGAATGTCTGTCTTATATACATTATTTACACCATGGGCCCCACGTGATTGGCTAATTCCGGGATTCTCCTGTAGGCCAATCAGGTTGTGGATTCCCTTCCATCTGGAGCTGGATTGGGTGGCTCCTGTGGACCAATCAGACTGCTGCCTTTTAGATCCCATTCAACTCAGTACATAACACCACCGCTCTGACCATGACAAGGGACCGATGTCAATATTCCCCCACTTTCAGGTCACCCTCTTCCCATGCCCCAGTTCTCAGGATTTTATCGATTTATTCCCTGTTCTTCAAATGCATTGTCACGTTGGCTTCCAACAGAATATTATAAAGTGCCATAAAGATTACTAATCCATTAAAAGGCACTAAAAGCAGCAACTATATACAAGTGGCATCCATTTTAACATAACTTCTAAACAAAAGTTTAAAGCCTATAGGTCCAGGCCAGGTGCGTGGGTGGGACAACCAAAAGATATAGGACTTAAATTATATTGTGAGGTTACTCTGCCTGCACGTCAATTGAGAATGCTTATGGGTTCTGGATTACTGCACTGATGCAATTGAAACCAGCTGGAAGCTCCAAGTGCTTATTTAGGGCATCCTCCCACAAACTGGTGCCCTCTAGATGTTTTGGTCTTCATCAGCCCCAATTAGCACAGCCAAGGATCAGGGATGTGGGGAGTTATAATCTGCCAGGTAGGAAGAGCTGACCTAGAAGTGGTTCCCTCCTCTTGCAGTGAGGACTGAACCTTAGTAATAAGCCAGTCTGTGACTCCACCTTGTGGAAAAGAGTTATGCCTGCACAGAAGCGTTTTTGGACAACGCTGATTTTTTTTTCTTGTGGGAGTTCTTGTTGAGAGAGTGGTGCACATCTGCACAGGATAGGTGACTCACCAGGCTGAAAGCATTCTACCAGCCACATGTGGTGGCCTAACAGTGGTTTCACAATTCACCAATTTTGCTGCTAAGGGTTTTGAACCAGCATGATCCTGACAAGCCACAATGCCTGAGTGAATCAAGCTTGGCTTGTTATAATTAGTGCAGTTCTAAGAACAACGACTTAGACTATCCAGTTAGTTCACAGCTGGAATGTGATTTGAAACTGGGCACTGCCTGGGCTCCAGATGTCAACATCAAATGGGTCAGGTGAAAGGGCCCTGGGACCTTATGGTGAAGGGTGGGTAAGAAATTGAGGAGAAGAACAACAACAACAACAACAACAACAACAACAACAACAACAACAACAACAACAACATGCATTTAATCCAACAGTACACCTCATAATCTCAAATACAGATCTATACCTCTTTCAGTGAAACAAAGTGGCACTTGATAGGCTGGATAAATTAAGGACAATGAACCTGTGACGTTTGCAGAATGAGCAGCCCCAATGGTACCTGTACTGAGAGAATTCTCTTTTTTTTATAAATTTTTTTTATTGGTTTTACAACATTTTGTAAACAATACAAACAAATAAAAAGACAAACAAACATGTATAATTTCATGACCTTTTTTCCATAACCCTCATTTCTCGGACTTCCCCATACCTCCCCTTTCTGCATCCCAATTTACTAAATTATTTCAGCAGCTTCTAAACAGTTTTTGTCAAATATGTGTTCTCTTAATCTTTTCTTTGACTTAATCTTATGTCACTGTATCCCTTTTTCTCTCAACACTTCGACATTTTAGCATTCCTCAATTTTATAATAGTTCTTAAGATAGATTTTAAATTTCTTCCAGTCCTCTTCCGCCGTCTCTTTCCTCTGGTCACGGATTCTGCCAGTCATCTCAGCCAATGTCATATAGTCCATCACTTTCATCTGCCACTCTTCCACGGTGGGTAGGTCTTGTGTCTTCCAATACTTTGCGATGAGTATTCTTGCTGCTGTCGTAGCATACATAAAGAAAATTCTATCTTTCTTTGACACCGATTGGCCGACTATGCCCAAGAGAAAGGCTTCTGGGTTTTTTGGGAAAGTACATTTAAGTACCTTTTTCATTTCATTATATATCATTTCCCAGAAAGCCTTAATCTTCGGGCACGTCCACCAAAGGTGGAAGAAGGTACCTTCGGTTTCTTTACACTTCCAACACTTATTGTCGGGCAGATGATAAATTTTTGCTAGCTTGATGGGGTCATGTACCACCTGTAAATCATTTTCATAATGTTTTCCTTTAAATTTCCTTTAATTTACATGCCGTAAATTTTATACCGGTGTTCCACAACCATTCCCAGTCAGCAAACATAATGTTATGACCAATGTCCTGTGCCCATTTAATCATAGCCGATTTAACTGTTTCGTCTTGTGTATTCCATTTCAGCAGCAGATTATACATTCTTGACAATTTTTTAGTATTGGGTTCTAACAATTCAGTTTCTAATTTTGATTTCTCCACCTGGAAGCCAATTTTCCTATCTTGTTTATAGACCTCCATTATTTGGTAATAATGGAGCCAATCTCGCTGTACTGAGAGAATTCTCCTCAATTTGATTCAGTGTTGGACTCAGCAAACCACACAGCTTTTAAAAGTGAACTATCAATTTCACATTTCCAGCTTTGGAATCTGTTGCACTCCTGATGACATAATGAGGATTGCGACAGCATGTGAATGCCTAACCCCCCCCCCAGCCCACCAACACGTGCATGTTTTCTTCACATTTACCTGGCAGCAGCTGGAGTAGTGGAATGTCAGGAATGGTAGGGCCTAAGGTCCAAGCATCCTTGGAAGTTTAATTTTCCCAGGGCATCTGAGTATTTAGGAAGCTTGGGGGAGAAGAGGGAGGTGCGCTGGTTCAAATCATTATGAAATCCAAAGTAGAACTCGCAGGACATACCGTGCTTGCTTTGTAATGTTCCTGAGAGCATTATGTGCTAGCCAAACTCATGTTCAAAGGCCTGCATCTATGAACTTCAGCAATATCGCTAATGGAAGCAAGATGGCTCTGTGTACAACAATGTTGTAATTTATGAAGTGCAGTGTTTGCTGTTCTTTCAAATCCTGTACAGTGGTGCCCCGCAAGACGAATGCCTCGCAAGACGGAAAACTCGCTAGACGAAAGAGTTTTCCGTTTTGGAGGTACTTCGCAAAACGAATCTCCTATGGGCTTGCTTTGCAAGACGAAAATGTCTTGCGAGTTCCTGCGGGGGGCTTTTCATTCCCCCCCTTTTTCTAAGCCGCTAAGCCGCTTATCAGCTGATCCGATAAGCCGCTAAAAGCCGCTAATAGCGCTAATCCGCTAATCCGTCAATGGGCTTGCTTCGCAAGACGAAAAAACCGCTAGACGAGGAGAATCACAGAACAGATTCTTTTCGTCTTGCGAGGCACCACTGTATTTGGGGAGAAGATCTAAGAAGGGGCAAACTCTCTTGTTTCACTTTTAGGGTGGAGGGCCCCCCTGCAGATTTTAGAGGGGCGCTGAACAGAGTTCTTCAAGTTTTCTTGTTATGACAGTCACCATTTTAGATTTTGAAGAAAGCCCCATTCTGAAGGGATTTTGGTGGTGATGGGGAACAGTGCTCCTTTTATTACAGCAGTCAGTCCCCTCCCATGCGCTTCCAAACAGCTTCTGTTGCTGTTCTGTTGCCACTGTCAACAGAACAGAGCATTAAGCACTCTGGTGTGGGTTAAACCACAGAGCCTAGGGCTTGCCGATCAGAAGGTTGGTGGTTCGCATCCCCGCAATGGGGTGAGCTCCCGTTGCTTGGTCCCTGCTCCTGCCAACCTAGCAGTTTGAAAGCATGTCAAAGTGCAAGTAGATAAATAGGTACCACTCCGGCGGGAAGGTAAACAGCGTTTCTGTGCACTGCTCTGGTTTGCCAGAAGCGGCTTAGTCATGCTGGCCACATGACCCGGAAGCTGTACGCCGGCTCCCTCGGCCAGTAAAGCGAGATGAGCGCCGCAACCCTAGAGTCGGCCACGACTGGACCTAATGGTCAGGGGTCCCTTTACCTTTAAGGAGGCTGGGACTTTCAGCCTCAGCAACTGATCCATGGGGCAAGACCTACTGGGCATGAGCTGCTGAGCTCGTTAGGCCTGACATTCCGCCAATTCTGTACAAATTGTACTCTTGCTAATAAAGAGTTAACTCCGGCTTGCACAGTGTGATTTACTGCCAGTTCTTTCCTCAAAGGAGGTAATGCTACCAGTGACCAGGAAGCTGTACGCCGGCTCCCTCGGCCAATAAAGTGAGATGAGCGCCGCAACCCCAGAGTCGGCCGCGACTGGACCTAACAGTCAGAGGTCCCTTTACCTTTACCTTTAAATTTCAGCAGCCCCCTGAAATTTGCCCCCAGCTCCCCATTTACCCTTTCCATGTTTTACGAATAGGACTACGAACAGAGGGGAGGGCATTCTTGCTTGCCAGCAAATTTGGGGTGAAGAAAGTGTTGCAATTATCTATCCCAACATGTTTGGATTTTGATTCATCATTAGCTAGAGGCCAGCTACGCACATGAGTCACGCTTCTCAAAGCCTCATACTTGATTCCATGCAGTATCGTCCGCACACCAAGGGCTGTTTAATTTAAGTTAATTAACTGTAATTTTATCCTACTTTCCAGACAAATAGTGTCTCCTACAGCGGCTCACATCAATGCAAAAAATGAGAGACAGGCCCTGCCTTCGGGTTAACAAGTAGAAAAAAAGGACAAGTTATATCCAGGTATTATCATGCAGCTGGGGCACGGCTGATCTTTGCTGGGATAAAGGTGCTGCAACTGACCCAGTGTTCAAAACACTGGTAGCATTACCTCCTGTTAGGAAAGAACTGGCAGGAAATCACACTGTGCAAGTTGGAGTTAACTCTTTATTAGCAAGAGTACGATTTGTACAGAATTGGCGGAATGTCAGGCCTAAGGAGCTCAGCAGCTCATGTCCAGTAGGTCTTGCCCCATGGATCAGTTGCTGAGACTGAAAGTCCCAGCCTCCTTAAAGGTAAAGGGACCCCTGACCATTAGGTCCAGTCGTGACCGACTCTGGGGTTGCGGCGCTCATCTCGCTTTACTGGCCGAGGGAGCCGGCGTACAGCTTCCGGGTCATGTGGCCAGCATGACTAAGCCGCTTCTGGCGAATCAGAGCAGCGCACGGAAACGCCGTTTACCTTCCTGCCGGAGTGGTACCTATTTATCTACTTGTACTTTGACGTGCTTTTGAACTGCTAGGTTGGGAGGAGCAGGGACCGAGCAACGGGAGCTCACCCCGTCGCGGGGATTTGAACCGCTGACCTTTTGATCGGCAAGTTCTAGGCTCTGTGGTTTAACCCGCAGCGCCACCCGCGTCCATCCCAGCCTCCTTACAGCCGTCTTAAGTACCCTGCTCCCCAGGTTTCCCCTAGCAATCAGAGACTATACCTGCGTGAAGCTAACTTCTCTGCCCTGTTCGCTCTGTAGTGTATTGTTTTGTTTGTGATTCCCCTTGCGTACTTACAAGAATATGTCATTACTGTGCCTCAGTATTTCTTTGGGCCATGCTGTCCCTAGCACCCAAAATATTTTTATTCTTCTAGTAAAAATATTTAGCAACAACCATTATAAAAACGGCTTAGACAACTTGCTGAGCCAGAATACCAACCGTGCCCAAACATGCACTGGCAGCTTCAGAGCTCCTTAGCTTGTACGTCTATCCATGCAGCCTCTATAAAGATCAGCATAGTAAGGGTGGGGCTTGCCACAGCACGCTCGTTTTGCCCAGTGGTAGCATCGTACATGTTCTACGGGAAGCCAGCACAACTAAAGATCTCGTGGGCTAGAAGTGAATGTACGCTTGGGAATGAGCATCCAAAACACTTCAGTAAACACGGCTTCTTTCTCAATAATACAAAGAGACCCAGCTGAATGGAGTGTTCATATGTACACCTTTAAAGCCCATTCAAAGCCCATTCTTTCCCTCAAAGAATTCTGGGGACTGTTGTTTTCCCTCTCACAGAGTTACAGTTCCCAGCAAGCCTTAAGCCACTGTGCCCAGACCTCTCTGAGGGTGTACAAAGCCCAAGTTTTGTATGAAAAGAAGAATTAACGAACAATTCCACTGCCAAATACTACTTCCAGTGAGCTAAGTCCTTTGTGCCTGAGGTGTATAAAGGTTTTTTGTTAGATTGTCTCATATATACCATCCAACGTTCCTCAGATGAAAACAGGGATGTCCTATTCCCTTCTTCTTCTTCTTCTTCTTCTTCTTCTTCTTCTTCTTCTTCTTCTTCTTCTTCTCCTTCACTCTTCTGATTGGGTTGCTCCAGCCACTCTGGGTGGCTTCCAACCTATGTAAAAACATAATAAAACATTAAACATTAACAAACTTCCCTATACAGGGCTGCCTTCAGATCTCCCAAACACATCATTGAGACTGGAGGCAAGTCTCCCTTCAGTAGAAGTACGGACTTGGCAAAGAACTCTTAACTTCTGGCACCACCTAAACTCAAATCCCCCTGGTTTACTATCCCTAGTACTTCAAGACTCCCATAACAGTGCCTGGCTTAAATCCGTCTATCAAAAACTTCACTCTTGTGGCCTATCCCCACAACACCTACTCACTATGGGCCCTACTAAAGCAAATAGTCTAATTGGTCAACATCTAAAAGATATTGAGCATCAGAACAACCTGGCCACTATAAGGAAATTCTGGATGAAGGTGATAGACTATATGGGACTAGCAGAAATGACTGGCAGAATCGAGACCGGGGAAAAGAGACGGCGGAAGAAGATTGGAAGAAATTTAAGAACTACCTTAAGAAATACTGTAAAATTTATGAATTTTAGAATAATGTGGCTTTTAAAATTAAATGGAGTACAGATGTAAAGATTAAGTGAAAGGAAAGTAAGGATGATAATTAGATAAAATCAAGGGTGAGGACTTGCTGAATTAAATTTTTGAAATGGGAATGCAGAAAGGGGAGGTATGAGGAGGTCGGTGAAATAAGTTTTAAGAAAATAAGGTATTGAAATTATACTTGTTCTTTTTTATGTTACTTTTGTTTGTGTGTGTGTGTATTGTTATGTTTGTTATAATTTGTAAAATCTTAATAAATATTTATAAAAAAATAAATATATAAGGAAATTCTGCCCTTGGTATGTTCATTTTCCACCTCTCTATTTTGATTCTCTGGCCCCATATCTGCACAAACTTATTATCCCAAAAACAGACGTGCTTTTACACTTGAAAGACTGGATGTTTTGCCATCTGCGGTACTTGAGGGTCGATTCCAAAAGATCCCACCTGAGAAACGTCTTTGCCCCTGTGGAGATGGTAGCCACGAAACACGTCCTCCTGTCATGTACTCTCTACAAAGACCTGAGGAACGAGATCGTCACCCCACTCGTACCAACTATCCCAGGGCGCTCAACCACTGCCACAATGTCCTTTCTTCTATCAGATCAAAATGAGCAGATAACAGCAAAGGTTGCTAGGTTCATAGCAGGGGCAATCAGAATAAGGGCCACTAACTGACGGCTGATTCAGGACTTAAAATTGTGCTCTTATATCAAATTTCCTTTTTTGCATATGCTGTAATGTTTTACTGCTGCTATGGCAATTGGCTAATGTGAATAAAGTTTTATCTTATTTTGTTGTTTAGTCGTTTAGTCGTGTCCGACTCTTCGTGACCCCATGGACCAGAGCACGCCAGGTACTCCTGTTTTCCAATGCCTCGTGAGAGATTTTACTTTCTTGGGCTCCATGATCACTGCAGATGGTGACAGTAGCCGCGAAATTAAAAGATGTCTGCTTTTTGGGAGAAAAGCAATGACAAACCTAGACAGCATCTTAAAAAGCAGAGACATCACCTTGCCAACAAAAGTCCGTATAGTTAAAGCTATGGTTTTCCCAGTAGTGATGTATGGAAGTGAGAGCTGGACCATAAAGAAGGCTGATCGCCGAATAATTGATGCTTTTGAATTGTGGTGCTGGAGGAGACTCTTGAGAGTCCCATGGACTGCAAGAAGATCAAACCTATCCATTCTGGAGGAAATCAGCCCTGAGTGCTCACTGGAAGGACAGATCGTGAAGCTGAGACTCCCTGGAAAAGACCCTGATGTTGGGAAAGATGGAGGGCGCAAGGAGAAGGGGACGACAGAGGACAAGATGGTTGGATCTTATTTTATCAGATGTCTAAAGATTGTCTAGTTACTTATCTCCTTGGCTCGGGGGTCGCATAACTGTACCCTCCAACATTTCTCCAGTGAAAATAGGGATGTCCTACCATGCTCTCCAACATACCTTCTGGGCTGAAATCAGGGCTGGTGCTGGTGCTACTTCCCCACTGCTGGCAGCCTCGCCTAGGTGCTGCCTATCACCAAGCCACAGCCGTTCCCCTCTTGCCCCATTGGATGGGTGGTACTGCATGTTGTCACTGCGCTCCCCGCTGCTCCTGCCCATCCCAGAAAAGGAGGTGGGTCAAACATTGTACCCACCCATATCCACAAAATAGGAGATAGGTAGCCATGTTGGTCTGCCATAGTCAAAATAAAAAAATTCCTTCCAGTAGCACCTTAAAGACCAACGCTCGGGGGTTCAACATACCTTCTGGGCTGAAATCAGGGCTGGTGCTGGTGCTACTTCCCCACTGCTGGCAGCCTCGCCTAGGTGCTGCCTATCACCAAGCCACAGCCGTTCCCCTCTTGCCCCATTGGATGGGTGGTACTGCATGTTGTCACTGCGCTCCCCGCTGCTCCTGCCCATCCCAGAAAAGGAGATCCAGGTATCTTAGTTGAGCCACAAAATAGGAGAGTGACATAGTACCCCATTCCAGATTAAGGCAGAAGACTGGGGCTGCATACACACCACAAATGTAAAGCACATTTAAAGCACATTCCCTAATGGGAACTGTAGTTTGTTATATCAACCAATCCTTTATTAGGCATAGCAAAGCACACATTATAAAACAAACACCGTATACAAATTGTGGAAAATATGAATTCAGCATAACAATTTGCATAAATAATACAGTATAACACTACAACATCACCGACCAATCAAGAACCACTAAATCTCTCTATAATGGCTCAGTCTTTCCACATGGACAGCACTCAAAAATTTAGCCACTATTAAAGTAATTTGTTAAGGGTGTTGGGAATTTTATTTATGGATTTTTAAAATTTAACTTAGATACCAGATCACGGGGCAGTTTACAGCATAAAAATACAAAATGGGAACACAAAATACATAACAACCCCCCCAAAAAAACCCAATAACTCCCCTGTATAGCTCTGTGAGGGGTAAACTACCGTTCTCAAGATTCTTGTGTTTGCATGTGTGTACTCACACTTCAAATGACGCCAGAAACCACTATAGGCCTATTTGATATTGACATGTAAAATAACTTTGCAAGTCCGCAATAGTTACAAAGCTGTGTAAATGTTCAATAGTCCACCCGACCCTACACATATTCATGTTGTAGAACAGCAACAGTGGGCAGGGCGGGGTGGAGAAGGCAAAGCACTGCCCTAAACGATTTCTTCCCTCCTCCTCCTCCTCCTTCACGTGTTTCTCCCTCCTTTTCCTAGACTCCCAAGTGGAGCCAGCCTGGAGCAGAAGGAGTGTTAGCCAGCCCCCCACACTGATTTAAATGACAGTTCAAAAGGGTGGTGAGGAGAAAACCAATTTGTCCTCTTTACAAAGCATTCCCGGCTTTTGAGCATCTGGATCATAACACTGATCTCCAGCTGCTGTGTGCTTTCAAAGCAAAAACACACACAAACATATATAAAGTAACAACCCAAAGTACCCAGCTAGGCATATTATCTATGCTCTTGTGCTCATGTTCTGCTTACTAGTTTCCCACAGGCATCTGGCTGGCCACTGTAGATGGGCCCTTGGCCTGATCCAGCGGGGCTCTTCGTACGTTCCTATATTCTTGTGTGTGTGTTGGGATGTAGTCCTCAACATTCATTTTTTGAGCCACTACATGGATGTGCCACAGCAGGAATTTTATTTGCTTTGAAGATTGCAAACATCTGCTGTTTTGCTGAGAACTTCCCCTTCTTTTAAAGAGACTGTCTTCCTCCAAAACTCATAAGGACAGGTAATTAACTAGCTCAGCTGGAAGAAACCACCTTTGACCCTCAACTTGTTACTTGTCAATATATATCCTTTAAAGAATATATATGACCCTTTATAGAATCATATGGCAACGTACCTTGAAGATTACAAAGGTTCCAGGAGCTTACCCAGGGCTCGTGTTTCCTTTTGGAAATGAGGTGCTTTAGGATATATGGTTTATTTACACACATATAACCTGAGCCTATGATGGAAGGGTTCACAGTATTAACCCCCCAAGAGTCTTCTTTCTCCCATAGCCACAGCATTGGATTCAAGCACACATCAAACACCATACTCAGACTCTTTGCTTCTAGTTTACATCGTACACACTCTTTCTACTCTGGCTTTTTCTGTTGAGGGCCCCCCACCCATTTGCTATCTTACACCAAGCTCCTTAATCCCCCCTAATGGCTTAACACCCAGGCTATCACCTCACAGGAAGCTAGATTGTAGCACATGCTGGATCCAGGGATTGAATAATAATCATAATAATTTTATTTATACCCCACCCATCTGGCTGGGTTTCCTCAGCCACCCTGGGCAGCTTACAGCACATAAAAAATAGTAAAACATTAGACATTAAAAATTTCCCAATACAGAGTTGCCTTCAGATGTCTTCTAAAAGTCAGATAGTTCTTTATTTCCTTAACATCTGATGGGAGGGTGTTCCAAAGGGTGGGCACCACTACCAAGAAGGCCCTCTGCCTGGTTCCCTGTAAGCTCACTTCTCGCAGTCAGGGAACTGTCAGAAGGCCCTCTGCACTGGACCTCAATGTCCAGGCTGAACAATGGGGGTGGAGATGCTCCTTCAGGTATACTGGACCGAGGTTGTTTAGGGCTTTAAAGGTCAGCACCAACACTTTGAATTGTGCTCGGAACATACTGGGAGCCAATGTAGGTCTTTCAAGACCGGTGTTATGTGGCCTCGGTGGCCGCTCCCAGTCACCAGTCTGGCTGCCGCGTTCTGGATTAGTTGTAGTTTCCGGGTCACCTTCAAAGGTAGCCCCACACAGAGCGCATTACAGTAGTCCAAGCGTGAGATAACTAGAGCATGCACCACTCTGGCGAGACAGTTTGCGGGCAGGTAGGGTCTCAGCCTGCGTACCAGGTGGAGCTGGTAAACAGCTGCCCTGGACACGGCATATATATATATATATAGAGAGAGAGAGAGAGAGAGAGAGACTCTATATATATAGAGAGAGACTATATATATAAATAGTCTCTAAGACGCTACTGGAAAAATATACACACACACACACACACACACACATATATATATATATATACACATATACACATATATACATACATATATACATATATAGGCAGAAAGGGAGACAGAGAGAAGACATGAAACACAGGACAAAACTGTATCAATACAGGAAGAAATATTTTACATGGAAAAACAGGACCACCCTGTATTATACAGGACAGGCGGCAACCCTAGACTGACAACTCAGAGATTCCCCAGCGCAGCGCTTCTCGTGCGCAGACACCAACTCGCGCGGAAAGGCGCACGGCGATGACGCACGAGCCGCTACCCGGAAACCCAAACCTCGGCGCAAGCGCAGAGGGTGAGCTAAAGCAAAACATTCCCCCCCTATTCCCTGTTGGTGTTCAGAGCTCGTTCCGGCCGCGGCCGAGGGCGTCTGCGCTTGCGCGGCAGCGACGCGGCGTCGGGGGCGGGTCCAGCCCTGACGGCAAGCCTGAGGGCGGGCGGCGCAGGAGCGAGCCGGGTCGGGCCGTGGCGCTGGCCTGCGGGTCTCGCGAGAGCTGCTGCTCCTCCGCCTCCCCCCCCCCGCTCCCACCTCCGCCACTTCCACCGCGACGGCTCCAGAAGGTGACCGGCTGCGAGACGGCGCGGGCGGGCCGGCGGCAGAGCGGTGGCGCGGGCGACCATGGAGCCTCCGCCGCCTCCTCTGGCTACCGCTGCCGCGGAGGTGAAGGGCGGCGGGTGCGAGGGGGACCCCGAAGGGCTGGCCAGGGTGTGCGACCTGCTTCTCCTCAGCGGCGAGGCGCCGCCGCCGCCGCCGCCTCCTCACGGGCAGCAGCCGCCTCAGCCGCCGCCGGCCAAGCGGAGCTGGACCCGGCGTCGTCGGAGGCAGCAGCCGCAACCGCCGGGCGGGGAAAGCGGCGTCGGCGGCCACAGCAGCAGCAGCGAGAGCAGCGAGGAAGAGGAGGACGACGACGACGAGGAGGAGGAGGAGGAGGAAGATGAGGAGGAGGAAGAGGAAGACGACGAGGACGACGACGAGGAAGAGGAGGACGAGGAGGAAGTGTCTGAGGTGGGTCGGGTGGGGGGGATAGCCGGGGGGGTCACCTCTGCCTCTTGTCCCCCCCCCCGAATAGGTCTCCGGGGCGGGGAGAGGGGAGCCTCTCCAAACCAACCAACCGCCCCCCCCCCCCGCCTCTGATCTGGTTTCATAACCTTGTTGTTTTTTTTTGCCCGGGTGGAAGGAGAGCGCAGCCAGGCGGAGGCATCTGCCCCGTTGGGCTTCTTCAGCCCTGCTGCCTGCCTGCCTCCCTCCCTGAGGAGGATCGTGGAATTGTGAAGTTGGAAGGGGCTCCCCCAGGGTCATCTAGCCCAACCCCCTGCAATGCAGGAGTCTTTTTGCTCAGTGTAGGGACCGAAGCCGCCAGTCTACTTGACAGTCAGGAAGTTCATGTTGCCTGTGGGGGGGGGAGAGTGAGAGAGCATGAGTGGGGGTCCCATCTGGACTCTGGGGGTGAAATGGGGCCCGGGCGGCCTGGATCCGCTCTGCACCCCAAAGCTGGCAGCAGGGCTTGGAGCCGCCGCCGCCGCCACTCTCCCCAAAACAAATGTCCCGGCAGAAGCTGCGCTGCGCTGTGGCAAGCTTCAAACCACAGCTGTCATCACCCCCGGTGGGAGTCTTTCAGGCTGCAGTGATCTTGGAAGTGCTTCTTCAGGACAAGGCCCTGCTGGGATCTGTTGGGTTTTTGCTCCATGGGAATGGTTGCAGCCACTTGCACATGTCTCTTGCTTTCTCCTGGAGTGGGTCAGTAAATTGAGCGGCCTCTGCTATGGGCTGGGGGAAAGGAAAAGGGGTCTTTGAGCTAGAAACATGCATAAGGCTCTTGGAGGCAACGTGAGAGAGGCCTGCTTGCTTGGTGTGTTAGATGTTTTCTCTATCAGTTTTTATTTCGAAAGCTAGTTTCTTATCTGCTGCCTTCTAAATTAAGGCAGTTTCTGCATGTGCTGTAGAGGGAAGCAAGGGGCAGATGGGGCTCTTCAACTCATCTAGGAGAAGGAAAATTCTTATCCTAAAGCTCTGCTGCCTGGAGGAATATCTTCAGAAGAAGAAAAGGCTAAGGAGTAAACCGTACACAAATCCAGAGTGGAGACCCTAAGACAGTTGGATGGTGCCTTGTACGCTCCCTGTCAGCAACTCCAGCAACCAAGCTGGTGCCAAACGTATTGCTCCGCTTTCCTTTGGACCACATCAATGAGAACGAGAGGGTGGGTCATCTGGCTAGCCCAGGACACACTGCTCAGGCATGCACCCTGGGGAGCTGCTAAAGCAACATTTAACATCACCCCTGGTGGTGCACTCCATTGTCTGAGACTGATGGGTGCCAACAAAGACATAGGCGTCTCAGACTATTCTCAAGCGCTGTCTTTTGTATTTGCGTGGCATGCGCTTCTGTGTCAACTACAACTCCCATCATCCCTGACTGCTGTCTGTGATGCCTGGGGCTGATGTGAGTTGTAGCTCAACAACATCTGAAGAGTCACCGGTTCCTATCCCTGCCTTAGGTGCTGGTTGTTCAGCCCCTGTTGCCTTCTGTCTTAAGCTTGGCGGTTTGCTTTTTTATGAGATTAATTTCCTAGTATGAATCCATATAGTTCCAGGCTTACAGCATGATTCTAGCCCAGTTGGTTCAGATTGCAGATAATTCCAGGTAAGTGTGGTTGCAATGGCTCCATATTTTAAAACTCAAATGGAGGTAATTCTTATCTGTAGGCATTTCCTCTGTTTTGACCAATTGATGCGTGCTTGATTGGTGTGCTACAAAACCCATAACTGCTTAATATACTTAAAAGTTTGATGTCTCTGAAGTTGTGAGTCTCCCACCAATTTGATTTTTATATGTGCAATTGACTCTTGAGCAATATAAAGAAGTGCATAAAAACATACATATAATTTAAATATATGAAAGCAGCATGCTGGTGGGAATATATTGTGTTGAGCATCATTAGATTTTTTAAAACCAAGGTGTGGCTATTTATATAATAGAAACAGGCCATGTATAATTTAGCATAGATTTGTTCATATGATTCATGCACAGTTAATACAATGAAGTTCTTCCCTCACTGGCTAGCTCATTCCCTGAAGAAGAAAGCCTTTAAAGCATATCCCACTTAAATCAGTGAGCGTGAAGAATATACCATATTCTATATGTGGATGATACTTGGCTCCTTTCCATAGAATAGCAAGGAAACCAGAGTTCCTATGTATATTAATGGATGTGGACAGGTACAGTTGACTCGCATCTTGCACACATATAACTTGCGTGATCACAGCTTTACACTTGGCGGCCAGCTGGTTGTGACTGCACAAATTAAACACCGAGAGCTTAAAAGCACTTTCCCGGCACTGAAAGCACCTTTAAGCTCTCTGCCTTGCTTACCGGGCTCTGGAAAGGTTCTGTGTGGACCCTGTGAGGTTCCCAGAGCCCATCGTTGGGGGTGATGCCAGCTTGGCACACCAACTCCAAAATGGTGGGGATGGTTGTGCAGGGGCAGTTCTAGGATTATTCTGGCTAAACGTAATTTTGACTTTACACACAATCCCTGGAACCTCACCCCCAACGCTGGTTATGAAATAAATATTGAGATTAGACTAAAAAAGGCAGGAAAGGGAACATAGGTTAAGATTTAAGATTGATTACAGGGCAGTATTGTCAGCTTCCAAGGAAATCAATTTCCTAACCTATCAGAATCTTGCTGACATGGATTTGACGGAATTGTAGATTTTGGTGGATAGGACAGAGGAATGTGGGCCACCGTTTAATTTTTGTGTGAAGAGTGCAGTCAAGAAAGCTAATTCCCAATGGGAATTGTGGGAAGAAGACAGTATCTATGATATGGAAAGCCCACGCTTCTTAGGGATATACTGTATAGTTCAGTACTGACCCGTTTCTGTCTGACATAAACAATAGTTTTCCAACCACTCACATCTGCGGAAGCATTCATGGCCTAAAAGAAAAACAGACCAGCTTTAGCAGAGTTTCCCTGCTTGGTCACCTGGAAGCAATTCTTACTCTCCCCAATGGCTAGGTGAGAGGCTGCTACAAGGTTGGTAGTGATATTTTGTGCAATAATCCACCATCAAGTGGTTCTACAGTACATCATAGGAGGTAGGCTGCTTTGTTCTACATCCAATGCAGTTTTAAAGAAGTTTTTGGGCAGCCACATTAATTCTTTTCATACATGTGCATCTCAGTTTTCCTCCATGTAACTTGGAGCAGCATTTCAGTCTCTTGACAGGTTGTGAAGTAGGTTTGAGTGAGAGAGTGCTCATGGTCAACTCAGTGCCATTGGCAGAGAAGCTATAATGTATTCCCAAGTCAGTATACCTGTGTGATGAATGAGACGGCATGATGTCAGCTGCATGTTTTTGTCCTCAACCCCATTGAAATTTGCACTTGGTGAATACTTCAGTATTCAGCTGCTGGGAAGGCCACAATATATCTATGCTGTATTGCTTTGTTAGAATTTTAAGGTAGGAAGCATTTGGCATTAATGCATGGTTTTCTTAAATCTGTGCAACTGTAGCGTTTGTATTGAAAAAAACATTCTGTATGGCCTTAAAATAGCTCTGTTTGTTTTAGCTAGGTTTCTTTTGCTCTTGATTCCCTTTTAGAAACTTGAGAGGAGAAAAATCCTACCCTGTAGGTGTTTGTTTTAAGCACAGGACACCTACTGCGGTGTACTATTCATCTATTTTGCAAATAAGTTCTACAGGATAGATACGAGTTCTGTGGACTAAACTTAAAACCAGGTGCTATTAAATGTTCTGAAACATTATTAAAACTGGTAGTAATTTATCTCCAGCATCTTCCAAAACCAAAGAGAAACAGTTTACATTTCTATCAAGCTATTGCTGGCAGTAGTTCCAAATGAAAACACAGTTAAAACTATTTTGTTACACTGTGAGTATCAGTCTATACAGAATGATCTAAATCTTCTGTCGTATTCATTTCACATGGATGGTATATTTATCATCTCCCAGTCAGGCTCCTGGGAGATTTTCATCTATGAGAATCTTAAGTGTGCAGGAGCTTCCTTCCTAGTGTGATGACTTATATTAGATGCACAGCACTTCTGATGTGGCCTTGGACGACTGCATCAACAAACCTATGATTTCTCTGGTGTTCATATACAATGGTGTCTCACAGAAGTCGTTCAGGCTCCTCTCCTCCTCCAACTTTTCTGCATTTATCCTGCATTCTTTTACAAGGTGCATCCAAATGCAAAGGAAAAATTGATGTTTATGGAATCACTATTATAATGCTTGTGGTCATGACGGCCCATATTTTGATCACTGGTTGCAGTTGAGGTGTTGCTCCATGTGGCCACCATTGCTGCAATTCTGGAATTTTTTGAGGGTGGCAATTGAAATGCCAAGAAATCTTCACTGCAGGTTGAGGGAAGAACCACTAGGATATTTTGATTATTGTCTTTTTAGTTTCTTTTCTTTGCTTAGACTCTCTTACGTTTTCCACTGCCTGAACTGTACTTATAGCCAAACGTGGCAGTTTGGGACATGCATATATTATTCTTACAAATAATATATACTTTAGACACTCTTCATCTTGGGATCTACTATCATTTTTTTTCTGTGGAGCCTAGAGACCAGGAGCCTAACTTGTTTACTCACATTTTCTATGGTCTGTAAACCTTACCAGCAGCACTGACTCTTATTGTTCCTGTGATCTAATTGTTCCTGATTATTATGCTGCCTGTTTCTCCCTCCTGCTGCCAGTTAGCTGTCATACTCTGTTGGCTCCTGCCTGTGCACAGGAAATGCCATCAGGATGCAAGGGTCTTGGGACTTGTCGTTCTTGAGAGAGCATGTGACATAGGGTAGCATACTACTCTCTTTCTCACTTTCACAAATAACACGTTCTGAAGTGACAAGTTTTTGTCGCAATATCTGCTCTAGACCTATGTCAAAATATAGATTGATCATTCCGTTGTGTGAGGACTAGACTACCTAATTCCTTTTGACATTTTTTTTGGAGGAAGGTCAACCACAGTGTAGAAGTGACAGCTGCCTGGTGGAAACTGGGAAAATCCAGCATATTTGTTTAACTGTAATTTTATTGCTTACCTAAAATTTCTTAACTACTCTTCATTGGAAAGATTTCAGGGTGGCATATAAAAGTGTTAAAACAATACAGTGGTACCTCGGGTTACAGACGCTTTAGGTTACAGACTCCGCTAACCCAGAAATAGTACCTTGGGTTAAGAACTTCGCTTCAGGATGAGAACAGAAATCGTGCTGCGGCGGCGTGGCAGCAGCAGGAGGCCCCATTAGCTAAAGTGGTGCTTCAAGTTAAGAACAGTTTCAGGTTAAGAACGGACCTCCGGAACAAATTAAGTACTTAACCCGAGGTACCACTGTATGTACAACAGAAATGCAGGATTGTGGAAAAACCAAATCAAAAGGCAACCTAGCAATCACTAGTACAAGTAAGAAAGTATTAATTTGGTGTCAGAAAGGTGGTAATGTCAACACATGATGTGTCTCCTTAGGGAGGGCAGTTTGGAGATGGGCAGCACAGAGCAAGCTATTACTAAAGCAGCTACTCCAGCTGTGTTGCTCCTCCCTCCAAGTGTATTTTCATGGAAAAATTATTTTCTGCTTCTTGGTAGTTTAAATATTCTAGGGGGCAAACCACCCATCCAGAACAGAGCTCAGATTGCAGCAAAGATGGGCCTTGTTTAACAGCCCTCTTTATCCCTCATCCCAAAATGAATCTGCTGTTCAGCTGCATGCATAAGCTTTGCGCACCATGGTTTTGCAAGCACCCTTAGGAAGTGGTACATCCAAGTCAACCAAGAAGCTGGACAGAGTACTGGACTTGTGTCTTTTATAAATCTGCCATTTCTTTGGTTTAATAACTGCTTCTTGTTAGATTTTCTGGCACCAATCATATCTAGACATCTCTTTATAGATAAAGGAAAATACATTTGCGTGAACTTCCCTCAAGCCGATGTGGCTATTATTAGCCACATTTTCCCTCCCCATGAAAATTGTTCTTATATATACTATCGAAATAATAATACAGTTGTACCTCTGCTTATGTATCCCTCGGGATATGTAAACTTTGGGATGCGAACTTGGCAAACCTGGAAGTATTTTTCCGGGTTTCACCGCATGTGCATGCACAGAAGTGCTCTACACGCCATACACAGAAGTGGTCCTCCAGTTGCAAATTCCTCGGGATGCGGCCAGACCTCTGGAACGGAACCCATTCACAACCGGAGGTACCACTGTACATCATGTCCAAGGCATCTTACAGCAATAAATATACAAACCAATAAATACTATACTTTATATGTAGATAGTATCAGAAACAAAGCAGATAAAAGAAGCAATTGAACAACAAAGCAGCTAAAAAACCCTGAAAGATATAATCTATCACTCAGCATTGGAAGGCACATTAACTTAGGTGAACAGCTTATTTGAACAAAGAAGGTTTTACATGCTGACAGAATTACCTCAAAGAAGGGGTCAGATGGGCCTCTAAAGGAAGGAAGCAGTATTAGAAACTCAGATATATGAGCTAGATGCCAAATGGCACCTTAAACCTAGGTTTCAGTCACCACAATGGAATATCTATTCACCATGGGGTTGGACTAGATGAAACTCAGGTCCCTTCCAACGCTACATTTCTACAATCCTATGATTCTATGACCTCAACTACATTGCTTGACTGTAGCTTGCTTTTACAACAGTTCACTTGTCCCATTATTCAAGAAGGAGAAACACACACAGTGGAAAGGGAAATGGTATTAACTGTTGACTAAGGCAGAGGTTTTTAAACTGTGGTCTGTGAATTCCATTTGGGTGGCTTGTGGAAAGGCTGCAGCACGGTCAAATGTATCTGTAGTCAGCCCTGCACTTACTTTCCTTGATATGATGTTGGAGGACTGAATTATCAAAAGGTTAACAAGGCCCTAGACCCCACGGTTTTCATAATGCAGTGCTGGTTATGATGATGATGGGGAAAACATGTTTTATTTTTCAAATATTTGTACAAGATGGGATTTTCATCACTTGCTGCCCTCAAAAGCAAAACTGTGATGACTGCTGGACCCAATCCAAGGCTAAAGAGACACTTTTGCTGTGCCCAAGTCAGCTGACTCGTCAGAGATGTCAGTCGCATTTGGACCTTCGGCAGTAGCAACACGCGCCGGTGGAATTTCAAACACTGGAAGGAAGTGTGTTATAGACCTTGGGTGTATGTAGCTATCAATAAAGTCCCCCCTCCCCCCTATATCCCTGTGAGATATGTCCTACTAACTGGTTTGGATTAGCAGTTGATCAGTAGTGTTATGGACCAGCTGAAGTTTCCAAATGATTTTCAAGAGCAGTTCCATGTAGTATGTTGTCATAACGCTGTCAAGATGTAACTAAGGTTGATTGTCAGCTTAGCCTCAAGGAATGGGCACAGTGCATGCATCAGCATAAGCTGTGCAAACCTACCCCTGGCCATCACTGACATCTGTGCATCTAGGCTCGCCTGTGGGTCCAAGAGTATACCCACAATACAATGGGAATTTTACGCTATCTAGCAAGGTTGAATCCTATCCCCTGCTTTAAATTTTACTGCCCTGGAGCACCTCTGTCTTGTGGAACACAGAACTTTACTATTTCTTGCCGTTATATTGCAGGAACAGCTGGATCTGACCTTTGAACCGCAAGTTGCAACTTGTCAATGATATACCTTCAGGTTTCAGACTAACTCTGTCCACCCATGTTGGCCATTGGATTATTGCTGGGCGTCAAAGAGGACTTCCTTTTTCAGTTGAGTCTTGCCGGAGCAGCAAGGTCTTCCTGAGTTTTAGTGTTTTCCTAGTTATTGGTCAGTCCTGATTTTATGCAAGAATCTCAACTAAAGCATCCATGACAGATGGCTATCCAACCTCTGTTTAAAAATCTCCAAGGAAGGAGAGTCCATCACCTTCCAAGGGAGTCTGTTCTGCTATCAGATCTTGCCATCAGAATGTTTTTCCTGATGTTTAGTTCAAATCTCCTTTCTTATTGGTTTGGGTCCTAACCTCCAGAGCAGGAGAATCTCCTTTCTTATTGGTTTGGGTCCTAACCTCCAGAGCAGGAGAAAACAAGCCTGCTCCATCTTCCATGTGATAGCTCTTGAAGATGCTTATCATATCTCCTCTCAGTCTCCTCTTTTTCAGGCTAAACATGCCCAGCTCCCTCAACCATTCGTCATAAGGCTTGGCTTCCAGATCCTTGATCATCAGCTTGTCAATATCCTTCTTAAATTGTGGTGTGCAGAACTGGACACAGGACTCCAGGTGTGATCTGACCAAGGCAGAATACATTGGGACTATTAAGACACTATACTTCTCTTGATGCAGCCTAGAATAGCATTATCTTCTTCTGCTGCTGCTGCATCACACTGCTAACTCTTTTTAAGCTTGTTGTCTTTTCACATGTACCAGTGGCAAGCCGGATGTTCCCTATCTTATATTGGTGCTGCTGGTTCTTTCTCCCTAAGTATCAAACATTATATTTGTCTCTATTGAAAATGATTTTGTTAGTTTTGGTCAAGTTCTCCAATCTGTTATGGTCAACTTGAATCCTGATTCCTTCTGGTAGCGATAGCTGCCCCTCCCACTTTGGTGTCACCTGCAGATTCAGTGAGCATCTCCTCAATTCCCTCGTCCAAGTTATTTACAAAGACGTTGAGCAACAATGAGCCCAGGACATAACCCTGCAGCACCCCATCTGACCCCTTTTCCCAGGATGATGAAGAACCATTAGTGAGCACTTGTTGAGTTTGGTCAGTCAACACAATGCATTGCTCTTCATGGTTCCTATTGTTATTCAAACTGGGTTCTAGTGTGGTTCCCCTCCAAAGGAAAAGGAGAATGGATCAAACTACCCTATGTATAATCTATGCTGTGCCTCTTATTTAGGTTAATAAGTTATAAGCCTTGTGTAGCTTTATCTCTCAAACTGGAATAAATTCAGTCTGAAAAAGTTTCAAGGGGTAGGATCACATTTATAGTTTAAGGCACTTGCAATGTTTTGTAGCCAAGGGAACAGGATTTTCTTGGTTCTCTCTGTTAGACCTAATGCACACTATTTTAGTAATTCACTGGGCAAACGAACTATTAATGAAACATAAAAGCACAGTTATTTGCATGTTCCAAAGTCTTCATGACCAAATACCACATGTACTGCCTGTCAGAAGTTCTAAATAATTTTCTCACTTTCTTAGAGGTGACATTGCCACCTACTTGCCCCATCCTCTTACACTCCTATTGAATAACAAAGTTTCCTTTGACCTTAGCCTGAGATAATTTCAGTAGTGATATTGATGCTGCTTTTTTATTTTAGAGATCTTAGTTTGTTTTGCTTTAATATCCTCCTTACTCCATTATGTGGGAAATATCACACTGAATATCTGTCTCTAGCATGACCAGTTATTTCTTATTGTCTGTCATCCATATACTATATTTCACCGTGTATAAGGACGGGATGCGGGTGGCACTGTGGTCTAAACCACAGAGCCTAGGGCTTGCCGATCAGAAGGTCGGCGGTTCAAATCTGCGCAACGGGGTGAGCTCCCGTTGTTCAGTCCCAGCTCCTGCCCACCTAGCAGTTCGAAAGCACATCAAAGTGGAAGTAGATAAATAGGTACCGCTCCGGCGGGAAGGTAAATGGCGTTTCCGTGCGCTGCTCTGGTTCGCCAGAAGCGGCGTAGTCATGCTAGCCACATGACCTGGAAGCTGTCTGTGGACAAACAGCGGCTCCCACGGCCAGTAAAGCGAGATGAGCGTGCAACCCCAGAGTCGTCTGCGACTGGACCTAATGGTCAGGGATACCTTTACCTTTACCTTATCGTGTATAAGATGATGCTTTTTAATTTTTTAAAAAAAATGTTAAAAATTGTGGGTTGTCTTATACACGGATATTGCAGAGGGTGGACGGGCGATTGGTTGCACCTGCGAATAGGAGATTGTCAGCAGTGATTTGATGGGTGATTGGTGACTGCTGGCGAATGGCTGCTGCGGCAATTGGGGGTGGGCGTTTGGTTGCTGCGATAAGGCGGGTGAGCGGCACCCCCCCCAACCTTGGCAATCTCTCCCCCATTTTTACATGTTATACATGGAAAAATACGGTATATATATTTTTTTAAACCACTGCTTGATAGCATTAACTTTTGTGTTCTTTGTTTCACAATTATTTATAGAAGAATTTAGGCAGCAATCTTATTCATACTTACTTCCAGCTAAGACCTATTTACCTCATTGGGTACAAGTATAGCATTACCCTGTTAATCACTTTTATTTTTCTGCATCACACTACGAAAAACCTTCATTTGGGACCAATAGGCATGGGATAACACTGATTTAAAACTTGAAAGTATGAAACTTGCAGAGCAGTTCTGTACTAATATCACGCAGGGGAGGGGAGAGATTTATCACTCATCTCTTCCCCCACACCGCCATCGTCCCATTCTGAAGCCAGCTGAAGTGAGATCACACTAGTTATCTTCCATACCCTAGCAACAAAGAGATAAAATATGTGATGAAGCCATGGCCTTCATTGATCAGTATCCTGAATGGAAGAGATTTTGAAAGGTAAATAAATGTGCATAGGGTTGCTGACTGGCCACCCCAGCAACCCTTTTGTGCTTGAGACAGTGGTTTGGCAGCAGAGTAGGTTTTCCCAGTAGTGATGTATGGAAGTGAGAGCTGGACCATAAAGAAGGCTGATCACCGAAGAATTGATGCTTTTGAATTATGGTGCTGGAGGAGACTCTGGAGAGTCCCATGGACTGCAGGAAGATCAAACCTCTCCATTCTGAAGGAAATCAGCCCTGAGGGCTCACTGGAAGGACAGATCCTGAAGCTGAGGCTCCAAGACTTTGGCCACCTCATGAGAAGAGAAGACTCCCTGGAAAAGACCCTGATGCTGGGAAAGATGGAGGGCACAAGGAGAAGGGGACGACAGAAGACGAGATGGTTGGACAGTGTTCTCGAAGCTACCAGCATGAGTTTGACCAAGCTGCGAGAGGCAGTGGAAGACGGGAGTGCCTGGCGTGCTCTGGTCCATGGGGTCACGAAGAGTCGGACACAACTAAACAACAACAACATAGTAGGTGTAGTTTTCCTGATTGCACCAGCTTCATGGCAGCAACACTTACCTGTCATGGAGCTTGCAAGGGTACAGACAACTGCCCTGAAGGAAGTAGGTTACTAATCCCATAAAGAAACAGCCAGGAGAATCCTGGTCCTTGCTGTTGGTTGGACAGTTCAATCAACACACCATTGTTCACTTACAGCAAACAAGGTGGGGGAAACAAGACAGTCCCAGCAGTTAAATTTTGCAATGTGTCTTTTCCTCTTGCTTACCTGTGTTGGGTGCCTTCTCCAGGTACTCATAGTTGTGGGAATGGAGTTTGGTGTTGGGTGTGTGCCTGGGGTCCTGAGGCGTGTATCCAGTGGGGTTCTCAGCTCAGGAACATTAGCCATGTGGGCTATGGAAACCTTCTGTTTTGTGCACAACGCCCTTTCCTCATAGTTTTACATCGCCAAAGTTCCCACTTGTAAACTCGAAGTGTGAACTACATGAGGCCAGGGAATTAAAACCCATTCCGTAAACTCTTATCATCTGAGTTGTGGTCTTCCTTTTTGAGGTTTATATATTGATGGTGATGTGTTTTGATTGGGTGCTGAATTGCACTACATCCTATGCTCTGTTGTGGCAACTATTGATGCGAGCGGCTGTTTTAATTCTCCCCTTTCATTTAAGTTGATGGCAGCAACTTATTGGTGCCAGGTTCTGGTGTAAAGTTGCACTGTTTACAGGAACATGGTGTGATTGAAGGGGCATAGGGAATGATGTAACTGTACTTCTCTGTTGCCCATGAGTGCAACTCTTCCGCTGGCATATCTTTGCTGGGGAATTGTTCTGCAGATGTAAGATCCTACATTTTTCGTTGCAGTGGCGTCTCTGGCACTCTGTGACTGTAAAGGAGGCGTTCAGCAAATCCTGTTGCTTCTCAGCTGACATATATTCAGCATAAGATTGCGCCTTTTTCTTCCATGTAATATTTCAGATAAGTTCCAAATAAAGACTTGCTGGTGGTCTTCTGGCAAAGCTACTTATTGGCAAAGGCTGTAAATAAAGAAAAAACAATATATGTCAATCATAATATCTTTGCTAACCAAATCAAACTCTAGATAAAGCAGTCAAATAAAATACCAAAGTGTTATATGTTCTTCTAGGGTCAGATTCTTCTACTACCTGAGTGTTGTTGTTATCTTAAAGAACTAAAAGTTCATTTTTGTTTACTTAAAGACTGCTTACTCTTCACTTACTGTATGATATCTAGAGTTGTAAAATTTCCAGAAATTTTGAAACCATGGGAATCCCCATCCTCCCATTCTATGGGTAAAGATGGATTTTGGGGAAAATATTTTAAAAGTGCAGATTTTTTTAAAAAAGTATTTTACATATCAACAGCTACTTTTTTTACTTTAGGAGCATAAGATGTATTATGTTTACCACAGGTATAATGTCTGGCATATTAAAAGTACAGGTTATTCAGACAACAATTACAGGCTGCTGAACTTTAAGGAATCTAGCAACTATTTGCTTGTGGCCGTGAATAAGGAGTAGGCAAAAAAAATAAAATAAAAATAGAAACCACGAATATTGTAAAACCATTTATTTTTTTATTCTGAAAATTATTATGTCTTCTCTAATCCCCCACAGTGTCAAGCAGACATAAAAGGAGATGAGAAAAAGAGGGGAAATAAGTTTCAGTGAACACAACATGAAATTTAATCAGTCTCTTTTTCTACACTATCATTATCTGTTTCTGTTTCTTTGTATTTGCTATCATGTTTATCATGGCCTTCTAAAGTCTGAAGGTTTGCCCAAACTGAAACAAGCTTCTACCATTTCATATGTCAGCCCCCCCCCCCCCAATTGGGTGTCTTTCTACACACACACAAAATCGCTGTGAAAAATACATTGAATTTTGCATAGCTCGCTGTTGCCATCTAGTGTCATGTTTACAACACATTTAAGACGTTTTATTTGCAGCTGTGCCACTGAGTACAGAGGCTATGTTGTGCAGAGGTTTTGCCATCATTTTGCAGGAGGGATATCCTTGGTAGAATTCCAGACTGCATTCCTTGGCTGAATACCTGAAGATGTTCTTCTGTTCTCTGCAACGTATGAAAATACCTTTCGAACACCAAACCCTAACTGTGCTTCTTGGTTTGTAATCCATTCAAATGCAGAAGCAGTGCTATGCTCATTTACGTTTCTGCATTTGAAACTTGGATCCACCACCTTTGCAGCAGCAAAGATTGGCTGGCAACAAAATTATGTTGCTCTGTCCTTTTACCCCACTTTCCGTCAAGATGACAGAAAACTCTGTAGTGGACGCTTGGTTGCGAATGTGATCCATGCGGGAGGCACGTTTGCAACCTGCAGTGGCGCGTCTGCGCACGGGTGGGTCTTATGTGCAGAGTGCGATTTAGTGTTTCTGCGCATGCGCAAGCGCCGAAACGCGGAAGTAACCCATTCCGGTACTTCAGGGTTTGGTGTGGTGGGCAACCCGAAAACGTGCAACCTGAAGCATCTGTAACCCGAGGTATGACTGTATTTGTAACTATTGAGGTTCAGCTTATTGGGCTGGATTCCAGTTCATAATCAGTCATGAAGCTCCTTTAGTTGCTCAATGCCATCTGCTGTCTTTAAGCCTTTCCTACCTTTCACTGGACGCGGGTCTAAACCACTGTGCCTAGGGCTTGCCAATCGGAAGGTTGGCGGTTCGAATCCCCATGACGGGGTGAGCTCCCGTTGCTCAGTCCCTGCTCCTGCCAACCTAGCAGTTCGAAAGCACATCAAAGTTAAAGTAGATAAATAGGTACCGCTCCGGCAGGAAGGTAAATGGCGTTTCCGTGCGCTGCTCTGGTTCGCCAGAAGCGGCTTAGTCATGCTGGCCACATGACCCAGAAAAACTGTCTGCGAACAAACGTCGGCTCCTTTGGCCAGTAAAGCGAGATGAGCGCCGCAACCCCAAAGTCGTTCGCGACTGGACTCAACTGTCAGGGGTCCTTTACCTTTATCTTTTTACCTTTCACTGGTATGGGAGGATAAAAGCAGGGGGGGCGTTGTGGGGGAGAGCCAATGAGTATCACTCAGAGCTTCTTGGAGGTAGGATGTTGTAAATAATGTTGTAAATAAATAGTTCCCTTTATTCCGTTTGGCTTGTCAGCATTCTGTGCCCATTGAACATGAACATTTACTCTTTAAACTTTTGTCCTTGGCAAACCTCAGTTCATAGAATCATAGAATCATAGAGTTGGAAGAGACCACAAGGGCCATCGAGTCCAACCCCCTGCCAAGCAGGAAACACCATCAGAGCACTCCTGACATATGGTTGTCAAGCCTCTGCTTAAAGACCTCCAAAGAAGGAGACTCCACCACACTCCTTGGCAGCAAATTCCACTGTCGAACAGCTCTTACTGTCAGGAAGTTCTTCCTAATGTTTAGGTGGAATCTTCTTTCTTGTAGTTTGGATCCATTGCTCTGTGTCCACTTCTCTGGAGCAACAGAAAATAACCTTTCTCCCTCCTCTATGTGACATCCTTTTATATATTTGAACATGGCAGTTCCTACCGCTCCTCTCAAAGCATGCTGATATATTCCTCCAGTTACACAACCTTTCTCCTTCTTGAGGCCCCAAATGTTGTTGGACTACAATGACCATCATTTCCAACCATTGACCATGCTGGCTGGAGCTGATGGGAGTTGTAGTCCAACATCATCTGTGGACCCAAGATTCGGAAAACTTGCTGTAGTAACATGGTGCTGGCATTTTGGCCATATAAGTAAAGGCATCTGAAGATGTGATATCATTTTTAGTATACATGCTGATGATGACATCATTGTATAGAGAAAATATTTAGGAAGTCCCCCCAGCTTTTCTCCCTGACCCCACCCCTGTACTTTCTTTAAAGAGTTAATAAGAGAGAGCCAAGACTGCTTTGATTGGAGTAATAAATAGCATCTATTTATTTAGTGAATGAAGTCAATATATTCCATTGCTTTGGAGCTAGAGAAATAAAAATAGCAAATGCGATTCTTAGTTTGGTTCCATGCTGACCTTGAACCACAGGCATAGGCAAACTCGGCCCTCCAGATGTTTTGAGACCACAACTCCCATCATTCCTGACCACTGGTTTGTTAGCTAGGGATGATGGGAGTTGTAGTCCCCAAACATCTGGAGGGGCGAGTTTGCCTATGCCTGTTGTATTAATAATTTCAGCACTAATAATTTCACAAGTGCTGTTGAACCCCATATGATGCTCAAGCTTGACAAAATACAGTGGTACCTTGGGTTACGTTAGCTTCGGGTAATGTAATTTTGGGTTGCGAACACGGCAAACCCAGAAGTATATACTTCCAGGTTCGCCCCATGAGCATGCGCAGAAGTGCTCTTCGTGCATGCGCAGAAGCGTTCTATTGCGTGTGCGCAGAAGTGGCACCTCTGGATACGGACTTTTCGGGGTAAGTACGAACCCCCGGATTGAATTAAGTTTGTATCTGGAGGCTCCACTGTAAAGTAAAAGGTAAAAATGACACTTATGTCTTGAGTAAAAAAATAATGGTTCACCCGGCTTTGTTGGTCTTTCACAGAAACACTGAAACCATGGATAAAATTGCTTTCTCTTCCGGAATGGTTACAACTTCAGGTTTTATTCTCAAAACAAACATGTAAATAAAGCATTTAACTAAAATAGTGGAGGGAAGCTGACATCAGAAGTGACATGTTTCTGCCAATCCTTTGCCATGCTGTTCTCCCGTTTTATTTTATTTTTAATTTAAAATTACACATTAAGATTTGGGGTGAATGCCTTGGTCCATTCAGTTCAACTCCCTGTCCTAAGATGGAAGCCTTTCCTTGTCCTACAGTGAAGGTTTCCTTGCCATTCTAGGCAGTTAGTAGCTATTGAATTCCTCCTGTAGTTAATAAATCAATGTGTTCTTCCTTTTAGTGGAGATTTATACGGAAAGGGAAAGAGGAAAGAGCCCCCTGATCCTTAAAATATCTGAGTAGATAATGTATAGCGACCATAGTGCTGCCAAGGGGTGGGGGCAGTGGCACAGCTGCAAGACTGGGGTAGTGTAATAGTAGCTGTAGTGAGAAGAATGCGGTGAGAACCAACTTTCATTGCCAAGCAATTTGTAATACTAAGATAGCTGACATCTTGGATGTGTAGCAAATAGTTGCTGGAAACTGCAGGAGGGGAGAAGGCCCTGGTGCTCATCTCCTGCTTGCAAGTTTCCCATCAGGATGGCCATTGTGAGAACAGAACGCTGGACTGGGCCATTTGCCTGGCCCAGAATTCTTAAGGGATGAAGTCCCATGATGCATTTTGCTTTAAACATAATTGATGTGGGGTTGGGTATGGGGAGAGAGAGATGTGTGTAGTTGCTGGTTTTGGCATCCACACTGGCTTTAATGTAGTTGCCATTTTCTTTTGCACACAGTACAGTCATACCTCGGGTTGAATATGCTTCAGGTTGAGCGCTTTCAAGTTACACTCCGCGGTGACCCGGAAGTAACGGAACATGTTACTTTCAGCTTTCGCTGCTCGCACATGTGCAGATGCTCAAAATGACGTCATGCGCAGAAGCGGCAAAACGCGACCCGTGCAGATGCGCAGTCGTGTGTTACATTCTACTCAGGATGCGAACGGGGCTCCGGAACGGATCCCGTTTGTATCCACAGGTACCACTGTATGTACAAAGTATGTTGGATTTAATATCTGACAGACTTCAGGGTTCTCTGTATCGTTTGTTGGAAGCATGTAATTACCTGGCTCCAGTTATGACCTGGAAAAAACTCCAACAACGTTGTGTTGAACTCCCCCATCCCACCCCCAATTTCCAGCATAACCTGCAGTCTATAGTAATTTTGAAACTGTTTGCAGCAGCGACGGAAGGAACATAGTAGAAAAGCTTACAACTCATTCTTAATCATAATCATTTTATTTATTTTATTTAAAGTATTGTTATCCCACAATTCAGCCAAAACAAAGAGAAGATTTCAGAGGTCATCTATAACAGCCTCTGTTCTCAGGTTTGCAGTCTAAAAAAATGAATGGAATGGAATATTTTCAAGGAGAGGGAGGGGCGCCAACTTGCGCCCAAGACTGGGAGGCGATGGCACATGTCACGCATGTGTGACATTATGTATGCTGCGTCATGTGTGTGTGTAACGTCATGTGCGTGTAGCACACAGCATCATATAATCAGGAGGAGGCTGAGCGCAGAGCCCAGCGTGGTGCGGCTTCAGTGGCCAGCGGCTCCTCTTTCGCGTTTATGTGGAGCCAGTCACTGAACCTGTATCGCTCTTGGCTCCATGCTCAGCCTCCTTTGCCCACCTCAGCCCCATAGGGTTGGTGCACCTGAGGAGAGGAAGCAGCCCCCTACAGTTGGGGACTAGAGTCAGTAAAGTCTTCCTGTTTGTCCTGTATATGCTTCAGTTGCACAAGGAACAGGCATAAGAATATTTTGTACATGTATGGTGGACCTGTGAAAAAATCAAAAGCTTCTGGAACATAGTATATGACGAGCTTAAAAAAATGTTTAAGTATAGCTTTATAAAAAATACAGAAACTTTTCTACTAGGGATAACGGATGCAGGTATAGCAAGAGAAGATCAGAAAATATTCCTCTATGCTACAGGAGCGGCAAGGATCCTAATTGCTAAAAACTGGAAAAAAGAGATTGTGCCAACAAAAATGGAATGGCAAGACAAACTGTTAGAGTATATTGAACTGGCTAGATTAACAGAGGCAATTAGAGATCACACTAGACAAGAGTTTCAAAAAGCACGGGGGGAAATGCAGAGAATGCTTCACAAAACAGTGCCGTAAAATTCATACCTGGACTTGTTTCGATTAATGTCTGCAGGAGACTTTGTGGATATTTAAGTTATAATTAGAAAAGAAGAATGGAAGAAATTTAAAATCTATCTTAAGGACTATTATAAACTTGATGAATGTTAAAACGCCGAGGTTTTGAGAAAGAAAGGGTTACAGCGATATAAGATTAGATTGAAGGAAAGATTAGGAAGATATATCTTTGATAGAATTATTTAGAAGTTGCTGAAAAACTTTGGACATTGGGATGCAGAAAGGGGAGGTATGGGGGAGTCAGAGAAACAAGGTTTATGAAAAAAAGGTCATGAAACTATACGTGTTTGTATGTCTTTTTATATGTTTGTATTGTTTTAAAAATTCTGTAAAACCAATAAAAAAATTATAAAAAAAAGAAAAAAAGAAAAATCTTAATAATTATTCATAAAGGAAACAGCTTATAAAAAGTAAATAAGGATGCCAGAAACAGGATAAAGGAAGTCTTTTATTTGGTTGTTTGTATTGTTGTAAATTATGCTTGTTGTTTGTTATGTTTGTGTCTGATGGGGTGGATTTCTGTGTTGGGGGGTGGGGGGTTTGTGTTATGTTGTAAATAAAATTTCCAATAAAAAAATATTTTTTGAAAAAAAGAATATTTCGTTCTGAGATGGAAAAGCCAGGCAGTCCATTCTGCTTTCTTCTTCTTCTCTTGCTTTGTTCTGGTGCTATGTGAGCTTCTTCTAGCATGAGAGCTTTGCACTCTTAGATGTACAGTGAGAATGTAGCAAGGGAAGGTAGGTCTCATTACTTAATGACTCCCTGTGTCTTTATGTCCATGCAGCCTCGTAACAGCTGGCTTGTTTGGTCTTGCAAGGTGGTGCCTGAGGCCCACTGGTTACATCACCCTATCTTGTTCTGCCTATTCCAGTCTGGTATGGTGTCTGTTGCATCCTTTTTGCATAAATTTATGTAAGATTTGCTGGGTTTATATGTGCTACTTGGTCTCGTCTTCTTAGGGCCATTTTGTACAATATGTAGCAGTAAACCCAGGTTTCCCTGCAGAATGTACACCTAAAATAGCAAACCATGGTTTCAGGGCTGTGCCTCAGGTCTGCACTCTTCAGGTGCTCTCCTTTCCTTTCCAGGTTGGGTAAATGACAGTTCGCCATTTACATTTGTTTTCACAAACCACAGTTGGCCTGCAATGCAGAACTGGAAGCCATAGCTTTATGGCTTCTAGTTCAGTGTTAGAGACCAACTATGGTTTGTTCAAACCAAGAGGGTGAGGGAGGGAATAAAGAATATGTAAGCCTGAGCCATGCTCCTGATGACTAAACCATGGTTTTGCTGTTATTTGTGAAGTCAGAAAATTCTTTCTTGACTATTTCACACCATGTGAACTTGTTTAATATATCAGTCTTGCACTTAATGAGGAACATAGGAATCTCCCTAGTGCTGAGTCATACCATTGAACCATTTGTTGTATACAGCAGCTTTCCAGAGTTTCAGATTAGGGTCTCCCCTCGCCATACCTGGAGATGTTTGGGATTGAACCTGTAATATTCAACGTGCAAATCAGTTGCCTTACTGCTGAGCTCTCCTGTCCATTGCTGGTACTTCCCACAATCCTTGGGAAGTGACAAAGCAGATAGATTCCTGTGCTTATTGTCCATATATTTATATATATAGAGAGAGAGAGTAGGAGACTGAACACAGGGGAAGATCTCTCTGCCCTTCAGCTGCCTTAAAAGGGCTAGTCAACATTAAAGCAGAAGGACACTGAGGTGTATGCACAAGCATGATTGCAGTGGGAAGTTGAAATACTCACGGCTCCACAAATTTAGTTTTCCAGCCAAAACTTGTGGATGCCAGAACCTTCCCTTCCCCTTCCCTTTGGCTTCCCTTCCCCTTCCCTTTGGCTTCCCTTCCCCTTCCCTTTGGCTTCACACTGCACCCGTGAACAGTATCAGGGACGCTGCCTCCCCATACTACCAAGTGTGAAGCTGGAGAAGTAAGAAATGTGGATCATCTCCATGTTTGTTCAACTGTGTGGATGATGCCTTTACTTCAGGTCCGAGCTTGAGTAAGTTGTTGCGGTGTGGAGTCAGGGGAAGTTGGAACACTGGCTATCTAGCATCCAGTCAACTACCCCCAGATTCTTTCCATAGAGCCAAAGAGAGAGGTTAGAGTTTATTTTTGTGTTAAGCAGGTAGGCTATCTGAGCTCTCCAGTGCTTTGTGCTTGATGCCAGAGTGGGCAGTCCCAAGTTGGACCCTATATTGGCACTGGATGGGCGGGCATTCTGAGTGCCCCCACCACCAAAGCTGTCATTCTCAAGGGCAAGGATTTTCTTTGTAACTGACCTGTGCTCCTAGATTCAGTACTGCAGGGGTGTTGCACTTCCCCTCCCTAGCCCTGAGCGAAAGTAGAAGGCTGGGACTCCTCATCACACTTACTCCAATGGATCGCTTGCCATGGTGAAAGTGACTAGGGGGGCGCTTTCCTTGAACTTTTTTCCTGTCTCAATTTGCATATGCAGCAGCCTTAGTGCTGCCCTGTGTTAAATACAAGGTGGTATATAGATCACCGTCCAGTTATTCACTGTTCCTGGTTTATTTCTTTTCAAGGCAAGAGGAGAAGAGCTGTGTTGTTTGCCACTTGACGTTCACCTGATGCAATTGCTGCTTGCCCCAGGGGTGCAGGCAAGTTTCATATGGCAAGGCTGCATTAGGCTACTGATAAGTTGGCATGTAAAAACAAGTTGCAAGCAACTCACAAATAGAGCATGTGCCATGAGCATCTAAGGTCCAGGTTTTTTTTTGTAATCCTTAAAATTACTGCTTTGGGAAGTGTGATGGAGAAGGCTTTGTGCCTGAGACTCAGGTTGTCCTGCCAGCTAGGGGTTGACCATAAGGCAAAACATGGATAATCGTTAAGACCTGGTATAAATTAGGACCCTATCTCTGGAACTTTGAGACATCACTTGTTAGTGACCATGGACAGAATCTGGGGAGGGAAGGGTTCATGCTTTAACTTGACATGAGGTACCTATCTCACTGTGTTTTTCCTCAATGCAATATCTCATATTCTCCTCCCTACTTTGGAGAATGAGTGGTCAAAATGTCCTATAAATAGAAATGATGGATTATATTCAACTTTTACTCAGAGCAGGCCCATTAGAAGTAATGGACCCAAGTAAATCGTTAATTTCAATAGGTCTACTCTGAGAGGGACTAACATTGGCTACAACCCAATAATTCTCTGTGGAATCCAGTGAAATGTTTATTAGAACCGCATCTCTTTCACAGCAGCAAATATTTCCCCCTTCTTTTCCCACAGAAATTGATCACGTCCTCCAATACATGTAAATATTGGACAGAAGAGTGTTTAAAATGATGTTGCAACTATCATGTCAATCCTAATTAGCAAGTGTTGGCAGCAAACCACCCTTTAAACTCTCATTGATGCAATTAGTATTCTTGACAAATATGTGCCCTTTAAATCGCTTCCAGAAGATAAGGGTTGCAGAAGTTAATTAGATGTGTTTTTAGGCATGCAACCCTACTTCAAATCCAGAAAATGGCCATTCAGACAGTATGGAAATCATTATGAATTTGGTTATTCTGTTTCCTAATTCTGTTTTTCATAATCGTAGAATGCTGTTAATGGAGCCTTGTATATAAGGCTACGGATTACAGTTGCTCATCTCATCTCTTCTTCTCTCTGCCCCCTGCCCCCTGCCCCCCAGTAGTCTATCCTTTTCCAAGTTTCTTTTCTTCTCTTCCTGAGACTGGAAATGCCCAGGTTCTGTCTGCCTCAGATTTTAAGCCTGGGATAACCCAAATAAACATGCATTGGATTGCAATCTAGGTCTAGAAGGAAGAGTTGCCTCACAGCTTTCAGAATGCAGCCTTGCCTTAGACAGCGCTGTGTTCAGTCAATGTGTTGTAACTGTTGCAATGCTAGAGGCTGTAGGCAGCAGGAAGGAACTTTTCATACAGCCTCCAGAATGTAGCCTTGCTTGACACTTGTTTTGGCATTCTGGAGGTGAGCCTTGGGACTGTTTCGTTCCTCTTTTCAGGGACAGCCTCTTAACCTTTACGTGCTCTTAGCTGTTAGGACAGCATGGAGAAGGCTCACTTTGGGATATTCTTGCATGGTACTGGCAATGAAGGGACGCAGCTGGCGCTGTGGGTTAAACCACAGAGCCTAGGACTTGTCGATCAGAAGGTCGGTGGTTCGAATCCCCGCGACCGGGTGAGCTCCCGTTGCTCGGTCCCTGCTCCTGCCAACCTAGCAGTTTGAAAGCACGTCAGAGTGCAAGTAGATAAATAGGTACCGCTCTGGCGGGAAGGTAAACGGCGTTTCCATGTGCTGCTCTGGTTCACCAGAAGCGGCTTAGTCATGCTGGTCACATGACCTGGAAGCTGTACGCCGGCTCCCTTGCCCAATAAAGCGAGATGAGCGCTGCAACCCCAGAGTCGGCCACGACTGGACCTAATGGTCAGGGGTCCCTGTACCTTACTGGCAATGAACTAAAGTGCCTATTTATGCTAAGTCTGAGTTGGAAATCAAGGGTCCTTCAACACTACCGGGACTGACTTTGTATAAATACCATATTTTTTGCTCTATAAGACTCACTTTTTTCCTCCTAAAAAGTATGGGGAAATGTGTGTGCGTCTTATGGAGCGAATGCAGGCTGCGCAGCTATCCCAGAAGCCAGAACAGCAAGAGGGATTGCTGCTTTCACTGCGCAGCGATCCCTCTTGCTGTTCTAGCTTCTGAGATTCAGAATATTTTTTTCTTGTTTTCCTCCTCCAAAAACTAGGTGTGTCTTGTGGTCTGGTGCGTCTTATAGAGCGAAAAATATGGTAATCTCTCTTCTCTTGTGTCTTCCCCCCTCTTTTCAGAACTTGTAAAAATGGATTTTTCCTGATTCAGAATTTATGTCGTACTTTATGGCATCAATCAGAAATACCTCAATACTGTACAAACTTCCCAATAAAACAATAGTGAAATATTATAAGGAAAAGAAGAAGCTAGTTTTCACCTTTATGCCATATATAGATAAGTGTGGTACTAATATCTCATGTGCATTCTGGAATGGCAGTAGATTGACCAGATGCCTCTTAAATAGATCCCTCAGGAAATATACTGTATTAGTTTTTTTAGTCCCTTAGCGAAGTGCATGTACTTTGTCTTCATAAGCCCTTATTACTAGATGATGCAACTGAGTTTTGCTTTTTCGTACTGTAGAATAATGCATTGCCTGGGCACAGAATTTTAAACTTTTCCACTGCAGAGTACATAAAGCTCTGAGATTACTTAGGTTTGTTGCAGAGAGGCGGTGTTTGTATTATTCTGTAGGTCAGCTTGTGTTAGGTATGAAATAATCTTAGGAAGGGAGCTTTCCCATGTAAACACGTGAATATTCATGTTTTAGAAGACTCAGGCATTTTCTGTCGTTTGCTGTAATGGATGAGCAGAGTATTGGAAATTTGTCACAGATATTTATTAAGCACAGATTCATTCAGTGTCCGGTATTCTAACAGAGCTAAGCAGAACAGCATGCAGGATTCTTGGGTGCAGGTGAATTGCAATTAAGTTTTAAAAAATGGTAAACCAGGATGGTTTGGTTTTTTAAAAAGAAGAAGAAGAGTTGGCTTTCTATTTCCAATTCAAACGCACGTCCAGAAAAGGATATTGCAAAATAAGAAAAATCTATTTGTGTTTGCTTTGTGTGCTTCCAGAAAAGAGCAGCTGTGTCTTTAAAAAAAGATATCCAGTGAGTCACCCCTGCTCTGTTGGTAGATCCCTGGTTTGCCAGCAGTAAAGCTGCTTGAGGGGTATAATAGAACATTCCATTTCCTGTTCCCTTGCTGACACAGAGGAGTGTTCCTACTGGCAGTGATCTAATCATAGTGCAGTAAGAATCATGGCAGTTTGATAAAACATGGTGGAGACAGCGGCTGAAATGGAAGCGTATGTTTTAGAAGACATTCTTGAGGTAGGGCTTGCTTTTTTTGCATATTGCAGGGTGCATTTGAAAGCCGATAATTTTAAAAAGTCCCTTTCAGGCGACGCTGTGCTTTAAGGCAAGTCACAGAGTCCTTGTTACGTGTGTGATGTGCTAAGATTAACTTGCAGTGCAGCTAGATCAGTCGAGAATGGAACATTCAGTGTTTATAAATTGTGGATATGGAATATGCAGTGGGGGGAGAGGGGGGGAGGGAGGGAGAAAGAGGAGTCCGGGATTTCACATTACGCCTGCCTGCTTGTGACCTTTAGATTAACTCGTTAGAAGGTGGGGCTGCACATCGGCAGATAATCATGTTAGATTCTGAGTCCGACATACTTAATTATTTGGAAGAAAACATATGTTTTATGTTTCAGTTTTGAGGGAGCAGAATTGTTTTTAACGTTAGTGCTGACATCGATTCAACTGCAACAGAAAATTAATTACCAAGTAAAATACACGGCCACATCTTGACTGCCGTTTTAAAGGTGAAGTGCTGTTTAGCAGTGTCTTTACTTAGTAGGTGATGGCCTATGCACTGTGCAGTGACTGCAGACTTGCAAGTTATTACTTAAATATGACAGCTTGGCCGGGTGGTCTGGCAGGTTTTTTTTTAAATAAATATGTCTATAGCATGCCGACTAATAGAATTCTCAGTTACAATAATGCTGAGCTGGGAGGAGGCAGTGCAGGAGATAAAGGCCTACTGCGCATTATAAAGTGCTGCATGATCAATGAACATTTTCTGGAGTCTGTGTGAGAGAGAGAGTGAGAGAGAGAGATGGGAATTGAGCGAGTGTGTGTTTTGTGGTTGGGGATGACACTGCAGCAGCAGTTTTATGCCTCTGTGATCTGGAGAATGAAAGCTGCTTCTGTAATATATTTTTTTTAAACTAATCTGAATTTTTTACTCAATCTGAATCTGTAAAATAGTCCACCCCACCCCACAGTTGTCAGACACCAATGACTGAATGCCTCTCTGACTCAAGCAAGACTTTTTAGAAGTTCGCTTCTAAAGGTGCTACGGAATCTTCAGCGTGCTACGGAATACTTTTTAGCAATGCATGTACTTGATGAAATCGTGGAAAATGAAAGTAGGAAAGCATTTTTGTATGCAGTTTCCCTTTTACAATTAAGTGCCCTCTGCATGGCTAGCAATTCTCTTGTAGTTGTACATGCCGTCTACAGTTTCCAAAACAGCAGCTGATTTTTCCATGTTTCTAAAATGTTTGTAAGCATCATAGCTGTGCATCTACTGTTGTGGTAGATTGAAGCAACTACGTTATGAAACTGCTTCCCAGTTTACAATTCATTTAAAGATTTAGGTACCAAATATAGGACATCTTCAAAGTACTTGCTCTTGGATTATCACTACATCTTGGGTTGGCATTGTAATTTTTATTTTCTAAAAATATTCCACAAGACACTTGAAGCAGATTTAGGTATTTAACCCACAACAATACAATAACTGTGTGAGAATTAGAATCAAGCAGTAAAGTAAAACAATCAGAAAAAATCCTTAACCAGATAATCAGTAAAGGCAGTCTGAATCTCCCTCCATGGGGAGGGAGAAGTGTATACAGGTGAAAAACATCAGCGACTGTCAGATGTCTTGTGGGAAAAGCATGGGTGACAGAGCAATTATAGCAAGAATCCATCCCCTGTAGTTCTCTCCTAGCTTAGTAACTGTTGGTTGACTTGCATTTATGAAGATTTATATTTATATTTTTAGTCAGCTTGCGTTTTTAAGCTTGTCTTTTTTTGTAACGTTCCATGGGTTTAATTGTGTGTAACGAGTAGGAGGTACTTCCATTAATTGTGTTGCTCTGTTAATGTAAGTTAGATGAATGTAATTTTGGTCCTTCCTGGTTTTGGGTGCACACCAGAAGCAGGAAATCAGCCAGGGAGGAGGTTAAGAGTATTAGACAAAGAGGTGTAAGATGTATTAAAAGACAATAGGGTGATTGCAGAAAAGCTGAATGAATTATTTGTGAATCTCTTCACTGAGGAAGATGTAAGGCTGATGAACTGAGTCAAACACAGTTGATGAGATGAAGTTTTGGGGCTTATCAACAAATTAAAAGTTAACAGCTCACTAGATTGCATTCAGCAGAGAGTTCAGAAAGAACTAGAGTTTAAAATTGATGGTCTTCTAACAAAAAGTGGATTCCCTGTCAGAGAATTTTAAAAATAGTCGTCATTTTTAAAGGATCCAGGAAATTGCAGGCCAGGTTAACATTGAATATGGTTAAACTGGTGGAAAGCATTATTATTGAATTGAAAGGTAGAAACAGGTCATCTTTTAAACCTAGTAACTGGTTAAGTAACAGGAAGTGGAAAATAGTGATAGATTGTGAGTTTTCACAATAGATGGGAGTAAGTAGTACGATCCTCCATGTGTCTATGCAGGGAGCTATGCTTTTGACTTGTTTGTAAATGATCTGGCATGATGGGCAAGCAGTGAACCAGGATGACACCAAATGATGTCACAAGCACTCTGCAGAGAGCTCCAAAATGATCTCCCCAAATCGGATGAAAACTGGCAAAGGAGGATCAGTGTCAGTAAGTGTGAAGAAATGCACATTGGGGCAAAAAAATTCCAAACTTCACATATACACTGGTGGGGTATGAATTGGCAGCGTTGAGCCAGGAAGGGCATCTTGGGGTCATGAGCTTACTGAAAACCATAACCCAGCATGCAGCAGCCATGGAAAAAGGCAAATTTCATGCTGCGGATTATCGTGAAAGAAGTTGAAAATAAAACTGCTTGTATTGTAATGCCCATATAGAAATCTGTAGTGCAGCCACACTTAGAATACTGTGTACAATTCTGGTTGCTCACCACAAAAAAAGATATTGTCAATGCTGAGAAGGACAGCTGAAATGAGTTGGAACATCTTACTATGAGTTAAGGTTAAAGCATTTGGGACTTAGTTTAGTGGGGGGAAAGGTAAGTTGGGCATGACAGAGGTTTCAGCACATGCTAGAAACGTGGGCAGTATCCTGCTGGCTATTTTAGATATAGGAAAAAGACTGCATTTTATATTGATTTTAGGTTGTTTTATTTGCCATTGTTCTCTTTTGTACATCAGCAATTTTTAAAATGTTGAGTGGTTTATACTTTTCTTAGAATAAATCGGATAATAAAACTACTATAAATGGTGTGGAGAAGGTTGACAGAGAAGGCTTTTTGTCTTAGTGGCATGGGTGCCTTTCATCAGCTTTGACTGGTGGCCCAGCTGCGCCCCTATCTGAACAGGGGTAGCCTAACTTCTGTTGCTTATGCTTCGGTAACCTCTAGGTTAGATGACTGCAATGTTTTATATGTGGGGCTCAGTGCTGGATTTACATATAAGCTAAACAAGCCCCCAAAAAAATTTAAAGGAAAAAAACCCTGGATACTTCTTAATTGTATTTCAGTTCAACAATTACTTTGATAAAATACATATTTTGTTATGTACAAATGGCTTTAGATACCTAGTAGGTCCATAAATTACCATAAAGCATATATTCAACACAAAAAACAGTGACAATTTGTTGTTGGCAAAGGACAGCTGGACATACAAAGGGCCCCATTACCTTCAGTAGCTTAGGGCCTCATCAAACCTAGATCCGGCCCTGGTGGGGCTGCCTCTGAAGATTGTTTGGAAACTTCAGCTGGTGCAGAATTCGGCAACCAGGATGCTCACTGGGGTAAGACGGTTTGAGCATATTACATTGATCCTGGCCCAACTTCACTGGCTGCCAATTAATTTCCAGGCCCAATTCAAAGGGCTGGTTTTGACCTATAAAGCCTTAAACAGCTCAGGATCACAATGCCTCATGGACCACCACTCCCCATATGAACCAACTTGGCTGAGGCCATTCTTCATATGCCGCCATGAGAGGTCCAGAGGGTGGCAACACGAGAACGGGCCTTTTCTACAGTGGCTTCTCGATTGTGGAAAGCGCTCTCCCAGGGAGGCTTACCTGATGCCTTCAGTTTACATCTTTAGGCGCTAGGCAAGATTGTTTCTTCAGCCAGGCCTTTGGCTGATTGACATCCAATGCCCATTTAAATGTGTTTGTAGGAGGGAGGGTGTTACGTGTTTGTTCTGTTCTTGTTCTTGTTTTTATTAGGTATTTTGTGTTTCTACAGTGGTGCCCCGCAAGACAAATGCCTCGCAAGACGGAAAACCCGCTAGATGAAAGGGTTTTCCATTTTGGAGGTGCTTCGCAAAACGAATCTCCTATGGGCTTGCTTCGCAAGACGACAATGTCTTGCGAGTTCCTGCTGGTTTTTTTTCCTCCCCCCCCTTTCTAAGCCGCTAAGCCGCTTATCAGCTGATCCGATCAGCAGATAAGCTGCTAAAAGCCGCTAATAGTGCTAATCCGCTAATCCGTCAATGGGCTTGCTTCGCAAGATGAAAAAACCGCTAGACGAAGAGAATCACAGAACGGATTCTTTTTGTCTTGCGAGGCACCACTGTATTTTGTATTTTTATGGGGTGAACTGCCCTAAGATCTTTGGATGAAAGGCGGTGTACAAGTTTTACTACTGCTGCTGCTAGTACTACTACTACTTGAGTAATCCACTCAGTGCTTTGCCTAAGGTTGAAGACAGACCTGCTGCATGCCATCCTAAGACTGTGACTAGATGCAGATTCCATGACTTCAAAGTTGGCCAAAAGCAGTTAATGATAGCCGCTGGATAAGATGACTGTAAAAGGGGAATGGTTTGTTGATGTAAGGCAGGGGTCAGCAAACTTTTTCAACGGGGCTGGTCCACTGTCCCTCAGACCTTGGGGGGGCGGACTATATTTTTGGGGGGGCGGGGAGAACGAATTCCTATGCTCCACAACTAACCCAGAGATGCATTTTAAATAAAAGCACACATCCTACTCATGTAAAAACACCAGGCAGGCCCCACAAATAACCCAGAGATACATTTTAAATAAAAGGACACAGTCTACTCATGTAAAAACACACTGATATCTGGACCATCCATGGGCCGGATTTAGAAGACGATTGGGCCGGATCCAGCCCCCGGGCCTTAGTTTGCCTACCCCTGATGTAAGGTAAAGTTGATCAATAGCTAGTAGCTATGGCTGCCGTGGGACACGGGTGGCGCTGTGGGTTAAACCACAGAGCCTAGGACTTGCCGATCAGAAGGTCGTCGGTTCGAATCCCCGCAGTGGGGTGAGCTCCCATTGCTCAGTCCCTGTTCCTGCCAACCTAGCAGTTCGAAAACACGACAAAGTGCAAGTAGATAAATAGGCACCACTCCGGCGGGAAGGTAAACAGCATTTCCGTGCACTGCTCTGGTTCGCCAGAAGCGGCTTAGTCATGCTGGCCACATGACCTGGAAGCTGTACGCCGGCTCCCTCGCCAATAAAGCGAGATGAGCGCTGCAACCCCAGAGTCGGTCACGACTGGACCTAATGGTCAGGGGTCCCTTTACCTTTATGGCTGCTGTAGGCAACCTACAGTTTCAGAAGAAGTATGCCTCTGGAGTGACAGTAGCTGGAGAGCAGCAGTGGGAGGAGGCTACTTGTGGACTTAGCAGAGGCATGTGGTTGGCCAAAGTATATGAAACAGGATACTGTTCTAGATGGACTTCTGGTCCGATCTGGCATGTTGAAGTGCTTATGTATTTTCTACCACTAGCTACATCTCCTTGTTTTGCAGTGGAGGTTGCTCCTGAAGGTCTGTTTTGATTAAGACAAAACCTTTCTTGCTCCTTTGCCTTGCTGGAATGTGAAAGTTCTTTCTAGAGGGGAAGCACATAACTGAACACACTAAACCTTGTAGTCAAAACAAGCCGTTCTGCCCTAATGTTAGAAATGCAAGAAGGAAGCATGAGGGAGTTGGTTATTTTATTTGGGGATTATTTATGCCCACAGAAATTTGTCCTGATACACAAACAAAGCAGACAGTTGTACAGAGGGGCCTTTCTGTAAGGCAAGTTGCATTTAGAACACTTAATAAAAAATTATTATCTTGGGAGCATCCCCTTTGATAGGGAGTTTGGTAGAGGGATTCTTTACTGATTTTGGATTTTTCAGCTGGCTTCTGAAGTACAGTCAAGTAAACGAGCATGTGAATGCTTAATTTTTCATTCATATTAATTGTATTTGAATTCTCATGAAATGTAATAACAAAAGCACCAATCTAGCCTTGCAAGTGTCTACAACATTTAGTAGGCCTACATTGCCTTTTTACTAGACAAATTGCCTCATAATTTTATTTTATTTTTGATACACTGATTGTGTCTTTTAAGACAAACAACCAGTTATTGCTTGCTATAAGTGACTATTATAAGCTTGGTTTTTTTTCTTAATGTACAGACCATTGTGTTAGTTAGAAAGAACAATACTCTTAGTGGGTTGACCTCTAGTGCTAAAATATTAAGTATACAGTTCTTCATTGTCACATCTTTGTATATTATAGAAGTGGTTTGGAGATAAGGGTTGTATCCAGAGCCAGTCCTCCTCAGGGTAGACCCATTGAATTAATTCAGTCTGATTGGATACAACCATAATATGTTATGAAAAATCGCTTCCTTGAGTGGGTGCATCAGCAGAAAAAGACATGTTTTAGTGTAAGTTGTACGAGTCAGGTACACTCTTCAAATTACAGTGGTGCCTCGCAAGACGAAAAGAATCCGTTCTGTGATTCTCTTCGTCTAGCGGTTTTTTCGTCTTGCGAAGCAAGCCCATTGATGGATTAGCGGATTAGCGCTATTAGCGGCTTTTAGTGGCTTATCTGCTGATCGGATCAGCTGATAAGTGGCTTAGCGGCTTAGAAAAAGGCGGGGAAAAGGAAAAAAACCCAGCAGGAACTCGCAAGACATTGTCGTCTTGCGAAGCAAGCCCATAGGAAATTCGTTTTGCGAAGCACCTCCAAAACGGAAAACTCTTTCGTCTAGCGAGTTTTCCATCTTGCGAGGCATTCGTCTTGCGGGGCACCACTGTAGTTAAAACAGTTTTTTCTTGTACGAAACGAAAAAACATTTTAGAGTTAGTCTACCTAATACTAAGTATACACATTTTGTACTACTGGACTAGGATACAATCAGTGTGAGCTAATATAAAATTATTCTAACCTTTGTCTATGTGAATCTAAATGATATTTGAAATAAAACGACTACTTTATTCTGATGGTGCATTCTTGGACACTGAGCCCCTAGTGGGCATTGCCCCAGGCTCTTTTTTTGATGCTAAATCCATGCTGTGCAATGTATGCTGTGAATCTTATGCATATTTGTTCAGAAGTGAAGTCCAACACTTCAGTGGGACTTTCTGCCAGGTAAATGTGCATACTGCAGATAACTCAGTCTGATGAATTTTGTAAACTCAAGCTTTATCTAAGTTGATAAATGTGATAAACACATGAAAAAGCTTATATACTTTTATTCTTTGATTCATTTCACAGCTTTTGAGAGGTTCCCCCCCATAAAGTATTTATTTTATATAAGCATGCATATTTAACACATAAATTATTTTCAGGTTCAAAATCCAAACTGCTGTGCATGTGTGGGTTTTGATATTTAGATGCCTGTTTTAATTTCCTGACCAAGAAATGTTATTACTAAAATGACATAATTGTCAGTTTCTCAGTGCAGAGTCCCTGAATGACTAACATTTTTTTGTTGGATGAGAATTCGTAGACGAGAGTCTATTTATCATATGCAGTCTTTCCAAGATGGATTGTTGAAACTCTCTGGCCATGTGGTTTGGAAAAGCTGTACTCTGGATTTTATAATGAAACTATTTTTAGCGTATGGGATTATTCATTTAGCGTGCTGATAATGGTGAAGATAGTTCATGATTGGATTTCTCCTTTGCCGGCTTGCATGACACATGATATGTATGGTACAGTCATGCTTTCACAAGCAGATGCCACTTTACTCTAAATGCCTGCTGAGAAAATCCATAATTTGGTAAGCTGTTGAGCAAGTTTTACATGAATTATTGGTTGATAATATTGGCCTAAAAAAAGTTATTTTAAAGCAGTGAGTTGAAAGGATTTTAACTGTTTAAAAAGTGTTTAAAAGGATCTGTGGCAGGTATCCTGATTCATAGAACACTTCTTAAATTCCAGCTGTTCCTGAGTAAAAGCTTGGACTTTTCACCATGTGATTCTAAAACTGCAATTCATATTATATTCAGAAGCGAGCACTATTAAGCTCACTAGTGCTTACTTCCAAGTAAACATGGATAGGATCTGTAATATATGTTGAACATTTGGATAACAATATCTTTTATTAAGCCAGCTGAAGTACAGTCTATACATTTATGTTTGAAAGCTAAACAATCTTGCAAATAAGTTATATTACTTTGAATGAATTTTCTTCAAAAATCTTAAATCACTAACCTAATCTAGGAGTCTCATCAAAGTAGGGAAGAAGTATAGAGACTGTATTTTATTTTTTATTTGATATATTTAGTACCTCACAGATCATACCAGGAATCTGAAGTATTAGAATTGAAGATGTTTTTCTTAGTGATTTGCAGACTGAAAGAGAGAACTGAATTCTACTCCATCCCCCAGCACTAATTTTTAAGCTGGAACCCCTGTTTCTTCCAATTGATTAGTGCAGATAAAATAAGTGAACAAATGTTCTCATGCACCTTGTGAATGTGAGCTAATCAGCACAAACAATAGTAAACTTTAAAGCCTGCCTGTGCCTTATCCGTATCTCCTCATTTCACTCAAGTCAGAGAAGAAGGGAGGATCACTCTCATGAGCAGGGAGGAATGGTCACTGTTTGTGATTGCGACCATGGCATTTGTGGAATCCTTACTGGAATGTAACTTTGGCTTAAATGGTATTGCTCAAGTAATGGCTGGTCCACTTGGTATTGCCTCGTATTGTTAATGCCAATTCTATTCTTAAAAAACACATTTATCAGACCATTAATCTAACTATAACAATACCTCTATAATGCACGCCCCCCCTCTAATTTATAAAACAGTATTTTGGAAGTCTATGCAAGTAACTCACTCATTATAACAATGGAAAGGAAATCCTTGTGATCTAGGCCAATCATCTAAAGTTGTCTTAGGGCTGGGTTCTTCCTCCAACCCCAGTCTTTTAAATGGGTTTCACTCTCCTCCTCCTCCTCCTCCTCCTCCTCCTCCTCTTCCTCCTCCTCCTCCTTCTCCTTTTCCTTTTAGGATGTACCTTTCTGATGACTGTGCCCTGGTGTGACTCACCTTACAAGGCCAGTGGTTTAGACCTATGGAAACAAATTACCTTTAGGCCCCAGAAGGATGCTGGGTACATGATACAAAATTAGAACATATTTGTCTGCACACCTTTTTAATTGTAAAATTTGCATTAGGTGTTGCCAGGGGGTTGGGACAGTTAGGAAGATCCTTGCTAATCAGAAGGGGTCCTCCTTAAGTCCCTGCTGTCATCTTCTAGTGAGGAAATATGGTGCCGTCAGAGCTGGACAAAACACTTCCCTCTATTACACAGTTCAGGGCTTACTGTTGTGTTAGTGAGAGCTATTATTCCAGCCACATTTATTTATACAATATATAAAGAACTCTTTGTTTTCTCAACTGTCATTTTGGATTTTGTCATGAGAATCAAATTTGTGTAGCATAATTTGGGGGAGTTATGGGGGTTTGTAAATTGCATGCTGCATTCAACAACCCTACACTGGCTTTTTATAGCAGCCTATGGGTTTTCGTTAACAATCCCAATAAAACTTACATGCTGCCCTCACAGTTGTAGAAATTTGAGTGCTGAGGCACAAATTTCTTTGTAGATTTTAGTGCTAAAGCAGTTGTTAACAGTGCACACTTCTTCGTATTAAGATTTACTTGAATAATCTGTTTATGCGGAATCTGTCAGAATCTGACAACAATCAAAGGTTCCTGAGAATTCCAGCTAGCTATTATATTTTCAGCTTTAAATACATGTAAGAATGTTGGTGGCTTTTGAAAAAAGAATGGGAGCTTTTCTGCTTAGGGATAGTTTGTATGACTAGGTGCTCCCGTCCCAAGTCACATTTTTTCACTTACATTCATTTCATTAATCATTGCCAAAAGAAAAGTGAGGTGCATATTTTACAAAAGCAGCAGTAGTGAATAAAGCTTGACATTTGTATGCATTCTGAGAAATAAATTGTTTTGCATTAGTTAGTAATTGTTTAAAAATTTCGTACCAAATTGTAAAATCTTAAGACGTATATACACAATGTGATATTTGCAGAATGTTGCTTAATGAACATATATTTGGGTTCAAAATGTGGTGTGTTTGGTGCAGAATTTGATTTGTGTTTACTTGGGTCACAGAATATCCTGTATTAAAGGAAATAAACTTGTATAGATGAGGGATGATTTCACTATACTTTGCTCATTAAAATTGTTTCTTACCCATACTTCATGATAAGGTCCTATTTACAACCGTATAATCCAGTAACAAAGGAGTTCAACGAAACAAACAAGTCAAAGAATGCACAAATGAAGGTAGTCCTACAGAAATCACATACATTTTACCGGCCCAGAAAAATAAATTGTGCCTAATTTTGCATGCAAAGCTATTTACCTGAAACCACACTCAGTTGTCTCACACCTCATGTCATGTGTGGGTCACATTAAAAGGTAAAGCCTGCCTGCCAACTTGAAATCACACCACCCCAGCAAAGAAAATGGGCTTTGCAATAGCAGGCAGCTGCTTCCGTTGCCTGCAAGGTTTGAAATCAAACTGGGGGCAAAGGAACATTTTGTTTGCAATTCAGGCTGGTCTGTAAAAGAAAACACTTGAACTGATGCCATGGTGATGTCAGGTCATGGAGACCTGCCACTCTCTCTGTGTGACTCATGGAAGTTTGGGGGGGGGGGTCAGGATCTGGTCTACTGGCTGCATCCAGTTCCCTACTCCTGTCCTAAACAGTTGATTCTGCACTATGGATTAGGAGGCAGGCTTTGTTCAGCCGGGCTGAATACAAGGCTCTTCCATGTGACTGCCATTTTTTTTTAAAGCAACAAGGTCATAAGCAATCCCATACAATATGTTCATAGTGCTCACTTAGAAGCACAGAAAGGGTGGGTAAGCAGTCTTGGTCATCCCACGTAGCAACCAGGGCTACCTCCTAGAATCTGTACAAGAGGCTATTTCCTTTCTAGTCTTAATTGGGCGTTGCCCTAAAGGGTGGTGGTGGTAAGGGAAAGCTTTTAGGAAATGACGCATGGAGCTGCAGACAAGATAGCTGCTATATATTGCCCTGCCGCATGTCCCGCCGTTCTTAATTTAAAGCTGTATTTGTTTGCACAGCAGTTGCAGCATAAGACTAAATGCCAACTTTTAGCCTTGTGGAGAGGGATAGCTGCCTCCAGGGGCATGAAAGAATGAAGAACAAGCCTCCTTGCAGCTTTTGAAGCACTAGCCGATCCCATGTGAAGAGGGCAGTACTAAGAGAGTATAAACCACAGACCCTAGGGCTTGCTGATCAGAAGGTCGGCGGTTTGAATCCCCACGACGGGGTGAGCTCCCGCTGCTCTGTCCCTGCTCCTGCCAACCTAGCAGTTTGAAAGCACGTCAAAGTGCAAGTAGATAAAGAGGTACCGCTCCAGCGGGAAGGTAACCGGCGTTTCCATGCGCTGCTCTGCTTCGCCAGAAGTGGCTTAGTCATGCTGGCAACATGACCCAGAAGCTGTATGCCGGCTCCCCTGCCAATAAAGGGAGATGAGCGCCGCAACCCCAGAGTCGTTCGCAACTGGACCTAACGGTCAGGGGTTCCTTTACCTTTACCTTTACTGAGAGAGAAGGTACGCATTCTTCCTTCTCCTAAGAGAGAGCAGCCAGGCTACAAGAGAGGTTATAGCCCTGTACAGTTTAAAACAGGTATGGTTATAAAGGCTTCACGTGAGACCTCATTGTTGCTGCTATTCCCGACTTTGGGTTAAGCGCACTACTGCTGTATGGGGATTGCCACAGGAGAGTCCACAGAGCACAAGCCGGGCTGTTGCCCCATTCACAGTTGCTTGCAGCCTGATCTACCTTGTATTTCAACTTTTTATATTTACACTGTTAAGAGGAAGCTACTGTTAAGCACCTTATATCTCCTGTTGTGCGGTGTGAAGTGATTTGGCCTTTTATGTGATTTCTCCCCCGAGTGAGGAAGCAGGTCCAACTAAGCTAGTACATACAGTGCCGTTGAAATGTGGTTTTTATTTATGTCCTTGTTTTGTAGCTGCACAGAGAAAAAACACTTTAGGCACCCCTGCCATCCCTTTTTCCTGGTCCTTCTTTTATGAAGATGAAAGCAGGGATCCTTTTTATTTTATTTTAAACAGCTTACCAAGAAAATGACCTTGATCTTTGAGGCTGTCATCCTTTCTGCACAGGAAGCCTTTATTTGGCAATGAGATTCTGTTCTAACGCACAGAGGCAACGAGAGTGACAGTACTTGCTGTCGTAACTGAGCATTCAGCTTGGAGCAGACCTTGAAATCTCCCAGGTGATGTTTTCTAAGCCTAGGTAACTAGGTCTCTAACAGGATCTGGACGTTAGACCTTATCTCACCATTACTTGCCACATCTGAAATACATTCCACTTGTAGATGGAATACGGAAGTTAAATTTGATAGTCTGGTTAATAGTGTCTGCTGTATCTATTTGTTACGGGAACTTTTTGGTGGATTGTGAGGCAAGCCTGCCAGGATTCTTCCCTCACCCCATGTCCCCAAACTGCAAAACTCTACCTGCTATTCCAGTGCACCTTCAATACTAGCAAATGTATTATGACATAAGCTTTCATGTACAGGAGTATTTGTTGTTGTTTAGTCGTGACCGACTCCTCGTGATCCCATGGACCAGAGCACGCCAGGCACTCCTGTCTTCCACTGCCTCCTGCACTTTAGTCAAACTCATGTTCGTAGCTTCGAGAACACTATCCAACCATCTCGTCCTCGGTCGTCCCCTTCTCCTTGTGCCCGCCATCTTTCCCAACATCAGGGTCTTTTCCAGGGAGTCTTCTTTTCTCATGAGGTGGCCAAAGTCTTGGAGCCTCAGCTTCAGGATTTGTCCTTGCCAGTGAGCACTCAGGGCTGATTTCCTTCAGAATGGATAGGTTTGGGACTCTCAAGAGTCTCCTCCAGCACCATAATTCAAAAGCATCAATTTACTGCACCAAATACTACTTTCTGTCGGCAGTAAGGGTGATGTGGAAGGAGCACTTAAACCCTAGACTTGGGACCTCTCTCTCTTTTTCCTGCAGTGGAGGAGGGGGTTCCATGAATTGGTTGTCTCCTCCCAATTGCTGCCCTAGGAGGGAAGATGCAAATGAGCAGGGCTCACCTGAGGGGCACAGACAACCTCTCCCCAGTTCACTTTCTGCCCATCTCAACCTTATGTGTTTGGCTTGACTGGCTGTCAGCTTCGGCCCTGTATACCTGAAGGAGCACAGGGTCCTAAGCAGCGTAGGGTTTCAGGTGAGCAGCAGCACTTCAAAGCATGCTTGGAAATGGTCCAGAAACCTTTCAAAACTGACTAGGTATGTTCCTGCCAACCAGACTCAGTATTTTGAACAAACTGCAGCTTAGGAAGTCTTCAAAGGCTGCCCCGGCCACAGCACACATTGCAGCAGTAAATCCTAGATGTTGCCAGAGCCTACAGCCGTGGCCATAGTATCTTTGAAAGAGAGGCTACAGCTGGCACACTGGCCATAAACTGCTGAAAGGCACTCCTTGCCAAGGTGACTACTTGGTCCTCTGGTGATGCAACTTGATCTCGGAGTACTGCCAGGCAGTGATCTGGATTCTTTATAGGGAGTGCAGTTTCATCTGGGTCAGGTTGATCACCATCTCCCTGGATGGGCAGATCAGCTACCCACAGAGTCTCCATCTTCTCAACTTGTGAGTTTCAGTTTATTGGCCCTCATTCAGCCCATTACTGAGTCCAGGTAGTTGCTCAGCATTTTGACTGCCTCACCTGACTCCTGAAAGAAAGCTGAGTGTTTGGGGAAGCTTTTAATGTTTGATGGATTACTGTATTTTAATATTTTGTTGGAAGCCGCCCAGAGTGGCTGGGGAAGCCCAGCCAGATGGGCTGTGTGTGTGTGTGTATTTGTTGTTGTTTAGTCGTTTAGTCGTGTCCGACTCTTCGTGACCCCCTGGACCAGAGCACGCCAGGCACTCCTGTCTTCCACTGCCTCCCGCAGTTTGGTCAAACTCATGCTGGTAGCTTCGAGACCACTGTCCAACCATCTCATCCTCTGTCGTCCCCTTCTGTGTGTGTGTGTGTGTAAATATTATTATTTGCACTTCACTCCAAATCCTTGAATAATCTCTCCCAGCAGTTTCATGGAGATGTTGCATACTAGGGGTAATATCTAATGCCTTCCTTCACTTAGGATAAGGATTTATGCTTCCACAACAGAACTTTGCCCCTCCTCTCCCCATATGTACCCTATAGCCTCCCAAAATCTGCTCAAGAAAACCCCTAGGACAGATTTAGTGGGCGTGCAGGGGGAGTTCTGCTGCACAAGGGAAAATCCAAGCGCTGGTGGAATGAGATGGAACTGGCGCTGATGGAACTTAGCTCTGTTTCTGAAAGAAGCATAATCGATGTTTATTAACCTATAAAATAAGCGATTTCTACTTGAATGGTAATACGTCCAATTTATACAGAAGTGAATATTTTAAGTAGAGTATTCCAAGGCTGAGATTATTTTACTGATTTTATTCATTTAGGAACCACATCCCGTAAATAACTTTTGGATGTTTTAACAATGAAAAGCATAAATAAAAACAATTCAGGTCCAGTGCAGATTCAGACTGCGATAAATGTCTCCACTTAAAAAGCTTTTTGGTAAGGGAAAGTCTGCAAAAGGCACCGAAAGGGTAGGAAAGATGGCTCCTGTATTGGAAGGGAGTACTGTAGGTGCCACCATATTAAAGGCCTGGTTCCTACATTGTGCAGAAGGGACCTCCTGATGAAACAATATCTGTAAAATGAGCTTGAATTGTATAATATGAGAGAAGGGGAAAAACACGTTTCTATCTGCTTCCTCCACTCCATATATAATTTACAATCTTTCATCATAGTTTGCATTAGTTGTCTTTCAAAAAGCCAGAAATGCTTTATCTTATCGTAAAGATGTCCCCAACTCATTTCAGATGCCCTTTCCAGCTCTACAGCATCTTCTTTGTGATGGGGCAGCCAGAACTCCACACAGTTGTGGTTATGCCAGAAATTTGTACAAGAGCTTTACAATATTAGCAGTTGGGTGTTCATTCCCAATCCCTGGCATGAAATTTGCCCTTTCCCATGGCTGCTGTACATGGGACAGTATGTACTGTACATGGGCTGCTGTACATGGGCTATCCACCATGACCATCCTATCTTTTTTCCTGCTTAATAACTGCATGTTCAGACCCCTTCAATGGATATGTGAAGTTAGGGTTTGTTAGTGTGTGTTGACTTCTGTATGTGTCCCTACTCTACATGGTAAACCCATTTGGACTTCATTGCTCCTTATTGTGTAAATAAGCTAGTAAACAATGCAGAAGATGAGATGAGCCCTGCAGTTATTCAATTAGTCTTAATCTAAGACACTTTGATGAGATCATGGCTCACAATGACTAAGGTAAAGGTAAAGATAAAGATAAAGGGACCCCTGACCATTAGGTCCAGTCGTGGATGACTCTGGGGTTGCGGTGCTCATCTCGCTTTATTGGCCGAGGGAGCCGGCGTACAGCTTCCGGGTCATGTGGCCAGCATGACTAAGCCACTTCTTGCGAACCAGAGCAGCGCATGGAAACGCCGTTTACCTTCCCGCTGGAGTGGTACCTATTTATCTACTTGCACTTTGAGGTGCTTTTGAACTGCTAGGTTGGCAGGAGCAGGGACCAAGCAACGGGAGCTCACCCCGTCGCGGGGATTCGAACCGCCGACCTTCTGATCGGCCACTCCTAGGCTCTGTGGTTTAACCCCCAGCGCCACCCACGTCCCTCACAATGACTAAAGTCCCTTACTAATGGGAAGCTTTTGTCAGGCTAGAGATGGAGTGGTGTGTCAGCCGGGGGTGCAGAAGTAGCTGTGCATGGTGTTTCTAGGTAGGAGTGCAAAAGAAACCAATAAATTTAGAGACAAATAAAATAAGTATTGTGGTTAACTTGGTTGTTTTCATAAATATTGCTCAGTCGGTTGGAGCGTGGTTCCGATAACGCCACGGTTGTATGCTTGATCCCTGTAAGGGACAACTGCATATTCCTGCGTTGCAGAGGGCTGGACCAGATGGTGCTCAGGGTCTCTATGAAATAAGGCCAGTGTTTTGGAAGCAATTCTGTATGAATGCCTTGTATTCCCATTTATTCTCACACTGTAATATAGCCAATTGGATATTGAAGGGCATCATCAGCGTCTTTTGATTTTTGTCACAGCATTGCAAATGGAGTATGCGTTAAAACGTTTTCCTTCCTTTTAGGTGGAGTCCTTTATTTTGGATCAGGATGACCTGGAAAATCCAATGCTGGAGACAGCTTCAAAATTGCTGCTGTCGAGTACTGCTGATGGTGCTGATCTAAGAACAGTAGATCCAGAAACCCAAGCTAGGTTAGAAGCTTTATTAGAAGCTGCCGGTAAATATTCTTATTCTTATTATTTATTATTAGTTTAATTCGAGTTCAGGATTTTTACATACATCATATTATCTCCTTCCAATTTTAAATTTCCCGTACATTTTTTTCCTCCCCCCCCCCTTCCATTGGAAGGGTTCAAACTATTATCCTTAGCCACGGGCATAGTGTCTTTAGTTTCCACTGGATGTCTTTTGTTCCAGTAGTTTTTATCCATTGAAGATAGGGGTTCCATCTGTTTGTTATCGTGGTGGACTTGACCTTCCACATTGTTTCCTGTGACATGACTGCGACAATGTCCGACTGAATAAGTTCAAACAAATAACTATTCCATAGTTGTTGTTTTTATTATTATTATTATTATTATTATTATTATTATTATTATTATTATTACTACTATACCGCTTTTTATTGGTAGATCCCAGGGTGATTCGCAACAGAAAAAATACAAAATGAGAATGCAAAATACATAATAAAACAAACCAATAACCCCCTCCCACAAACACACTTTAAAAGCCATAGAATGTTAATCAGCTGAATGCCTGGTTGAAGAGAAACGTTTTCCCCTGGCGCCTAAAGATGTAATGAAGGCTGCAGGCAAGCCTCCCTGGGGAGAGGATTCCACAAACGGGGAGCCACTAACAGAAAAGGCCTGCCAAAAACTATTGATCTTAATTTAGATACTTCCTTACATTTGCCAGTGCCTTTTTGATTTTTTAGGTTTTTAGCAAAGCACAAACTTGTTTTTTACCCGCTTAACATTTGCACAAACTGTTTTATGTTGTTTTATGAGCGGGTTCTATTCATTTTATTGCTAATGCTGGTTTTATTTTCTGCCTGTACCTTGGTTGACAGACTTTCTTGTTATATCTTAAATGTTAAGTTTACTGATTTGATATTTGCTTTGGAAATGTATTTTAAATTTAAAAACAGTGTATAAAAACAGAGGTTGTAGGAACACAATAAACACAACCTGTCAGTTTCTTTCTCATTAGGGCTATACATATTTGGTTGTGTGGAGATTCTGATTTCTGATTCAAAAGTCAGAATCGAGGATTGGTAGCAATCAGTAGTAACCTGAAATAAGAAACTATAAACTCATTGAAGCCAGGAAGAATGTACTAGTAACTTTTAATATCCTCAAAAGATTGATCTCCGGTGAATTTTCACATTACATTTCCACCGCTGAAAGTTTGTTGGCCTTTCCCGATACAGTGGTGCCTCGCAAGACGAAATTAATCCGTTCCGCGAGTCTCTTCGTCTTGCGGTTTTTTCGTCTTGCGAAGCACGGCTTTTAGTGGCTATTAACGGCTTAGCGGCTTTAAGAAAAAGGAAACAAACTCACAAGAACTCGCAAGACGTTTCGTCTTGCGAAGCAAGCCCATAGGGAAATTCGTCTTGCGGAACGACTCAAAAAACGGAAAACTCTTTCGTCTTGCGCGTTTTTCATCTTGCGAGGCATTCGTCTTGCGAGGTACCACTGTATGATAAAACTAGTATTTTGCTAGTATTTTGTATGGGCTCAAATGGTCTTTGTTCTTCTCTTTCCCATCCAAAAACTTCTTATCCACTGGCTTGTTGATCTTGGAACAAAAGGAATAGGTAAATTATCCACAGCCGATGGAAAAGCCTTTGCAGATCCCGAGGTGCTTCGCAGATTGACGTCTTCGGTCAGCTGTGCGTTAGATGAGGCTGCTGCTGCGCTCACCCGAATGAGAGCTGAAAGTACAGCAAATTCAGGGCAGATGGACAAGTGAGTGTTTGCTTCACAGAGCCTGTTCTAACAGTCTTGACAGCTGTTCCTTGTGTTTCTGCGATGGCTGAAACGAAAGTGTCTGCTAAATTACCCATATTATTAATACAAATATTATTTCCTACTTGGTCCATTTGGCACTAGGGATCTCAAGGAAGAGAAAGCAGTGCACTTTGGAATAACCTTGGAACCCCCAGAAGAAGGGGTGCACAAATTTTGGCATGTCTTCATAGTCAGGCATTGTTTGGGGTCACCATCAAGGTCCACTCTGAGTCCTCTGGCACATATCTTTCATGGCTTCTGCATTCTGCAAAACCCAGCATGAAGAGAGAGAACAATCCTTTCTCTTCCCCAAGTTCTCTGCATGTGCCACAGGACTCGGCAGCAAAGGCAGGATTAATATTTCATACCAGGCATAGTGAAATACCTCTCTCTCTCTCTCTCTCTCTCCAAGTACTCTGCAAATTGCTGAGAATTGAGGGAGGAAGATGTTTGTACATTTGGGGTAGAGGTACCGTAAATACTCGAGTATAAGTCGAAGCACCTAATTTTAGCACAAAAAATTGGCAAAACTTACTGACTCGAGTATAAGCCGGTTCGGTGGTGGCGGCAGTGGAGGAGGAGGAAGGAGCAGCCCAAAAGGGATCCTTTCGGGCCACTCATCCCTCTGCCGCCTCTGCCACTCGCAGCGCCTCTCCCAACCGTGGCTCCTGTGCCTGCCCTTGCGAGAGGCGGGCGGCGGTGGCAGGACCAGTGGTGAGAAAGGGCTCCTTTCGGGCTGCTCATCCCTCCACCGCCGCCGCCGCCCGTCTCACTCAAGTATGAGACGAGGGGGGCTTTTTCAGCATAAAAAATGTGCTGAAAAAGTCGGCTTATACTCGAGTATATACGGTATGTGAAGATTGCTACTGTCAGCCCTATCCACAGGCCTAAAACTGTTAACATGATAGAATTGCTCTCTCTCTCTCTGTGTGTGTGTACGTGTATATACATATATATCACTGCACATGCAGGACCTATTTCTGCTATTTTAAAATTTCTTTTGTTGAAGATTCCAAGACTGTAGCCAATAGTATTGGTCTAGTTATTGTGAATATTTTTCAAGACGTTCATTCAAGCTTTTCCTTTGTCTTCCTGTGTACTAGACCTTTTTCTCCGAAAAGATAATGTAAGACTTTGTTTTGCTAAAGTGTTTTGTCTTGTCTTGAAAGATCCAGTGGATGAGTGCTGCATAAAAACCCCGACTTGGACTTCATTTTCCTGTCTTGTGTACAGTTTATGATTTGCCTCTTCAGTGCCTGCAAAATCTGTTTCGGACAAAAATATTTAAAGTTCAGATTGTGTTTTGAAACAATTCCTGCAGGAAGCCTTTAAGGAAAGGGTCTGAGCTAAGCTAGGTTTAAACAGTTAACAGTTGGAAGGGCCCTAGCTCCATGGTGGAGCAAGGTACCAGGTTTGGTTCAATCTCAGGCATCTTCAGGTAGAGCCTGGAATGTCCCCTGACTGAAGCCTTGGAGACAATACTGAGCTAGATGGAGCAAGGGTCTGTCTCAGTGTAAGAGAGCTTCCTGTGTTCCTTCCTAATGTGGCATATGTTTGAATACGTATTACCTAAATTAGAAGAGGTTGGCCAAAATACTTGCATTATAGTGTTTTTAGTAAGTAGCTTTTATATTCTAAGCCTCATGTGTCCCCCCCCCCCCATATTTTCACCATTACCGTGTTTTTTGCTCTATAGGATGCACCCGACCATAGGACGCACCTTGTTTTAGAGGGGGAGAACAAGAAAAAAAAATTCTCCCCCTCTCTGCTCAGTGCCCCTTCAGTGAAGCGGCAGGAGAAACGGAGCCCCTTCCATTCACCCATTCACCCATTCATTCCATTCACCCAAAGCCTCTACCTTGGAAGCCTGGAGAGTGAGAGGGGTTGGTGCGCACTGACCCCTCTCGCTCTCCAGGCATCAGTGAAGGCAACCCGAAGCGTCTGGAGCGCAGCGGGAGTTCCCTCTGGACTCTGCAGGCTTCAGGTTCCTTTCAACCTGCTCTTTGGGGCTGGCGGGGGGAAGCGCTACTTTCCCCCACCGTCAGCCCCAAAGAGCAGGTCGGGAAACAGCGCAAAGGCTGCGCGCAGCCTTGCCACTGCCCCACGAGCTTGTGGGGCTGGCGGTGGGGAGAAGTGCTGCTTCCCCCCGGCCAGCCTCAAAGATCCCTGAAGAGTTCCCTCTGGACTCTGCAGGCTTCTGGTTCCGTTTTGCTGAAGCCGGGAGAGCAAGACTCGGTGCGTGCCGACCCCTCTCGCTCTCCAGGCTTCAGCGAAAGCAACGCGAAGCCTCTGGAGCACGGAGGGAGTGCTCCCTCTGCGCTTCGGAGGCTTCACGTTGCTATCACTGAAGCCAAGGAGCCTGCATTCGCTCCATAGGATGCACACACATTTCCCCTTAATTTTTGGAGGGGGAAAAGTGTGTCCTATAGAGTGAAAAATACGGTAATAAGTTTGTGTGGATTGTTTAGTTCACCAGCAGATTTACCTTTTGTGTAAATGACTATGTTAGATTATGAGAGGTAAGAGATGATTGGAGTTCTAATTGAAAGCTACTGGAGGGCAGCAGATTGAGTAAAGTTGACCTGCAACCATAGCCAGACAGTGTACTTTTTTAGCTCCATATTTTTCCCCAAGTGGCCTAATTCATGACATGCAGCCATTCCTGATATCCAGTTCCTTGAGCCCAAGGACAGTTCCTAGCACTTTAGTTATATTGCTAATTTTGGAGGAACCATGGGCAAGTACTGTGATGACCACCATGTATCCTATAGTAATCCTCACCTTTGCTTTTTAAGGCTTACCTGTTGTATTTCAGTGTATCCAGGCGGCTTGCCAGGTCCGTATTTGATGGGGACCCAGTGCTGCCACTTCAAAGCACTAGTGTATAACCATAATTTCCTCTTTCTCTTTATAGCCGCAGCTTGGCAGAAGCTTGTTCAGAAGGTGATGTAAATGCTGTGCGAAAATTGCTAATTGAAGGGCGAAGTGTGAATGAGCACACTGAAGAAGGGGAAAGTCTTCTTTGTTTGGCTTGCTCAGCTGGATATTATGAACTTGCTCAGGTTTGTACCTTATGCTCTATTTTGGCAGAAAATGCAGAGCACTGGCATTTGACTTTTCTGGATTCATAACCCATCTTGAACGGGGAGGTGGGCATTTTTAATTTTTACACTTAAGATCCTTAAGTTCACTGGTGTTTAGAGCAGGGATAGCCAACTTCTGAATTGTTCTATTTGTTGCTATATTTGTTGTTGTTGTTGTTTAGTCGTTTAGTCGTGTCCGACTCTTCATGACCCCATGGACCAGAGCACGCCAGGCACTTCTGTCTTCCACTGCCTCCTGCAGTTTGGTCAAACTCATGCTGGTAGCTTTGATTACACTGTCCAACCATCTCGTCCTCTGTCGTCCCCTTCTCCTTGTGCCCTCAATCTTTCCCAACATCAGGGTCTTTTCCAGGGAGTCTTCTCTTCTCATGAGGTGGCCAAAGTATTGGAGCCTCAGCTTCAGGATCTGTCCTTCCAGTGAGCGCTCAGGGCTGACTTCCTTCAGAATGGAGAGGTTTGATCTTCTTGCAGTCCATGGGACTCTCAAGAGTCTCCTCCAGCACCATAATTCAGAAGCATCAATTCTTGGGCGATCAGCCTTCTTTATGGTCCAGCTCTCACTTCCATATATCACTACTGAGAAAACCATAGCTTTAACTATACGGACCTTTGTTGGCAAGGTGATGTCTCTTGTTGCTATATACCCCCCTCCAATTATTGTTTTGAAGGCTGGAGCATTCCAATTTCTCTGCATATACTTATGAATAGGGATCTGCTAACAGGTCATCTGGACTTCGTGGGTATAGATTTTGTGCACTCAGATGCTGGGATGTCATTGATTGGGGGACAGGACAGGAAAACTCATGTGCATTGTGGAATCTTTAAGGAGTATATTGGCAGCAATTCTTTGCTGTTCCCAAATGCGTACAAGATGGCAATAAAATAACTTCTGGCAAATACATGCAGAATTTCAATTCTGATTTTCCTTTCGAATCAAACAGCAAAACTCTTTCCTCACACCCTAAATTAGATGTCGGAGAGCCTCCATAAAATAATAAAAGTTGCTTTGAGCACCAAATCCAGACTACAGTCTACCAGTTGACCACCCTGTGTTCTTCAGCTGCCTGTTACAGAATACATAATCCAAAAGGGTCACCTACATTTAGAATAGGTTAGACCTGGAATTATATTGGATTTGTGGGCTGGATGTTTGTTATATTACGATTTCTGGCTTTTTTTGATTAACTGTGTTCGTTTTGCTTTCATTTTGTAAACTGATTTGAGCTGATTTTAAGATTAAAGGGGGCTAAAATTTAAGTGAGATGAGAATTAAATGAGATGCCCTCAGTTAATTTGAACATGAGGAAAGTGTAGATTTCCCTGCACCCCAGAATACAAACTCTTCCACCTTAATAATTAGTCTTTGCTTGATGTTTCAGACTTCAATAACATTTCAGCCACCTGCCCTGCAACCTTGCAATCGGTCCTTGAGCTCCAGGGACAAACTGGAGGCCACTGCGATTGCTTCCCACGAATCTGCAGCGTGGGAGGGAAGAGACCTTGTTTGTATCCTAGGGCTGCTTAGTGCCGGTATTGGCAAAGACATAACAACGTGCTCAAGGTTACTTGTGTGATAGCACACTACGTGGCAGATTGAAGGAATCATTTTCTCACAATTATCTGTATTTTTCAAAATTCTTTCCTTTATTTATTTAAAGTCCTATTTTTAAAAAAATTACCCTCTGCCTCCATTTAGTTCCTTCTTCCATCCTAAGGAGGTAGACTTCATTTTTAACATTATCATTTCATTTTAATGTTGTTTTCTATTTTCTTTACAGTTACATTTTCAAATGGTTGTCATTCCTTTTTCAGTCCTTTTTGTAAAATTATTCTTTTTCTGATTAGTTCTGCCAGTTTCCAGTTAAGTTTCCTCCCCCTGCCCCAAAAATTCTCCAAAGAAAAGTTTTGTTGCTTAGCAGTTATAGCCCACACTCTTCACTACTTCATGCTGTCTGCTGTGAGCTGTCTGGCACCGAATGCCTTCATAAGGACTCAACAGTGATGGTTAATCTTCAGGTGAACGCTGACCTATTTATACTGATTGCAGCTCTATCTGCCACTTTGATGCCTTTGGCAGGAATTGGCAGTCCTAGTTGATCTTCGGCTGCCGGTGGCGTTATGGGCAGCTTCCCGTTTAGCACTATTAATAGCGACAAAACACACTTACAAAGGACACGTTTTGGAGGTTTTTTTGAAACTGTGGTTCGGGAAAATAAAAATTGAGGGAGCCCAATGAAGGTTGGTAGACAGTGAAATGTTTTAAGGGTGTGTGTAATTGTATGTGTGTGGAATTTTGCCACCAAATTGTCAAGGCTGCTACAAAATATATGTGAGCTCTGGGCTTGCCGTCGCTGCAGCAAGGCATGTGGAAAGTATTTTACAGTGTGCACAGTGCTGAAGAGACCTACAGTGGTACCTTGGTTTACAACCGTAATCCGTTCTGGAGGTCCAGTTGTAAACCAAAACAGGTTGTAACCCAAGGTGTGCTTTCGCCAATGGGGCGTCCAAAAGAAAATTGGTTATAATCCAAAAAAAGGGACACACACTTCCGGGTTTGACATGGTTGTAATCCAAAACGGCTGTAATCCAAAACAGTTGCAAACCAAGGTACCACTGTATATTGTCCTTAAATACATATCTGCTTCCTAGTCAAATGCAAAGTCTGTATGAAAATGCTTTGTTTTGATGATGACCTGTATCAGAAATGGAGATTTCATGACCTTGATCAACCTTGATCAACTTCAGAGGCCTACCTTCACATCCCCAGTTTGCAGAGTAGACTGCAGATTCCTTTGGTTTAACAACTGCAGTCTCTTCATCCTAGAGTCTTCTCTAAGATTCTGATGGCTCCAACTGCTGTAGGTTGGTTCCTAATCTACTCTTTTTCTGTGAAGAAATTTCTAAAGGACATTGCTTTGACCATCTTTGCTTGAGTAGAGTCACTGTTTCCTATCTCTGTCTCTTCTTCACCTCTACCAGAATGATGATCTTGTGTCAAGACTTTCCATTTCACGTGAAATGGAGTTTTGCACACACGGGCAAACATTACCCCTAGGACTCCTAGGATTCCAGGTTCAGTCACAGTCCATTGAACTCAATCACTTGAAGGATCAATATGACACTTGAACCCAGGAATTCCAGTAGAGAAACCCTCAAATGAGGTGATCACAACAGATGTCAACCAAGTGAATGGAGTGCTCACTGCAAAAGCACTTGGGCTGTTAGATCCCCCCCCCCAAAAAAAGAGAAGAATATTAACATTCTGGAGCGTTCATAATGTTACCTTTCCCTTTAGCCAGTTCATCTTCTGTAACCCAAGGGAAGTTCATTAGTTTTTGCTGATATTGTCCAAGGTTGCTTCAGTCTTTCCTACGTTTTTCACTAATTTGGTCTGCTCCTTAACCTTTTTTTTCCTTTCTTTGAAACAGTGGGGTGCTTTGCCAACTATGACTGGGGTTTGAGGTGAGAGGCCCCATTTCCTCTGGATACAGAAAATGGGGGGCTGTTTTCATTGCCCTGATCGACAAGCTTATCCGAGGACTTGGTGCCATTTGCCTTGATAAGAACAGAATTTCACAGAAAAGTCCCAATAATTTCTGGGTTTTGTGGGCCTTTTTTGCAGTTGAAAAATCCGCTTCAGTGTTGGGGTCATAGCTGCAAAACGCAATAGAAGTATTTTGCCTTGTCAGAAAGCATTACCCTGAATAGGATTAGTTTTCATATTAGATATATAGCACAGAATATAGGTGTAGTCACTGCTTCTCTGCCCTTGCAACGCCCAGTCATATGTATGCATATAAGGGCAAGGTTTGCAAAGCTTATAGGGGATCAAATTTGAATTTTTGTGTGGCAAAAATAAAAAGGAACAAATTCAGTCATCGCTGAATTAGCCATAGAATGGGATGAGAAAGAAATTGGAAATTGGAGAGGAAATCGTGGGATTGCTTGTCTAGATCTTTCTGGAGGTGGGGGCAACCACCACTGTACTTTAATAATGTTGTCATTCCTGCGATGCAAACACTGCAGCAGCTGCTCCTTCTGCCCTGGGAAACAGTTTGTGTAACGTAATGTAGCCAAAACACTGCATAATTGAAGCACAAACATGCTAATATACCTTCTTGTTGTTTAGTCATGTCCGACTCTTTGTGACCCCATGGACCAGAGCACTCCAGGCACTCCTGTCTTCCACTGCCTCCCGCAGTTTGGTCAAACTCATGCTGGTAGCTTCGAGAACACTGTCCAACCATCTCGTCCTCTGTCGTCCCCTTCTCCTTGTGCCCGCCATCTTTCCCAACATCAGGGTCTTTTCCAGGGAGTCTTCTCTTCTCATGAGGCGGCCAAAGTATTGGAGCCTCAGCTTCAGGATCTGTCCTTCCAGTGAGCACTCAGGGCTGATTTCCTTCAGAATGGAGAGGTTTGATCTTCTTGCAGTCCATGGGACTCTCAAGAGTCTCCTCCAGCACCATAATTCAGAAGCATCAATTCTTCGGCGATCAGCCATCTTTATGGTCCAGCTCTCACTTCCATACATCACTACTGGGAAAACCATAGCTTTTACTATACAGACCTTTGTCAGCAAGGTCTCTGCTTTTTAAGATGCTGTCTAGGTTTGTCATCGCTTTTCTCCCAAGAAGCAGGAGTCTTTTAATTTCATGTCTGCTATCACCATCTGTAGTCATCATGGAACCCATATATACCTACTGTACATTTTATGTTTGAAGGTTCTTGCATAGATTATTTTACAAGACACAGTAAGCACCCAAGAATGGCACCTAACTGAACCAGTCCCTTCTACCTCACCAGCTTTTTGTTCTCTCCGTCAACAGGTTCTCCTGGCAATGCATGCAAATGTTGAAGACAGAGGCATCAAAGGAGATGTAACACCTTTAATGGCTGCTGCTAATGGAGGACATGTCAAAATGGTCAAATTGCTGCTAGCTCATGGCGCTGACGTGAACGCACAGTCTTCAACAGGTAATGAACGTGTTACAATTAAATGTAAACGGAACGTGTCGCAACCTGGAAGCTGTACCGCATTTCTTAAATGAAGGAGTTCAGTATTTTGCTGGCTATTCAATATTATACCAGTTGGGGGAATTTCCTCAGTGCTAACTTATCTCCAATCTGAAGAATTTTGGCAGTGATTGGTTGGCACTAGAGTGCAGGCAACAGAGACGTTGCCACACTGGAGCAAGGAGGTGTTTCAAAAAGAAGTGAGTGCAGAGAAAGGGGAAGGGAATTTAATGCACTGTTCTCCCTCATCTGGGTCAAGAAGACATTATTTTTAAGTTTGGCAGAAAACAATGCAAAACAACTAGGTGAAGTTGGGATGTAAAGAGTGTACAGGGATGCTATGCTAGCAGTTTCTCTGGAGAGCTGGCAACTTTGGTTCCGATGCTGGCAACTTTTCAATTTCAATTCATTGCCCTCCCCTTTTTTGTTGTTGCAAAAACTGCACACACAAAAAACAGACATTGTATGATCACATCAGGGTACACACTGGCCCCGTTTGCACTAATTTAATCTGTGGCTCAATGTGAATGAGCAACAAGCTAGGGTAAGGTTACCAGATTTTTTTCAAAGAACTTTTTTTTTTTGGAAAAGAGGAAAAAAATAGTATTTTTAAAAAGGGGTTTTAAAAAATAAATAAATTAAGAAGTAATATCTTCTCTTCTGTGGTCTTCCCTGTCACGCGGCCTTCCTCTCTTGGAGCGCTAGCTGCCATGGAGTAGTCTCAGGTCAGGCCTGGGCTCGGCCATGTGTCCTTGCCTTCCTGGTGCTCTCCTAACCTTCCTCCTCAGCTGCGCAACAAGGTCGGGGCTCCCTCTTTTTTCTCCTTCCTCTTCCTCTCTCTCCCTTCTCCTTCTCCTCTCCTCCTCTATGCCTCGGCTCTGGGGTTTTCCTGGCCTGGGAGCGCTGCTGGGCAGTCAGCCGCACTCAATTTGGGTCGTGGGGTGTGTGTGTGACAGTGGTTCCCCTAGTTGATGCGCTAGATGTCCCCGGTTCCCCCTTGGCAGTGGCAGCGGAAGCTCTGGCTGGCTCTGGCCGGCTTCAGGAGCTGCTCGCTGCTGTGGTGCCCACCATTTTGCCTCGCCAGAAGTCCCCATATGATGTGTCTTGTGCCCTTGAAGTAATCACGCAACATTCATTCCCTTCTACTAAATCTACAACACTTAAAATATAAATCCAGGGACATTAAATGAAATCCGGGGACATTCCAGGGATGGATTTTGTCCGGGGACAGATTTGTAAATCTCGGGACTGTCCCCAGGAAACGGGGATGTCTGTTTTGAATAAACATCCACAAAGTTAATAGTTGAATATATGATAGATAAGGCAACAATATGTACAATTTTATAATATGCAGAGGATAATCTGCAAAGAAATCAGGGAGGGGAGCTGAGGGAAGTCCTTGTAGGGGGAGAGGGAGGGAGGAAAAAGGGGGGAAATAGTGTAATTGATTACCGTATTTTTTGCTCTATAAGACGCACCAGACCATAAGATGCACCTAGTTTTTGGAGGAGGAAAACAGGGAAAAAAATATTCTGAATCTCAGAAGCCAGAACAACAAGAGGGATCGCTGCGCAGCGAAAGCAGCGATCCCTGTTGCTGTTCTGGCTTCTGGGATAGCTGCGCAGCCTGCATTCGCTCCATAGGACGCACACACATTTCCCCTTACTTTTTAGGAGGGAAAAAGTGAGTCTTATAGAGCAAAAAATACGGTATTTGGATTGATAATTTGTTCTGTTGAAATTGTTTGATAAAAATATATTTTTTTAAAAAAGGAAACGGGGACGTCTGGTAACCATAAGCTAGGGGCTACTGCTCAAAAGTTCCTGAGTTGCTCATTGCCCATTCCTGCTGCCATGCCAGGGAGGTAACAAACCAATATGTGGGAAGTGAGCAGCCAAGCCTTTCAGATGCATATTCTTGCTAGTTAGCATGAGGAGGGGCTGTATTTCTGATAGACAGATACTCAGGCCACGGAAACACAATTGTTAGGGAGGGCTCAGTGTCGTGTCATTTCCCCTCCTCTCCTGGAGAAGGAGGAGCAGAGAGTACTTTCTGTTCTTCTTTCTTCATCTGACCAGTGATGGATGCAGACATGCCTCTGCTTGCTGCAGCTCCAGGCACATGCCTGAAGCTGATTATACTGTAGACATAAGTATGTTGCCTGCATAGCTTTCACTGCTACTGCTGCTGTGAACCGCTGCATGAATACAAAGTAAGTAAATCTTATTTTAAAATTTACTTTACCTGTCGTGGTCTGATTCTTCATTAAGCGGGGAAGAAGGGGGAAGCCAGCTTTCTTCGTTAGGTGAACTCGCTGGAAAAGAGGCTTTGCAGCCCAATTCCTGTGCTTCTAATTTTGCTGCCAAGGATGGGATTTTGAAACGCTGTTTAACCCACACATGTGGGGGCATGGAGGGATAAATTGCAATGAATTTCCTCTCCTACCCATTAAAACTCATCCCACACAGTCATGGCTTTACGTCATTTGCAGACTAACCTTGAAAAGAAGCCAAAAACAAACTTTGAGCAAACCAGCTCAAACGGCTTCATATAGTTTACATACAGTGAGTTAACAGTGACCTCCAGATTCACATTCTTTATCTGAAAATGTAAAGTGCTTCACATTATTTTTCTTAATAAGTGATGTGTGCATTCACTTCATTTCACACCAATTAGTTTCCTTCCTGCTGTCTTTCTGTCATATGAGAAATAGTGAAATGTCTCTAGTTATCTTTTTTTTCTAGCTTAACTTACAATTGAAACCACTTATTGCACTATTTGTTGTTACCCTTTGTTTCAACCAGTTGCGTTTCATGTTACGGTTCCCTTTAGTCTGTTTTTCTCAAGCTTTCTTGAGAGGGTGTCTTGTGGGACTAGGTTAAAGGCCTTCAACTTGCTTTCTTTTTCAAAGAAGAAAACTTGGTTGCATTGGTACAACTTACTCCATATTTTCCCAAAGATAGAAGCCATATTTTCCTTCTGTGTAGCCTTCTCCAGTTATCTGGAAGGTACTCTCTAATTCTTCTTAGCCCTCTATGAGTTTTCATTTCTGATAACTAGTTCTTTTTCCAGCAAACACTTCCAAAAATTTTGGGTTGAATAAAAAAAACTGGGACTGAGGCAAGATGTGCTTGGCAAGATTTGGGACACTTTACCACCAGGCACGCCCAAACTCGGCCCTCCGGATGTTTTGGGACTACAACTCCCATCATCCCTAGCTAACAGGGCCAGTGATCAGGGATGATGGGAACTGTAGTCCCAAAACATCTGGAGGGCCGAGTTTGGGGATGCCTGCTACCACTTTACTCTTAAGAGAAATGACCATGAAAACAAGCGTCGGTTTATTATCATTACTGGGACACATTTACTACTCACTTCTCTGAGAGCTCAGGGTGGCTTAAAACAGAATTATCAATAATAAAATCCTTATAATACAGTAACAATAAAACTTCGTCTCATTTATACATCAGTCAGACCTTCACAATAATATACAGTGTCCAACGCCTGCTTGAAAACAACAATTTTGCAGTATCTTACATTGCAGTATCTTACAAAAGGCTGTGCCACTGTCAAGAAGATTTTGGGCTGCCAGCGTGGGATCTGAACCTGGGCCGCCTTGACTATTCTCAATTCATGTTGAGAATGACAGAAATTCAGGATTGTCCCTGTGGCAAGGGCTTCATTGCTTATACAGTGGTGCCCCGCAAGACGAATGCCTCGCAAGACGGAAAACTCGCTAGACGAAAGAGTTTTCCGTTTTGGAGGTGCTTCGCAAAACGAATCTCCTATGGGCTTGCTTCGCAAGACGAAAATGTCTTGCGAGTTCCTGCGGGGGTTTTTTTCCTCCCCCCCTTTTTCTAAGCCGCTAAGCCGCTTATCAGCTGATCCGATAAGCTGATAAGCCGCTAAAAGCCGCTAATAGCGCTAATAGCGCTAATCCTCTAATCCGTCAATGGGCTTGTTTCGCAAGACAAAAAAACCGCTAGACGAAGAGAATCACAGAACGGATTCTTTTCGTCTTGCGAGGCACCACTGTAATTAGTACCCTGAAACTCACAGGAGAGCCAGTGCTGCCACCAATGAATTAATGATCTATTGTTGCTTTTTTCAATCCGGAATTCTTGGGTCACGTAAAAGTTACCTCCGGATAACACACTTGTTGTATGGTGGTGTTTTTTTGCAAAAAGGCCAATCAAACACTCAGCTTTTATATTGCAGTTTAAAGGGTTCAAAGTGCTTCACATACCTCCTCTCTCTTGGCGGCAGTCTTATTATTATTTCCTTATCTCAGATGAGGTCTGAGGGAGAGTGGACTTTCTCTGGACCGCTAATGAGCGGAAAGATTGGAATTTAGGAGTTCCAATCTCATAGCTCAGCTTCTTGGCTGCAAGACCACCTGTTTTCTCACGAAAGCTCCATGGAGTATAGGTGCAGGTGGCTAGCTCTAATACGAATTTGGGGGATAAGAGAGGATTATCCAAACTGACTTCAATGTATTTTCTTTTCTGAAATTAGGGAACACAGCACTCACGTATGCCTGTGCTGGAGGCTATGTAGATGTGGTCAAGGCCCTGTTGGAGTCGGGTGCTAGTATTGAGGACCATAACGAAAATGGCCACACTCCTCTCATGGAAGCTGGGAGCGCTGGGCATGTGGAAGTTGCCAGAGTTCTGCTGGAAAACGGAGCTGGAATCAATACGCATTCCAATGAATTTAAGGAAAGTGCACTAACACTGGCTTGCTATAAAGGTACAGTATCTCAACTAAAGCCTTTCATTGATAAAAACTGACATCACTCTTCTGCGGGGCTTGCAAAGCCCCTCAGTCAACTTACGTTATTAGGATTGAATTTGGAGATCTTAATTCTCATTTGCTTCTGCACTTTTGGTTCAAACTAATAAAGAGAGAGAGAATGTAAATGGTTTTAATTTCTGACCTAAACCATCGGAATCCAGCCCTACCTTTGTTCAATGTTCAGCAGTTTTCATTACTCCCCAGCCCCCCTCCAAAAAAAACCACACCTACTTAAATTACACATGTTCAGTACTGGAACATGCTGCAAAATAACAGGGGCTGTTGTATTGAACATTGTGTAGTGTTCAGTAGTCATGCTATACTTTTGTTCTTTTCTGCTAAGGAGAGAGGTGCAGGTCTTTCCAGAGCTGAAAACAGGTTGAAGCAGTGGAGGACTTTCAAAAGCAGATTATTAACATTAAAATTATTAATATTTCAATTTTAAGCTGTGAAATATAGTGCCCCATGGAAAGAAAACCGCCAAAGATTTGAGGCTATAAAAAAACCCTATTTTCTGCAAGATTCACAAAGGAAGAAACTTTGAAGCTTTGTGTTCCTTTGTCATTTTCTTAGTTTTTTTCAATGAAGTCATCCTGTTAGTGCAAGGACTTACACCTGCGGAATGGAGTGCCCTCTCATCTCCCTGTGCACAGCCTAATCCAGGCATAGGCAAATTCCGGCCCTCCAGATGTTTGGGACTACAATTCCCATCATCCCTGACCACTGGTCCTGTTAGCTAGGGATGATGGGGATTGTAGTCACAAACATCTGGAGGGCCGGAGTTTGCCTATGCCTGGCCTAATCTGTTCTGGTGGAGCGCCCAACCCTTCAGGGCAGATTTTCTTTAGGAGAGGAAGAAGAAGTCCTGTTGCAGAAGCCCTAGCACTGATAGGACGACATTGTTGGATACAATCTTTTTCACTTTTCCAGGTTTTGTTCCTGGTTTCACTTTTGAGATTTGAAAGCTATTTTTATTGCAGCATTTCAGTGAGTGTCAATATGGACAAAGCCACTGTTTTGGGTATTGTTCATCCACCTTCCCTTGATTTTAGTAGTTTCAAGAGCAAATAGAAATTAACATTTTAGAGAGATTTTGTTTGGATTTGTATTCTGCTGTTTCTCCACGGCTTATAGCAGGGGCGGCCAACTCCCAAGAGACTGCGGTCTACTTTCAGAATTAAAATCTGGCAGTTATCTGCCCCCGTTTTTTTAGGGGTCTGTTTTGGGGGTGGGAGGAAGGCAATGGGAGTTTGGGGTTAAGTCACTCACAAAAACATCACTATGGATTAAAACAGCCACAAGGAGGGATCTCCGTCTTCCCTTCCTGAGTTCTAATAACAATGGAGGGCAGGAGAAGAGTCAGATTTAACAGTGCACAGGAAAGGGAGCCAGAGATCGACTGTGATCTACCAAAACATTGCAGGTTTCTACTAACACATCGCGATCGCCCTGTTGGACACCCCTGGTTTATAGCAATATGAACACTTTCTCTCCCCCGCCCCCACAAAAAAAGAAAAGTGTTGCACCGCTAAAGAGAAAACAATATCTTTCCGAAATCATCATTGGATACCAATAAACCTTTGCTGCGTTTTGTTTTATTAAAATGTGTGTTTGTCTGTGTTTCAGGCCATTTAGAAATGGTGAGATTTCTGCTGGAAGCAGGTGCAGACCAGGAGCATAAAACAGATGAAATGCACACTGCATTAATGGAGGCATGCATGGTAAGAATCATAGAATCACAGAATCATAGAGTTGGAAGAGACACAAGGGCCATCGAGTCCAACCCCCTGCCAAGCAGGAAACACCATCAGAGCACTCCTGACATATGGTTGTCAAGCCTCTGCTTAAAGACCTCCAAAGTAGGAGACTCCACCACACTCCTTGGCAGCAAATTCCACTGTCAAACAGCTCTTACTGTCAGGAAGTTCTTCCTAATGTGGAATCTTCTTTCTTGTAGTTTGGATCCATTGCTCCGTGTCCGCTTCTCTGGAGCAGCAGAAAACAACCTTTCTCCCTCCTCTATGTGACATCCTTTTATATATTTGAACATGGCTATCATATGACCCCTTAACCTCCTCTTCTCCAGGCTAAACATGCCCAGCTCCCTTAGCCGTTCCTCATAAGGCATCGTTTCCAGGCCTTTGACCATTTTGGTTGCCCTCCTCTGGACACGTTCCAGTTTGTCAGTGTCCTTCTTGAATTGTGGTGCCCAGAACTGGACACAGTACTCCAGGTGAGGTCTGACCAGAGCAGAATACAGTGGCACTATTACTTCCCTTGATCTAGATGCTATACTCCTATTGATGAGGCCCAGAATTGCATTGGCTTTTTTAGCTGCCGCGTCACACTGTTGGCTCATGTCAAGTTTGTGGTCAACCAAGACTCCTAGATCCTTTTCACATTTACTGCTCTCAAGCCAGGTGTCACCCATCTTGTATTTGTGCCTCTCATTTTTTTTGCCCAAGTGCAATACTTTACATTTCTCCCTGTTAAAATTCATAAGAAGTACAGTAGAAATCGGCCTGCTTTTGTGCCTCGATTTTTGATATAAAGCTGCTTCTCCCGAAATTGATAGGAGGGGAAGACTTGACCTCACGCTGTTCACCAGACAGACAGACGTGTATTTTATCTGATGACATACAACCTATGTTGATCTTGTCTGAAGGCAGAAATTTTGCTAGTGAGGCATTCCTCTTCCACAGCACGAGTCATTTGTGGGACTCAAACTCTTACTGGCTGGGTAGAGATGTGCTGCCTAGGTTCTGTTCCCAAGTAATTTTTGCACTTGTTAGACAAGGCAATATTACAATACATGTACATCAGATCATGACTCGGGATGCGTAACACATAACACGTGAAAAAACAATCCCCAGAAAGAACTATGAATATGAAATATAACTACAGCGGGGAGTCTAATCTTAAAATTCATGAGCTAAATTCTCACTGTGCGTGAAACTCAAAACTTAGCAGGAGACCAGTCAGTTTTGCTTTAAAACAGTAAGAAATAAATAAATGTTGATATGTATACTAGGGGCTGCCACCCCTGCTCATTCCACTTACCAGCCCCACCAAACCCTCCACCCTTTTGCCACCTTCTTCCCCTCAACCTGACCAACTCCTTTCCCTTTATACTTTCCCCCCTTCTCCCCTATCCCTTCACAGCTCAGAGAAACCTCCAATCCGTTTTAAAGGAGGGTGGGAAGCGCTTCAGAGAATGGTTTGGCAAACCGCTCTCTGAAGCTCCTCCCACAGTCTTTTAAAGACTGGTCCAACAAAGTTTTAACGGGGTGGGGGGTCATTTTAGAAAGCAATTACGCAAACTGCTCTCTGAAGCTCCCCCCTCCTTTATGCTTTTAAAATTGCTTGCTTTTTTATTTAACTGCTTTTGTGATTCGCCTCCCCCTTTAAGAACTGCAGGAATTGAAAGACGCATTGGCTGGCTTCACAGTTTTTCCAATATTGTGATTTTTGCATAGTGTGCATGCAGACACCCCCCCAAGGATTCGCAATATATCACCAGGTCAAAAATTATGAAAACGATATCATAATATGGGCTTCTAACCGGTTCTTGACAAAATAATAATAATAATAATAATAATAATAATAATAATAATAATAATAATAATAATAATTTATTTATATCCCACCCTCCCCAGCCAAAGCCGGGCTCAGAGCGGCTAACAACAAAAAAAGTAACACAGCATTCTAAAATCAATTCATTCTAAAATCTATTCAAAATCAAATCAATGGCAACCATTGGGCTAGAGTTCTGTGAGGATTACCAAAGGCTGTGCCTTGGCCAAAGGCCTGGTGGAACAGCTCTGTCTTGCGGGCCCTGCAGAAAGATGTCAAGTCCTGCAGGGCCCTTGTCTCTTGTGACAGTGTTCCATCAGATCGGGGCCACGGCCAAAAAGGCCCTGGCTCTGGTTGAGGCCAGCCTAACCTCCCAGTGGCCCAGGACCTCCAAGATGTTTTTGTTTGAAGACCGTAAGGTCCTCCGTGGGGCATACAAGGAGAGGCGGTCCCATAGGTACGAGGGTCCTAGGCTGCATAGGGCTTTAAAGGTCAAAACCAGCACCTTAAACCTGATCCTGTACTCCACTGGGAGCCAGTGCAGCTGGCATAGCACCGGGTGAAAGTGATCCCACGGCGAGGACCCTGTAAGGAGTCTCACCGCTGTATTCTGTACCCGCTGGAGTTTCTGGGTCAGTCTCGAGGGCTCTACTGCCCAGGCTTGCACCCCAGAGAGGTCACTTTCCTGCAGCTAACACGGCCATTTGACTTCACTCCCAGAGGTGCACTCCATTGTCTCTTGAGACAGATGGATGCCAGCAACAGTTTTCGAAAACCTGAACCTGCCGCTGTCTGCCAACTGTGCTCTGCAAAGCTTTGTATAACTGCCTCACTTAGTGGTGTGAAGTAAGTTAGTGTGAGTGAAGGAGTTCTTCATCCAGAGCTCGCGTAGTTAACCTTTTATTTATTTGTCTGTTTTTGCTTTCTAGGATGGGCATGTGGAAGTTGCAAGGCTGCTCCTTGATAGTGGTGCCCAAGTGAACATGCCTGCTGATTCCTTCGAGTCTCCATTAACTCTGGCAGCCTGTGGTGGACACGTAGAGCTGGCTGCCTTATTAATAGAGCGAGGGGCTAACCTGGAAGAGGTGAACGATGAAGGCTACACGCCATTGATGGAAGCAGCCCGAGAGGGTCACGAGGAGATGGTGGCATTACTCCTAGGTCAAGGTAACTGTAACAGTATACAGTGGTACCTCTGGTTGCGAACGGGATCCGTTCCAGAGGCCCATTCACAACCTGAAAAGAATGCAACCCGCGTCTGCGCATGTGCGGGTCGTGATTCACAGCTTATGTGTGTGACGTCATTTCTCGCGTCTGCACATGCGCGAGTGGTGAAACCCGGAAGTAACCCTTTCCGGTACTTCTGGGTCGCCGCGGGAGGCAACCTGAAAAAATGTACAGTGGTATCTCAGGTTACATACGCTTCAGGTTACACACTCCGCTAACCCAGAAATAGTGCTTCAGGTTAAGAACTTTGCTTCGGGATAAGAACAGAAATCGTGATCCGGCGACGCGGCGGCAGCAGCAGGCCCCATTAGCTAAAGTGGTGCTTTAGGTTAAGAACAGTTTCAGGTTAAGAACAGACCTCCGGAACGAATTAAATACTTAACCTGAGGTACCACTGTATCATGAAGCAAATGTAACATGAGGTATGACTGTAACAAGTACGCTAATAGCGGCACTGAAAACTTCTGAATGTCCTGAACTGTATATTTTAGGAAGCAACTTTTCAAGTCTGAATTGTTCTGCCCATTTTTCCTATTTAACTTGTACTGCACATTCTATAAAAGCTCCCTTTTCAAAATGTAGCATGTTGACTCCAGGGAATGCCAACCTTCCTATGAGTTCTGTTAATACCTTACATGTCAATCACAGCAGAAAATACATTCCTTAGAAGGTCACCTTAGAAAGTCTGTATTCTCTTAATAGGTGCATTTGGCAGACTCATATACTGGAGTACAGTGGTACCTTGGGTTACAAACACCTCATGTTACAAACACTTCGGGTTACAGACTCTGCTAACCCAGAAGTAGTACCTCAGGTTAAGAACTTTACCTCAGGATGGGAACAGAAATCGCGCGGCGGCAGCAGTGGGAGGCCCCATTAGCTAAAGTGGTACCTCAGGTTAAGAACGGTTTCAGGTTAAGAACGGACCTCCGGAACGAATTAAGTACATAGCCAGAGGTACCACTATAATTGTAAAGAATCATGTAATTGTAAAGATCATGAGATCTTGAAAAACTACCAGTCAATAACCTGAGGAAAATTTATCTTAATTGATTTAGTAATTCATCTTGCAAAAGACTTGATATCCGTGTACAAATATTGTCTCTCTTTCTGTGCTGTTTTCTAAGCTTAATTTCCATTGGTATGTTTCTTTCTGGAAGGAGCCAACATCAATGCCCAGACAGAAGAGACCCAAGAAACTGCCTTAACTTTAGCGTGCTGTGGAGGCTTTCTGGAAGTGGCTGATTTTCTTATCAAAGCGGGAGCTGATATAGAGCTTGGCTGCTCAACGCCTTTGATGGAAGCTGCTCAGGAGGGTCACTTGGAGCTAGTTAAATACTTATTAGCTGCAGGTATGGAATTGTTCCCTTTGCACACATTTCTTCATGTTTATAATTGAAAACTTATTCTTAAAGCAGTACTGTCACGGGGCTGCTGCGTGTGTTTTAGTAGTCAATGCAAATCCAAGCACCCTAATACAGTGGTGCCCCGCAAGACGAATGCCTCGCAAGACGGAAAACTCGCTAGACGAAAGAGTTTTCCGTTTTGGAGGTGCTTCGCAAAACGAATCTCCTATGGGCTTGCTTCGCAAGATGAAAATGTCTTGCGAGTTCCTGCGGTTTTTCCCCCCTTGCCCCCCCCTTTTCTAAGCCGCTAAGCCGCTTATCAGCTGATCCGATAAGCCGATAAGCCGCTAAAAGCCGCTAATAGCACTAATCCGCTAATCCGTCAATGGGCTTGCTTCGCAAGACGAAAAAGCCGCTAGACGCAGAGAATCACAGAACGGATTCTTTTCGTCTTGCGAGGCACCACTGTACTTGGCTATTTTGAAATGTGATGAAATGTCTTGCTGGAGGGTGAGGCACTTGCATATTTTCTAAGCTTATTGTACTTGTTTCAGGAGCCAACGTGCATGCAACAACAGCAACAGGAGACACAGCGCTGACATACGCCTGTGAGAATGGCCATACCGATGTAGCAGATGTGTTGCTTCAAGCAGACGCTGATCTGGTAAGCTGCCAGTAGAAGCTTTGAGCTTTTCTTACATTGTGTAAGGACCCTATTGGACTTGGTTATATTGGTCCATCCCAACCCTCACTTCTCCCAAGTATTGGCAAATAACAAAGTATAATTAAACGGATTAGAGGAAAGTTGCTCTGGAAGGGTGGGGAGAGGAATGAATGAAGATTGCCATCTATTTCCTTCTAGTTCCTTCCTTTGGTGGGGAGCCTCCACTGGTTCCCAGTTGCTTCCTTGAATAGAAGGAGGCCTTCCATTTGTGAAGGGGCAAATCTTGATCTAACCCAGCAAATTTAGTTTTGAAAGTGTAGAAATTTTCCATTGCAGTTAACGGATTATTAAACACTGCACTTTCAAATTTGAGCATAACTATTAGGTAAAACAACTCTGAAAAATAGAGGTTGCATGACAAACATTTTAAAAACAACAACAACTAGGAATTTCTGATTTCCAAGTTGGATTCTATTTCTCCTTTCCCCCAGGAACATGAATCTGAAGGGGGAAGAACACCTTTAATGAAAGCTGCAAGAGCCGGTCATGTCTGTACTGTTCAGTTCTTAATTAGCAAGGGTAAGTTTGAATAATGTTTCACCTTTTTAAGGATTTTCAGGTGTTTGTTTAATAGCCCAGCAGTTCACAGAATCACAATTGAGCAAAGTATAATTTCATAGATTTGAGTCTTCCAGAAATTAAGGGTGAAATTAATTTCTTTCACTTGCCTGTGATTCAGTTGAGGAAGAAAAATTGTCGTATATGCTCATGCTTTTTCTTCTGTGTCAGACTTGCGTCTCCTTCAGTTACTTACATGACCCAGTGTGGCCTTGAATAATGGAAAAGAGTTCAAATTCCACTTAGCCTTGAAGCTTAGTGGGTAGATAGATCACTATTCATAGGGTGGTTGTGAGAATAAAATGGAATAAGCTTCTTGGTTATGTGATTTGGGTGCAAATGTGATGAACATATTGCAACACAGTGTGCAATTCCAAAGAAATGTACAACTTTTAATCAGCCTTGATAGTAAATAGTCATGGTATAGGAGCCGCCACAGACGGATATGGTTTTTTCGGGGATAGGGATGAGATTGGAATCCAGCCCCTTATAGGAGGAGATCAGTGGGAAGGGTCTAACCTTAGAAGCAAAGGTGTGATTTAGAATACAAATTACTCTTCATCTTCTTTCTATGCTTTATGCCAGGAGCAAATGTGAATAGGACCACAGCTAACAATGACCATACAGTATTGTCTCTTGCCTGTGCTGGAGGCCACCTGTCGGTTGTGGAGTTGCTGTTAGCTCATGGAGCTGATCCTACGCACAGACTGAAGGTATGCAGTGTTTTACTTTCCATATTTTGTAGTGTGTGTGTTTGTGTTTTAGGGCAATAAACCAGTGTAACAGTGTGTGGTGCTGTGGTCTAAACCCCAGAGCCTAGGACTTGCTGATCAGAACATCGGCGGTTCGAATCCCCGCAACAGGGTGAGCTCCCGTTGCTCGGTCCCTGCTCCTGCCAACCTAGCAGTTCAAAAGCACGTCAAAGTGCAAGTAGATAAATAGTTACCGCTCCAGCGGGGAGGTAAACGGTGTTTCCTTGCACTGCTCTGGTTCGCCAGAAGTGGCTTAGTCCTGCTGGCCACATGACTTGGAAGCTGTATGCCAGCTTCCTCGGCCAGTAAAGTGAGATGAGCGCCGCAACCCCAGAGTCGGCCACGACTAGACCTAATGGTCAGGGGTCCCTTTACCTTTAACAGTGGGGAATATAGCAAAATGACTTGATCATACAGTTTGGGTATTTTTCATCTACAAATGGGTTTTGCATCAAGGTTCCCTCTATTTTATATTGGGGGGGATCTGTAAGAAACATAGGAAAAAAATTGGCTGTTATGCTATTTTTATATTCATCTCTGAATTCAACTTCCTAGTAAACTTTCTGTCCACTATATCATTTACAGGCAGCCTGGGAATCTTGCTTAAAGAAGCCAAAAACTGATTAAAGCGTGGGCAGGAGCCAAAATAAATTCGTTAAATACTAGTTAAATTTACTCTTTTAAACATTAAGAGTAATTAAAAACAATTTAAATGTTTTGTAAAATGTTAGATATCATGTAACATACCGTTTTTTGGGTTTTTTTAGAATTCAAAACCAAAATACATCTTTCAGTGTGGCTCCTTATTTTAACCCATGATTTCTTTCCAGGATGGTTCAACCATGCTAATAGAAGCCGCTAAGGGTGGTCATACCAGTGTGGTTTGTTACCTGTTGGACTACCCTAACAATCTGCTTTCTGCTCCTCCGCCCGAGTCCACCCAGCTGACTCCTCCATCTCACGATTTAAATAGGGTAAGTTTTAAAGCGGCAGCATGCTTGCCCCCTTTTAAAATGTTTTAGGGTCAATTTCTTAATGATGAATTTATTGCCTCTCTTCTGAAAAGTAAGTGTTGTAGTCATCAGATACTGTAGAAGTCCCGGTAATCTTCAGTGAGAAACTGCTAAAATTCAAAGGAAATACTGCCGTCTTTTGTTAGATGTAGTTTAATCCTTGCCTTCCAGATCTGCAAGAAAACTATTACAGAGGACTCTTTGCTTGGAAAGAATATTTTGCTTATCACTTGGTTGGGCTTACTTGTGCCTCTAGTGGACCAAGACAGGAGCATCTTTTACAGGAAATAGGCTGGCCCCTCTTCAGCTTTTGCTCCTTCAACAAAACAGTCACATTCTCCTTTGGCTCCTCTTAATCCTTCACCTTGGCTTGGCAATTTACTTCTTCTGTGATTCAGTCTTTTTACGGGTCTTTTTCTGTATTTTCTAAAAATAAAAAAAGATTAGAATCCTTCCTTTCCCTCCTTTCCACGGACTGGCTTCTAGGACAAGCAGCCCGTCTACAATTTTTTTCATGTTTGGGCAAAGCAGTGAATGATCTCCCCATCCCAGGGAGCATTGGATCGTCCTCCATAGGGTGGGGGCAGTATACTGAGACCTACCGCCCCACAGGCTTTAATTTTCAGCCCTTACGGAGGCAGCTTCAGCTGGGGTGGATTCCTGGAGACATGTCCAGGCAGCACTCGTCAAGATATGGGCCATTCCCTGCCCAGACTCCCAAGCCACAAAAGCATCCCACCAACGCTCCCAAGCAGGCCAGATTAGGCCTTTTGGGGCCAATGGCTTCCCCATAACAGTTGCGTGTAGCATTCCTTTCACTACTGGAGCTCATATCCTCCCTTATATGGAGAGATGGCAGCCTTGGCCCCACAGAAAGCCCCAATGGATGATAATGGAGCCTAGCAGCTCAGAAAGGCCTCATGCAAAACATGCACTTTCAAGGGTCTACTATTACCACAGTGGACAGGCAGGAAAGGAGGACGAGCAGGTTACAGACAGCAAGACAGAATGAAGGAATACAGGCCAAAACAACAACAATCCTGGAACAAAACATGTTTTTCTCCGAAGGGACAGCAGGGGACAGGTTCAGCACCTCCAACCTTCACCAAGAACCCTCAAAACCACCAAAGGCTCCATCAGCGATAAAGTGTGTGTGTGTGTGTGTGTGTGTGTGTGTGTGTGTGTGTGTGTGGCTTTCAAGCATTCATACATAGTTGGCACCACTCAACGATGGATCAGTGGCTTCTGCATATCATCTACGGTTGCTGCAAAGAATTCAGTTATCCCATCACTCACTTTGCCTCACCCTCCAAATGCCAGATTGGTGTGTGTGTGTGTGTGTGTGTACAGCATCTCATCAACATGGCAGCAATAGATCCAGTACCCTCAGAAGAACACTCATCAGGTGTCTACTCAGACTTCTTTGTAGTTCCCAAGAAAGACCATAAAGCCTAGAAGGCAATACTTGATCAGAAGGATCTCAACTGCTGGGTGATCGGAATTTTCTGGATGGAATCCCTAGCCTCCATCAAGCAGTCTCTTCATCTCAACAACTTCATGACATCCATAGACTTACAGGATGCATACCTGCATATCCTATTAATCCCAAGTACCACAAGTATCTCCAGTTCTTCATAGACCTGCACCATTACCAATTCATAGCCCTTCTGTTTGGATTGGCCTCATTTTCAAGAGTCTTCATGAAGATAATGGTTGCCCTGGTAGCTCACCTCCACCAACAGGGCAACCACAACTACCAGTACTTCGACAACCTCCTCATCCATTCTCCAACCATGAGCCAGGTAGCCCGCCATCTTCAGGGCATTTTGAAGATCCTTCAAACTCACAGATTCATCATCAGCCAGGAAGAGCCATTTCCTCCATATGTAGTTCCTTATACATCTTTGTGCACTGATAAATGCCACCTGTCTCCTGAAAGGATCATCAAGATCAAGGCAGCAGCCATGTTCCTTATATCTTCCAAAAGGATGGGCACCACGTTATTGGTTTGTATCCTGGGCCTATGCATGTCAGCCTCACAAGTCTCCCAGTGGACCAAACTTCAAGTGAGACACTCCAGTGGTTCTTTCTACCACAGCAGTGGTTGATCAGTCACATGATCTCAGTCCCTGCCTAAGAGAGACCATGTGCTGTTGGAGCAGGGATAGCAACCTCTGAAAAGGAACCCAATTCAGAGATTCCCCAAAGACAACCATAACATCAGACACTGCCAGCCTGCAGGGCTGTGGAGCACATTGTGAGAGGCAACTGGTCTAGGTGGACTGGACACCTGTTGAGTCACAGCACAGCATCAACTGACTTGAACTTTAGCATGGCTGGCCACTTAGCACAGCTGGCCACTTAGCACTTCTTCCACAGCATGCCTCTGTCTCACATCTTAATCAGAACGGACAACACAAGTGTTTGCTCCTATGTCAACGGGGAAGGCTGGACCAAAGCAGCGGATTGGTAACAGGAAACAACATTATACCTGCTCTGGGTTTGAGAACTCCCTTCTCAGCGGAACACATGTCATGGATGTCCAACACGCAAGCTGACTGGTTGAACCACACCAGACTGAACCCAGGGAAATGGACACTACACAATGCATTGTTTCGACAATTTCAGTAAGTCCTTGGTCCATTAGATATAGACCTCTTAGCCTTCAAGGTGAACCACCAGCTTCCTTACCACTACTCAAGGTTCAAGGATCCAGGAGTGGAAGCCTGGGTCTTGGGATCTCTACTATGCCTTCCTGCCATTAATGATTCTGCCCAGAGTTCTTTGCAAACTACAGGGGGGGGGGGAAAGGCACAGCTAATCCTGGTGGCTCCCTATTGGGATCTTGACCCTGGCAGTGAACAACCCCCCCCCAACGGACACTTCTAACCAGACCAGACTTCATTTCACAGGGACCAGTACTGTATCTGGACTCAGCTTAGCAATACCTAACTGCCTGGCATTTGAATGGCAATGTCTGAAGAACTAGGAGCTCTTACTGATTTCCACAATTGTTCACTCCTGACACCCCTTCACCCACATCTACCAGATGATGTGGAGGGCCTTCCTTAAATGGCCCAGGCCCAGGCAAGTTTTGATGGAAACCACCTCCATCCCTGACTTATTGGTGTTCCTACAGGAAGGCCTTCAACAAGGGCTCAAAACTTATACGCCTAAACAACAAGTGGTGGCCATTTCTTCTGTAATATTAGTAATAATAATTTTGCTATTTATATACCACCTATCTGACTAGGTTGCCCCAGCCACTCTGGGCTGCTTCCAACAAAATATTAAAAACATTCTATTCTGGCATGGTCATATATGCCCGCTCTGACCACTCACTAGTAAAACACTTGCTCCATGCCCCTCCAGTTATTCACTGTTTTCCTTCCTGGGATCTTCACAAGGTGCTCTCAGCTCTCCAATGACCAGCTTTTGAGCCACTGAAACAAGTACCATTAAAGATCCTTTCTTTTCATGTCCTGTTCCTGGTTCCATCATCACAGCCCACAGAGTCTTCAAGATCAATTCCCTTTCGGTAGCAAGGCATCTCAGTGTCTTCCATAGTGACAGAGTGATTCTCCAGTTGGGTACCACCTTCCTTCCCAAGGGGCTGTTTCATTTTCCGTAAGAAGTCATCTTGCCCACTTTCTGCCCAAATCCATCACACAACTTGGAGAAGGCTTGGTGTTCCCTCGATGTTTGCCCAACACTGAAGGTATATATTGCCCATACAAAGGACATACAACAAACTTCCTCCCTCTTTGTCTCATTTCACCGCTTCTTCCTGGAGCAGAGGGTGACACCAACTATGCTTCCCAGATGGATAAAAGCGTCCATTTCACTGTCCTACAAAGCACAGAAACTGCCTGTTCCCAAACAACCGACCGCCCATTCCATGAGAGCAATGGCAACTTCTGCTGCTTTTTCTACAAATGCCTCCTTGTTAGAAATATGCCGAGCAGTGACCTGAGCGTCCCCAAGCACGTTCACCAGGCACTTTTAAGTTGGATGCATTTGCTTCCTCTGAAGTGGCATTTGTTGAGGGTCTTACAGCAGGCTCTCCCACCGTAATAACTTGTTGCAATTGAAACCCACCCTAGCTGGGTGATCTTTTGTACGTCCCAACCCAGTGATGCTACGCTAGCAAGCGAAATAGTACCATTGTACCTACCTGAAGGGTAGATCTGCTAGTCTAGTGTAACAGCTCTGGGGCCACGCTTTTGCATGGTCCGTAACACCTCTTCCCACCTCTATTTGCACAGTTAGCTTTCAGTTAATGGTTTGTTGTGAGAAATAGGTTAACGCTATTCCGAGTTTCAGTTCTGGACTGTTGATGCTTGTTGAGTATGCGAAACTGAAGAGGGGCCAGCCTATTTTTTTGTAAAAGCTACTCCTGCCTTCGTCCGCTAGAGGCACAATAAGACCCAACCCAGTGATACTACATTGGACAAGCAGATCTACCTTTCAGGTAGGCATAGTGGTACTTTTTACCCAGTTAACTCTCTTGAGATGTGTATGTGGACAATTTTGTGACTTCACACTTGTCTTAAAGCAATTTTCATTACACTAGGAAAGCTACTTCTGTTAGTACAAATCAAAGCATAAGCCATCTGAAGCTGTAACTGTTGGTGCTGAGTCTATTGTATGAATTGTGAGATGTTTACATATGCCGCTTCGTTGGAACAGTTTGTTTTGGTCATGTAGGACAACAAAGGATGTAATCTTAGTGTCCCCTGTTCTAGGCTCCTCGTGTACCAGTGCAGGCACTTCCCATGGTCGTCCCTCCCCAAGAGCCTGACAAACCCCCTGCCAACGTTGCCACCACCCTTCCCATCAGAAATAAAGGTCAGTTGTAGCTCTACAGATTATCAGTAAAATACGTTTTGTAGGTGTAATGTTAGGATTGCTTTCAATTCTTCAACATCTCTCTAGTTTCTCTAGTGGGTATTTGTGGAAAACAAAATTATTAAGGGATGTTTTCCAGGAAATCTGTCTTTATGTATAAGTCAGCTAAATTGCTGGATTGGGTTTTCACATTAATAAGGAGACATTTTTCATGGTGGAGCAACTGAGAGATAATGGTGGTGTTACAATTGTTCTGGCAGAATTTCTGGCTAGCACTAGACCGATAAATTTTGATATGCGTGCACTTTGAATGCTGTCATTAAAATAAATAATTTTTAACACATTTATCCTTTTTAAGATACACTTCTCTGTAAAGGATTGTTAATAACTCTCCTATATTTGGGAGAAAGGAGTCAACAACTTATTTAGAAACTGGGGGGTTTGCATTCAGATGAGGGGATGTTGCCTTCTATCTTACTCATACTGTGTTTTTGTTTGTCTATTAAAATAAAAGCGTAACTCTGTCCCTGGAGATGCATCTGCATCTGCAGCTAAATCACTTTAATGTTGCTCAAATTGGTTAAAAAAACACACCGATGAAAAGAGTTGTACAGTGGTGCCCCGCAAGACGAATGCCTCGCAAGACGAAAAACCCGCTAGACGAAAGGGTTTTCCGTTTTTCGATGCGCTTCGCAAAACGAATTTCCTTATGGGCTTGCTTCGCAAGACGAAAACGTCTTGCGAGTCTTGCGATTTTTTGCGCTCCCCCCCTTTTTCTAAGCCGCTAATAGCCTTTTAGCCGCTAAGCCTTTAATAGCCGCTAAGCCGTTAATAGGGTTGCTTCGCAAGATGAAAAAACCGCTAGATGAAGAGACTTGCAGAATGGATTATTTTCGTCTTGTGAGGCACCACTGTAATCTAGCAGTTGTTATTCTGCAATGATGAGATTATTTGCTTTTCAGTTCAGGAAACTCATATTGGTGGCATGTGCAAAGCCACTTCTTATGTACAACATGGAAGTGTACTCACTGCAGGCTTTTTTAATGATTTCCGTTTTCAAAGATTGGGCACTGTGCACAAGCCCTCAAATGTTAAAAGGTAAAGGGACCCCTGACCATTAGGTCCAGTCGCAGACGACTCTGGGGTTGCGGCGCTCATCTCGCTTTATTGGCTGAGGGAGCCGGCGTACAGCTTCCGGGTCATGTGGCCAGCATGACTAAGCCGCTTCTGGCAAACCAGAGCAGCGCACGGAAATGCCGTTTACCTTCCCACCGGAGTGGTACCTATTTATCTACTTGCACTTTGACATGCTTTCGAACTGCTAGGTTGGCAGGAGCAGGGACCGAGCAACGGGAGCTCACCCCGTCACGGGGATTCGAAGCGCTGACCTTCTGATTGGCAAGCCCTAGGCTCTGTGGTTTAACCCACAGCGCCACTCGCGCTAACAAGCTAACATTTTCTGTAAGGTACCAATATAGTGTTTAAACTTCATAGAGGCATTCAAAGAATGTGTTTTTGCATTAAACGATGCACACACCAGCCCCACTTCCAGCATCCCTTCCCGCTTGACCTCTATCCTTCCCACATTGAGTATGGTGATCTGAATGGGAATTCTTCACACATTTGGTTTGAACATGCTTAGTATCTCACCGCTGCCGAGAACCTCAGTCCTGCAGGTTTCCAGATCGGGAGGAAGATTCTAAGCACTTTCAGTCAAATGTCCATAGTGTCTTCCTTCATCCCTCCCCAATCAATGCGGGAAGGTTGGGGGTATAGTGTGGATATGGGAATGGGGTCATATGGACTGCACCCTACAATTTAAGCGCACGTGTGTTCTTTGAATCACAATTAGGTTGCAAAACACTTGACTGCATTTTTTGTACCCTTTTTCTCTGAAGTGCACAGCTATTGTACAATAATCTGTACCTGAAGCGACTAAGCTCTTTTGGTTTACAATCTTAATCCCTCAATAAAATGCTCAGAAGAAAAATAGGTATGTCTCTTTTCCCCATAGAGACAGTTCACCTTTTGTGGATTCCGCAATGTGTTTGTGCTTTCTTGATCAGTAAGTCTGTAATGAGAATGCTGTTCACATGCACTTCCATTTGGTTCTGAGGGGGTTTCTCTTTCACACAGCCACTTCCAAACAAAAGTCCAGCAACCATTTGCAACCAAACAGCCCAGATGTACAAGGTTACATCGCCAATCAGTCTCCAGAGAGTATTGTTGAGGAGGCTCAGGGCAAGCTGACAGAGTTGGAGCAAAGGATAAAAGAGGCCATAGAGAAGAATGCCCAACTGCAGTCTTTGGAACTGGCACATGCCGACCAGCTGACCAAGGAGAAGATTGAGGAGCTGAACAAAACGAGAGAGGAGCAAATTCAGAAGAAGCAAAAGATCTTGGAGGAGCTGCAGAAAGTAGAGCGGGAACTGCAGCTGAAAACCCAGCAGCAACTGAAAAAGCAATACCTGGAGGTTAAAGCGCAGAGAATTCAACTTCAGCAGCAGCAGCAGCAGCAACAGTCGTGTCAGCACTTAGGACTTCTGACTCCCGTTGGCGTAGGAGAGCAGCTGACCGAGGGAGACTATGCACGGTTGCAACAGGTGGACCCGTACTTGCTCAAAGACGATCCCCAGCAAACGGCGGCCCAGATGGGCTTCGCTCCAATCCAGCCCCTTGCAATGCCTCAAGCTTTGCCTCTTTCTGCGGGTTCCTTACCTCCAGGGTCTATTGCAAATCTTACAGAACTGCAAGGTGTCATAGTTGGACAGCCAGTACTGGGCCAAGCACAACTTACAGGGCTGGGGCAAGGAATTCTGACAGACGCACAGCAGGGGTTAATGGTAGCCAGCCCTGCCCAGACCCTCAATGACACGCTGGATGACATCATGGCAGGTGTGTATAACTTGTTACATACAAGTGCAATGTCGTATGCTTAAAAAAAAAAAAAGCAGTTGAGGCATGCCAACATTTTTATTTTCTTTCAGCTTTACAAAGCCTGGGTTGTTTTGGCCCCTTATTTTAGAATTACCTGAAATAGAAGTGAAACCAACATTCACATTTAAGTTTGCTTTTGGCGAGTTACGTTGTCCATTTTAGTCCCAAGCTACGGAAGTCAGAGGTTTTTGCCTTGATAAAGGATGCTGTGTTCCTTGCCCGCTCCCATGAATTAATTTTTCTTTTTAATTACAGCCCATTCATGTTTCTGAAATACATGAAAAATACTTTGAATTGACTTGGAATTATAGAAGAACATTACTTTGGGAAGGAGGACTTGGATAAGAAATTTAATTTTCTTCTTTTTTTACTTCCACAGTAATGTTCTGAAGAGATCATAGCCAAGATCGATCTAGCCATATTAATGCCCTCCTTCCAGAGCTCTGTGGCTGCAACAGAGTTCTCCATTCCCTTCCATCCCCATTGCATAAACAGAGCTAAACAAGGAAGGCCTTTTCTGCATGGACCTCCATTTGTGCAAATTGACTCTGGGTTTAAACCAGCATTCCTTGGTTAACCTGAGTTCATGGTTGTTTTGGTTTAGCAGAATAGGTGTTGCCAGTTCAGATTCATCTGGCCAATCACAGCCAGACGACGTCTTTTGGTCAACCCTTTGAACATGCGAGAAGCAGAAAGATAGCAGTAGTGAAAATAGGGTCATCACCGTAACCTGGCTTTTTAAAGATGATCTGTGCTGCCATTTGTAAATTTTACCGATTTACAAGTATTGAAGCTTCACCCTTCAGTCCAAAGAGTTTACTGTGCAAGTCAAGCTTGCATCTGCCACAGGCCCTTCATTTCATTTCAGCAGCCTTAGCCGGCTTTATTACATGTATCTAGAAGAGCTTCATTTGGGTCATTTGGCAAATCCACCCAAAGAATTCTGACACACATCTGGCTCTTGGATTATTTGCCCTTAATATTCCAACTGGTCCGTGACTTGGCCAGAAATCTGTTTTTTGGTTGTTGTTTTTTGAAAAGTATAGGAGTGAGTTGGAATTTCATTTACACAAAGAAGTTGTTTAGCACCCTTTCAGAAGCTTTGTGGTGATACTAATAGAATATTGATATGTAGACAGCTTGTTTCTTGATACCAGTCTTATTGAATCTGAGTTTGAGCAGTTTGTGGTCTTCTTGCCCCGTGCTCTCATAGTTATAGCCATGTACTGATACATAAAGATGTTAACCTTAATTATAGGATAAAAGGTATGAGAGACCACAACATGGTAATTTACTTGCTCAAAAAATTCATATTCTGCTGGCAGTTAAGATTTGTTTCAGTGTGTACAGTGGCGTAGCGTGGGTTGTCAGCACCCGGGGCAAGGCAAGCAATTTGCGCCCCCTAACCCGTGGATTTGCGCCCCCTAACCCTAACCCCCAGATGTTGCGCCCAGTACAGCCGCCCCCCCTGCACCCCCCACGCTACGCCACTGCTAAGGGGACAAGGAACACGCGTGGGGTGGGTGGAGAAGGATGTGGCTAATAATGCAGGAGGGGGGTCTAAGGGGAAAAGGAGCTCGCATGGGGTGGGTGGAGAAGGAGGTTTTCGGAGAGCTGAGCGGGGAGGGGGGAGGGAAAGAGCACTGTTGCTTTAAAGGAGCCAACCGGACAGCAGCCACTTACAGCAGTGTAAGCAGCTCCTTTCCACTCCCGCTTTGCTCCTTCTCTCCCTCTTTGCTGCTTTACACAGCTAATGGCAAATCCCCTGCAACCCAAGTCCTGCTCAGCGGATCAGCTGAGACGCTGGGAGAATTGTAATTTCCCCCTCTCCCTCATCCCGTGCCCTCCTGTCCCCAGCAGCCTTTTAAAAAACTTTTTTACTGGTTTTCACTGCGCTCGTGGCTCAGAGCCCTCCTGTTCCCTGCCGTCCCTCTGCAGCCTCATTGCTCCGTTTAGAGAGCGCACGGACCTTTGCAAGCTGAGGCTGCAGCAGCTGTTGCTGGCTACGCGGCGCTTTTTCCGGGTCCCTATGGCTCCCGTCTGTCCCTCCTCGCGTGTAAGCGGCTGCTGCCCGCTTTGCTGGCATGGCTCTCCTTCCCTCCCTCCTCCTCAGCTCCACCCCCTCCTCCTGGCTGTAAAGCAAGCATGAGTGCTCGCTCCACCTCCTCCTCCTCCCGGCTTTGCTGCTGCTGCTGCTGCTGCTGCTGCGCGGCTCTTTTCCTCCACCGACGGCGCGCTGCGCCTTGGAGAGGTTCCCGCTTCCTCGAGGGGGGCCGGCCAAACGCGCCCCCCAAAATGTTGCGCCCGGTGCGGCCGGCACCCCTGGCACCCCCCACGCTACGCCACTGAGTGTGTATCAATGTTTTCTAAGACAATTAAAATAAAGATAATGTGAGCTCTGACTCTGAATTTGCTATTTCTTGTTCGACAACAAATTCTCAAGGTTTTGATTTCCCCCTGGATATTTTTTTGGGGTGAGAGAAGCTTCCTAAAGATATTTAATACAGTTGACTTAATTCAAAGACTGGTTCACATGTCATCCTAAACCATGACTTCTCTGGGAGCAGGACTCGGGCAGGTCCCCCCCCCCCCCCGCTTTCCCTGAATCCCTTTACGTCATTTGTACCCAGAAATCATGGTTTGTAACAAATTATCGTATTTACTTGAATGTAATGTGCACCTTTTTTGGCGAAATCACATCGCAAAAGTTAGGATGTGCATAAGATACGATGGCGCTTTAGATTCGATTGCAACCTTGAAAAACACGGCTGACATAGCAAATACTTTTTGGGTTTCAAGGTTGTGAAAATTGAGGTGTGCATTAGATTCGATGGCGCATTAGATTCGCATAAGTACAGTATAGTTAGCTTAAACTAGCTTCAGAAAGCATGATTTGAAGTCAGATTGTTCTGAAACTGATATGAGTTTAAACAAGAGGCTCTGGTCCAGATGCCACAACAATCAAAGTGTTAGGAAAGGTGAAAGTAAAGCAGTTATAGTCCTCCTGGCCATGCAGAAAGTGTAGGAGCCCAAGACTCACAAGAATTCCAACATATGGTTGTCTCACCAAAGCATGACTTTGTACGACATGCAAACTGGGCCAGTGCCTTCTATCCTAGGTCAAATATTTTGAGCATAGTTCCCTGAGTTAAGGAATCCCTATAGTTCTTCTCACTAAATACTCTGATCCATACATAATTGTAACTTTGTGGTTTTTGTTTTTCAGACTGTTGGGTAGAAGCAGAGATATTTTAAGAGGGATTGGGTGGCTGTTGGGTTCTAGCAATCCAGTCCCAGATAGCCATTTTTTAAATGTCAAACCTCTGTTCTATCAAAATAAAAAAATTCCTTCCAGTAGCACCTTAAAGACCAACTAAGTTAGTTCTTGGTATGAGCTTTCGTGTGCATGCACACTTCTTCAGATACACAGATACACTGTGTATCTGAAGAAGTGTGCATGCACACGAAAGCTCATACCAAGAACTAACTTAGTTGGTCTTTAAGGTGCTACTGGAAGGAATTTTTTTATTTTGACTATGGCAGACCAACACGGTTACCTATCTGTAACTCTGTTCTATCAAACCTTCCATTTCTCAGCAACTCTTATCCGACATAGCAGTACATTCCAAACAAGAATTAAATTGGTACAGACTAAATTTTTGACTGCTCTCATTAGGGCCAAATGCTGTCATCTGCCCCCATACAGCTGACTCTTCTGGGCTACGTTTTTACCCCAATGAAAGAAAGGCAAGAGCGTGGCATGTTTTGGAGATTGATTCAGCCTAAGGAATACCGCTTTTCACATCTAATTAGACCATTTTGAGAAACTTTCAGAAGTTCTGGCTAATCATACTTCTAATAAGCACAATTGTTTTCTCCAATAGCAGTGAGCGGAAGAGCGTCTGCGGTGTCCAACACCCCTACCCACAGCATCGCGACGTCTGTCTCCCAACCTCAGACACCAGCTCCAAGCCCTATCATTTCTCCCTCAGCCATGCTACCGGTCTACCCTGCCATAGATATTGATGCGCAGGTAAGCCAGAAATAAGCCATAGATTCCCATACTCACCCCTCCTCCAGTTTTAAGAAGTTTAAAGCTGCTTCTTGTGGTTTTGAACGACGCACACTTGCCTGTTAACATCTGAATATCATGAGCTACGATTTGAACCTAACCATGGTTAGAGAAAACAATCCTGGTTTGTTAGATAAACCTCCTAATACACATGAAGATGGGAGAACAGGAACCCAGTGTTTACCACAGGGTGTCCTTGTTGCATCACATCAAATCACAGCTTGTGATATAGGACCTGGACTGCGCATGTACATTTACTCAGTTCTGAATTGTGCTTTTGTGTTTTGTTTTTGACATGGAGACATTAGGAACATTTTTGGGAAGTATGACTTCCGATTCAAATTATTTATTTATTTATTTATTTATTTATATTTGTTAATTTATTATTTTTTGTATTTGTATTTATTATTTGTATCCCGCCCATCTGGCTGGGTTTCCCCAGCCACTCTGGGCGGCTTCCAACAAAGACCAAAAAATACATTAAAATGTCACACATTAAAAACTTCCCTGAATTGGTGATTCTTTATCAGAGACTGAATTAGATGGCTTTCCTAAATTGCACTGTGTTTATTACAAAGCCGCTTTAGAAGCAGAGCGTCTCGTCCAAAGGCTCTACAGGCAATAATATTTCACATTTAATAGTGTTTGTTGTTGTAGTAGCTAAATGATGTACATTTCCTCCACAAAGTACAAGGAAAGCCATTAACGTGTTGAAACGGCATTTGTCTTCCAGACTGAAAGCAACCACGACACTGCGTTGACCCTTGCATGTGCTGGTGGACATGAGGAGCTGGTGCAAACGCTCCTGGAGCGGGGAGCTAATATTGAACACAGGGACAAAAAAGGTACATGCCTGCTGATAAATTAATGGTATAAACAGAGTTTTTTGTAGATGACAGATTTACTTATGCTGGTTTTGACCTTTAAAGCCCTATGCGGCCTAGGACCCTTGTACTTACAGGACTGCCTCTCCTGGTATGTCCCGCAGAGGACCCTAAGGTCCATGAATAATAATAGCTTAAAGGTCCCGGGCCCTATGGAAGCCAGACTATCCTCCACCAGGGCCAGGGCTTTTTCAGTAATGGCTCCGACCTGGTGGAATGCTCTGTCCCACGAGACTAGGGCACTGCAGGACTTGATCTCTTTCCGCAGGGCCTGTAAGACGGAGCTATTCCGCCTGGCCTTCAATTTGAATTAGCCTGATCCTCTTTTCCCTTTCCTCTTCTATGAAGAAACCCTTTCTGGGACCCCACATTTAAATTCTTATTCACACACCTTCTTGCTGGCCCTAGTAGGACCAACTTGGCCACTTAGCCCTGGTGATCATTCAGTGTCTACTGACTGGGGTCCCCCCCCACCCAAAAAAATGACCCCTGAATTTCTGAATTTTATTGATATTGATGCTGCATTTTATGTTGTATTCTATGCTGTTTTATGCTGTTTTTAAGTTGCATTTTAATCAGTGTTTTATATTTGCTGTTAGCCTCCCTGAGCCTGGTTTTTAAACTGGGAAGGGCGGGGTACAAATAAAAAATTATGATTATTTATAATTATATTCCCGTGGAAGGAGATCCTTCTCCAACTAATGTGTGTTTCTGCTGTAGATAACATTTTCCACCTGCAAAATTAATTTTATTCCAGGTGCCCTGTATTAGGGTTGTTGTTGTTATTTTGGTTTCCTGTTAAAATTCGTTGTTTTCTTAGAAATGGGTGCAAGTCAAATATCCTTGAGCGGTGCCTATTTTCCCCTTTCAGGATTTACCCCCCTTATTTTGGCTGCTACAGCTGGTCATGTCGGTGTTGTTGAGATCTTGTTGGATAACGGTGCAGATATTGAAGCTCAGTCTGAGAGAACCAAGGACACACCATTATCTTTAGCTTGTTCTGGAGGAAGACAGGAGGTGAAGTAAACAGTACCTATTGTTGCGTACTAACTGAAAGCCTTTCACTGTGATTAACGCTTGTCATATAACTCTAATCCTTGATTCTGAACACACTCCACAAAAGCTTGTTCAGCTGACTCCAGTTAGAATTTACAGAATTCTAATCAATTTAAAAATAGGTGTTTCTGATCATCTCATCACTGCTGTACCAAAGGGGAGGGAGAGCACATGAACTCCAGGCTCGTGAAGGCTAATGTTAAACATGTGTCTCCCAAACTGTTTCTTCCAAACTGAGGTGCAGTATTAAAATGCCAGCTCAGCCCTGGACACGTAATATTTAACAGGAGTATTTTTTTTGTTAACCATATTTTATAACCAGTGTAATCTACTGTTTTATGTTGTTTATTTGATTGTGCAAATTACAATGGTTCTTGTTTTCAGCAACTTGGTGTGTTGTTGTAAGTTACCTAAAGACCACCCGCTAGTAGATGTCTTCTTTTTCATCATCATTATCATCATTATTATTACTGCTATTAGCATCTTTTTAATACTGTAACTGTGATTTAAGATATCTAAGGTAGAACCGGGTTAGGAGTTTGTCAAGTCTTCTCTGTTTACTCAGATTTTCCTTGGTACCCCAAAGGGCCAGAAAACAACGAGGGCATTTACTAGGTAAAATGGTGGTAGTTATCCAAAGAATTTTATGACTAGCTCCATGTATATAGAATCATAGAACTTCAGAGTTGGATGGGACCCCGAGCGTCATCTAATCCAACAAGTGACACTACTTATTTCAAAAAGGGTTCTCTGCTCCCATTTACCTTATGGAACATGTATTTAGGAAGCTTCTTCTGTGTTTCTATGTTAATAAACGATATCTAATTTAGGCACCAGTTGTATATGAAGTGCCATTACAGCCCCAAGTCAATGTATAATCATCTTGCGTGGTTAAAGCAGATCTTATAAGTGTTCATACCATGGCTTCGCGTCACTAGCGTGGTACATAGCCATACCTTCTCTCTGAGCCACGTGAGCAGAATTGTGTGTTCTGCCTGGGGTAACACAGAGATGGCAATAAGCCTCCATTTCCACGCTGTTGCCTGAGGGGCCTCTGACTGCAGTTCTGTGTTCAGGAAGGGAGTGATATTCACTTCTCGAAGGTAACTATTTGTATTTTTACAACAATTCAGGTGGTGGAGCTTCTGTTAGCTAGAGGAGCAAATAAAGAGCACAGAAATGTTTCTGACTACACCCCTTTAAGCTTAGCTGCTTCTGGTGGTTATGTGAACATCATCAAAATACTGTTGAATGCTGGTGCAGAGATCAATTCAAGGCAAGTTCCCTTTTTAAGCTCCTGTTTATTTCATGCTGCTCTTGTTTCTTGTTACGTTCTTCCATTCTACCCTAGGTTCACAACAGGGTTCCAGGAGGACCCTTCTCATACCGAGAGAAGCTTTAGACTGGGCTCTTGATCCAGAGAAAAGGAAGCAGAGCAAATTACGGATGGCATCTATGCCCAGACCAGGTGCCCTGATGGCCCTGTTCCTGCAGTATAATTTAGTGGACTTCTGGTGTCTGTTGAATCCTATTGAGATAGAGTTCTCTTTTTCTCTCCAGCAGCTATGTATCCTGTAGCAGAATCGATTCCTTGTTATGCTCCCTCTACACTATCTAACAATGTCAAAGCATCTTCTATGAGTCTTATTTTGATTTCATATGACAGCCCACTATTTACCATTTTACAGCTCAATGATGAACCGTGAACGGATCCTGCTTGGAGATTGAATCCTCTCCTTCTACAGTGAAGAGAAATAGTTGATAGTCTGAAGCAATGGATAGGAGAGGTTTTTGTGCATAGCAATCCTATCCAGTTTCCTGAGCCTTTGCTTTGGGAAACTCTAAAAGCAGTCATCTGGGGAGAATTCATCAGTGGAAACTGTTACTTAAAGAAAGGAAGGAACAAAACATGCACCTTACTGATCAAAGACATAGCTGAACTGGAAACTTAAAATATAAATGTACAGAGAGCAATCTGCTGTATAACAAATCCAAAGAGGAACTGAATTAAAAGCTCTTGAAATGATTATGATACTGGCTTGTAAATCTGATTATTGGCTTGTAAATTTACAAAACGTGTTTAAACTAATAGGTGTTAACCATAACTAATTACACTTAGAGGTACAGTGGACCCTCCGGATATTAACTTAATTCATTCTGGGGGTCCGTACATACCCCAAAAAGTCCTCATCTAGATGCGCTGCTTCTGTGCATGGCGCGATAGAGCGCTTCTGCGCATGCGCAGAAACGTGGAGGTATACACTTCCGGGTTTGCTGTGTTCACAACCCGAAAGTGATGTTACCTGAAGGTAACATAACCCGAGGGTCCACCATATATGGCCTCTGTAGCTCCCATTTAGAGGTCTACAGGCACCTATAGGTTCATATGTACATGGACTTCCATATTACAGAAATAGGTATATGCAAATTAAAAATTCACCATGCCATATAAAGTTAAAATGTAACGCATGTTCATTTCTTTCCAGAACTGGTAGCAAGCTGGGCATTTCTCCATTAATGTTGGCAGCCATGAATGGTCATACTGCTGCTGTTAAGCTGCTGTTGGACATGGGTTCTGATATTAATGCACAGATAGAGACCAATAGGAATACTGCCCTGACACTGGCCTGTTTCCAAGGAAGAACCGAAGTGGTTAGCCTTCTCCTCGATAGAAAAGCTAATGTTGAGCACAGAGCTAAGGTAGGAAGATCTTGGTTTAAAAGTCTTCAACTTAAATTTGTTAGTACTTCTATTACTTTTCACACTCAAGATGTTTGTCTGCTCAGCCTAGAATGTACACAGCCGTTCTATGTCCACCATCAGGGTAAACAAATTTTATTCGCTTCATTGGAGTGTTGACTTTATATTGTTCCTCACTGCCTTGCAAGTAACTTTGCAAAAGCTGGGATATATGCTTATTAAATACAGGGGGGGGGAAATCATCATGCTTTTTTATTTATTACATTTATATCCTGCCCTTCTGGCAAGGCACCCAAAGAGGTTTACAGTGGTACCTCGGGTTAAGTACTTAATTTGTTCCGGAGATCCGTTCTTAACCGGAAACTGTTCTTAACCTGAGGTACCACTTTAGCTAATGGGGCCTCCCGCTGCCACCGCACGATTTCTGTTCCCATCCTGAGGTAAAGTTCTTAACCCAAGGTACTATTTCTAGGTTAGCGGAGTCTGTAACCTGAAGCGTATGTAATCTGAAGCGTGTGTAACCCAAGGTACCACTGTACTAGGCAAAATCCTAACATGGAAAAATGGGACAGAATATTTTCAGGCAAATTTTGGGAGTTGATGCTGGCTCTAGCTCCCTGACCTGTGTTTATTCTCTTAAGCCTTTCCTCAAGGCCCACAGACCTGCCTTAAGCAGCCCAAGGGAAGGCGGGGTTGCCGCAATAGTTATCTCATATTGTTGATGGCCCTTTCTGGGGTTGGTATCCATCCATCCATCCATCCGAGGAGCACATGTGGTTTGTAGTCCTTTGCTTCTCTTTTAAATCATCACTATGGAGATGAAACAGGTTTGATGTGGATGAGGGGGTGAGTTTTAAAATGTAAGTAAAAGGAGGGAGTTCTTTATTCCCAACACATTCTATTTGGTGAGAAGTGGAATGGGTATAAAGTGATGGATCTGTTGGATCTCTCTTCATTCAGCTGTTAATAGTTGAATATTCCATACAGTAGAGTGCCTGATAATAAACATACCTGAAGAAGTATACCTGAAGGAGCGTCTGCAACCCCGTCGTTCTGCCCGGACACTGAGGTCCAGCGCTGAGGGCCTTCTGGCGGTTCCCTCGCTGCAAGAAGCCAAGTTACAGGGAACCAGGCACAGGGCCTTCTCGGTAGTGGCACCCGCCCTGTGGAACACCCTCCCACCACATGTCAAAAAGAAAAACAACTACCAGACTTTTAGAAGACATCGGAAGGCAGCCCTGTTTAGGGAAGCTTTTAATGTTTAATAGGTTATTGTATTTTAATATTTTGTTGGAAGCCTCCCAGAGTGGCTGGGGAAGCTCAGTTGCATGGGTGGGGTATAAATAATAAATTATTATATTATTATTATTGTGCGTTAACAGTGGTCACTGATAACCTATAAGCCAGAAATGATTGTTGCCTTCTTGTAGCTATAGATTTTCACACATTTCTAATGTATTCTTAACCTAGACCGGTCTGACACCCTTAATGGAAGCTGCCTCTGGTGGATATGCGGAAGTAGGCAGAGTTCTTCTAGACAAAGGTGCAGATGTAAACGCTCCGCCAGTCCCTTCTTCAAGAGACACAGCTCTGACCATTGCAGCAGACAAAGGGCATTACAAGTTCTGTGAGCTGCTTATTAGCAGGTACCATATTTGATACGATTTGAAGGGGAGGATCAAGAGGCCTAGGTTACAAAGAATGTCGCTGGCTCTAGGATCCTGATATGCTATCTATGGGTGTTTACTAATAATGAGTTTCGTTGAGCCCACACAGAAGTTGCACTTATAAGAGTAGAAGAGTTGGTCTGATGAGAAAGTTTTGATTGGTGAATTTTCAGGAAACAACTGTGTGTGCTTTAGCTTGTGGGTCTTCATTGAAGTTCTGGCATAAATGTTCCATTCCTGAGCAGCAATTCCATAATTGCAATTCCAGAGGCACTACTATAGAGCAAAGCAGGAAATTCTAGTTCTGATGTGGCACTACAAGTCCTCCTATGTTAGCTGCACGATGACAGCATTACATTTTTATTATATAGGAAGAAAATAGCATCTGTTAAGATAGAAGGTGTGCAGATGCCAGGAGTTCATGTTTCAGAAATGAACTATTTCAGAGTTGTTTAGAAATGGTTTTATGAAGAGCAGGTGATGTTTTCTAGAAGTGTTGTCCCTCTAACTTCCACCACCTTTCTAAAGCCAGTAGCAGTAACCAGCCCTTCAGTTCAATTTTGTGTGTTTTTTTAAAATGGTAAAATATGCATTCAGTATTTTGATCAGGCTTTTTGATCTTTTTTTGTAGGGGAGCTCACATCGATGTCCGGAACAAAAAAGGAAATACTCCATTATGGCTTGCTGCAAATGGTGGTCATTTAGATGTTGTCCAGTTGCTAGTGCAAGCTGGAGCAGATGTAGATGCTGCTGATAACAGAAAGATAACCCCGCTGATGGCAGCCTTTCGAAAGGTAGAGTGAAAGCTTTTGCTTTTAACCCCCTTGATAAAAAAGAACTAATTTGTTGCAGTATGAATTTGGAAATTGAACTGCATCACCCACACAGTGCATGGCAGAAATTTAATAAATGGACTGCTATGTTTCCCATAGCGTACAGTTTTCAGGGGGGAGACTTACATAACCATTGCAAAAAAAACCCAACATCATATTGGCAGTGTGTACAATATTTCAATTGAATAAGCTGCCTTCTCTGCTTTTCTGTATCTCAGAGTATTTTCAAATGCCTTGCTTTATTAAAGAAAATGGGAGTTTTTCTTTCCCTAGCTTCACAGATTGGCAATTTTTGTATGCTTCTGAAGCTCCTGCTGCTTTGGGGAATTGAGGTTGCTGCAGTTACTCTTTTCACTGAATTATCTTTTATAGTTTAGTTATTTCACTTAAATGCATTTAAATGTGCAGCCTGCCTTCATGTGAAAGGGACTAATGCTGGAGACCTTCATTCCTAGGGTCATGTGAAAGTTGTACGCTACCTGGTAAAAGAAGTCAACCAGTTCCCATCAGATTCAGAATGTATGAGATACATAGCAACAGTTACTGACAAGGTAAGAATAATGTGCTGCTTAAGTTACTCAGTAAAACTTTGGTAAAACCAGTGTTTCCCAGTAAGCTGATGAATACATCATAATTGCTAATTAAAACCTTGCATATCTCGACCCTGAACAGCATTGGACAGACTACCGCATTTTTTGCTTTATAAGACTCACTTTTTCCCTCCTAAAAAGTAAGGGGAAATGTGTGTGCGTCTTATGGAGCGAATGCAGGCTGCGCAGCTATCCCAGAAGCCAGAACAGCAAGAGGGATTGCTGTTTTCACCGCTTAGTAACCCCTCTTGCTGTTCTGGCTTCTGAGATTCAGAATATCTTTTTTCTTGTTTTCCTCCTCCAAAAACTAGGTGCGTCTTGTGGTCTAGTGCGTCTTATAGAGCGAAAAATACGGTATTTTTCTCTGACTTTACACTCCCAATTCAGTTGTATGGCTTCATTGAAGAGCACACTATTCTTTGTTTTAGTGTGTTTAAATATTTAACCTTCCTAATCCCAAAGTATGTTACACAATTAAATACCACAGGAGGGGGGGGGGGGATAAAATGCAGACCAAAGTTACCATTATTAAATTTCTGTGCCACCCTTCATCCTAGGATTCCAGGAAAGTTTACAATATAAAAATGCAAAAATACAAAACAATAACACCCACCCCACACCCTCACGTAGTTTAAAAGGTCATCAATAATTTAATTAGCCAAAGGTTGCAAAGCTCCTCTCCCTTCCCACTTTTTCTTATTATACTCATATCTGGTCTCTGCATAAGAAGTCCTTTCCTTGGTTCCAGTCTTTTCCCCCAACCAAACTTTTTTTTTTCAAAACTAGAGCACTTCTGAATCCTGTTTTGCCATTTGGAATCTCTTGACTCCCACTCTGGAGAATTCTGTCCCTGCGGCATTTGCCATTCCACACAACCTTCCGAAAGCAATTCCAACCCTTTCGCTTTTACTGGCAGAATAAAATCCCTCTCACAATGTTCTCTGTTGTTTGTCTCCTCTCCAGCCATCTTTCCATTCTTACACAAGGAGAAACAGCATATCCACAGTCATTAGCAGTTCAGCCCCTTTGATGCCACAGGAGCCTTCCAATCCATTCCTTTCATTTCTGCACTCTTGCCTGTTTGTTAAGCAGCTTCCCTTCCTTTGCAGGCCACAATGAGCCCCTCATGCTCCCTGTCAGTTCCCTTCTTGCAGTGTTTGAGGCTGGTACATCCATTATTTGTTCAACTGCTTGTGCCAGTTCAGAAATGATGTTCTTTTTTACATTGTCATCGCAGGAAATGCTGAAGAAGTGCCACCTCTGTATAGAATCAATTGTTCAAGCCAAAGACAGGCAGGCTGCTGAAGCAAACAAGAATGCAAGCATTCTTTTAGAGGAGTTGGATTTGGAGAAGGTAAGTAACGCTGCAAGTTCAGATTTCCACTTTAGAACACTTTATAGGCTGGCTTTCTGTAGTTACTCAAGGCAGGGCATGCAAGAATAGGGGGGAAAATAGTCATCAAAAAACACTCCTTATGGTGGAGTTGAGGAATCCCCCTACTGTAGGGTTACCAGACATCCCCGTTTCCCAGGGACAGTCCCCGGATTTGCGAATAAGTCCCCAGACAAATTCCATCCCTGGAATGTCCCCGGATTTCATCTAATGTCCCAGGAAGCGCAGCAGTGGCAGTCTCAGCAGCCCAGAGCAGTTGGTTCTGGCTGGCTTCAGGAGCTGCTTGGAAGTCCCCATATGATGGTGGTGCAGGGGCTCTAAGATGCAGCTTCCAGGCTGCCTCCACCTTCCCTGACCCCAGCAGTTAAGCTGTGAAGGGAGGTTTCATGCTGCCTATCGGAGCAGCCACCTAACTCCTACTTGCGTGCAAGCAGGAGCGGGGCGGGGGTATCTCAGCTGTCAAGGGAGGCTTCACGCTGCCTATCAGAGCTTGTGTGCAAGCAGGAGGGGGCAGGGATCTCTCAGTTAGGCAAGGGGAAGCCTCCCTTCCCAGCTGAGGGATCCCTGCCCCCTCCTGCTTGCACGCAAGTAGGAATGGAATTGGGGCTGCTCCGATGGGAAGGGAGGCATTGCGCTGCCCCAGCCTAGCCGCTGCCGGGGCTCTCAGCCCTCCTCCCCCGTCTTTCATGCCTGATCCACACCACGCACCGCTTCCCCACCGCCACCGAAGAACCAACAACTCAGGGGCTGCCCAGGCTCATGGAGAAAGGAGATAGAAGCCTCGGAGGAAGGGGAAACCTGGTGGTTGAGGTCAAGGCAGCGGCCGCCCCTGTGCCACTGCCATCGCTGCAGCATCAACGTCCCGAACGTGTAGTATTTATTTAATTAAAGTGTCCCTGGATTCATTGGAAAAAATCTGGTAACCGAGGACTTCCGGGGTGGCGCCATCAGTAATGGCCGCTTCCCTCTGATTTGGAGGGACAGAGCTCCGCGGAAATTGGAGCTCTGTCCCTCCAAATCTCCAGAGCTCCCTGAAAAGGAAAAGTTGCCAAAATGTTTAATTCCCAGCTGAAATAATCGCCCTGAATACACTGCGGGGCCAGAGGTTCAACCTCCTCCATGAGTGGAAAGCCTTTATGTTCAAACTTGAGAGGCTCTTCCAATAGAATCACAGAACTGTAGAGTTGGAAGGGACCACGAGGGTCATCTAGTCCAACCCCCTGCAATGCAGAAATCTTTTGCCCAATGTGGGTCTCGAGAACCCACAACCTTCAGATTAAAAGTCTCGTGCTTTACCACTCGAGCAATCCCAGCTTCTGTGGCTCAAAGTTGGCTCATTGATAGACAGTTTGCCCGCAAAATTAGATTCAAGGCCATATGATTTCCCGTCTGCTGGCTTCCGGTTGGTCTGAATGCAGGATGATCAAATTAGCCACTTGATCTTGGGCCTGTGACAGTGAGCTTTGGCAAGTTTCTCTTCCCACTACCTCAGCCTTCCCACAGTGTGGAGAACTAATTTAGAACTCTTGGAAGGCAAGGTATTCTTATAGGTAATCAGCTGAGACTGATGCACAGCATCCAGTCTCTTCCTAATGCTAAGCTGTACAGCCTTATCTGCCCAAGGTGCAGTTTCTTTTTGGCAGTTTCCTTTCATCGCTGTTGAATGAAATTGACTTGCAGCTACGGGAAGAAAGCAGAAGGCTGGCATTAGCTGCTAAAAGAGAGAAAAGGAAGGAGAAGAGAAGGAAGAAAAAGGAAGAGCAAAGGAGGAAGCTGGAAGAAATAGAGGCAAAAAACAAAGAGAATTTTGAACTGCAAGCTGCTCAAGAAAAGGAAAAACTAAAAGCTGAAGGTAGGTATTTGATTTGTACCCCATGGGCTCAGAGCAGGTGTCAGCAGTTGTCTAAAAAACACAAAAGATGGCTGTTCTTCCATTTTCAGCATCTCTCCTCTGAAACACAACTAAATGTTAAATCATTAAATCCTGTCAGCTTGAATATATTCAACTGGAAATGATTACAAATTATTGAAGAAAATAGGAGATTGTCATAGATCAGTGTTAAAATCATGGGATAAAGATAAATGGCAGTCAGTTTCATAGTTTCTCTGCAAATGGTTTTTCCTTTCAACCGTCATAATAAGCATTTCACTAGGGGTGGGTTTTTTGTTTGTTGGTTTTGCAAAGGACTACCACTCTTGGGTGGCGCTGTGGGCTAAAGTCAGCGCCTAGGGCTTGCCAATCGAAAGGTCGGCGGTTCGAATCCCCGCGGCGGGGTGCGCTCCCGCTGCTCGGTCCCAGCGCCTGCCAACCTAGCAGTTCGAAAGCACCCCCGGGTGCAAGTAGATAAATAGGTACCGCTTACCAGCGGGAAGGTAAACGGCGTTCCGTGTGCTGCGCTGGCTCGCCAGATGCAGCTTTGTCACGCTGGCCACGTGACCCGGAAGTGTCTCCGGACAGCGCTGGCCCCCGGCCAATAGATGTGAGATGGGCGCACAAACCCCAGAGTCGGTCAATACTGGCCCGTTCGGGCAGGGGTACCTTTACCTTTACCTTTACCACTCTTGACACGTGCAGTGGCGGAAACATTGCCTTTCATGAGCTTTTGGATAAACCACCTGGGATGGGATCCAATTACCGTATTTTTTGCTCCATAAGATGCACTTTTTTCTCTTAAAATCTAAGAGGAAATGCCTGTGCGTCTTATGGAGCGAATGTGTGGTCCCTGGGGCTGGGGGGGGGGACCTGGGCTTCCCCCACCGCTAGCCCCCCGACCTGCTCTTTGGGTCGAGCAGCTCTGGGGTAGCTTGCGAAGCCTCCGCAGGGCAGCAGGGAGCCTTCATCCCGCTGCCCCGGGGAGGCTTCGCGCGGCTATCCCTGGCTTTTGCGGGAGGTGGGGGAAGGGACAGAGCGAGGCTCTCTCACTTCCCCCACCTCCCGCAAAAGCCCCCAAGAGCCGCATTTTTTTTTCTTGAATTCCCCCCCCCCCCAAAAAAGTAGGTGCGCCTTATGGAGCGAAAAATACGGTAGCTGCTTAGGTTCACACAAAGAGATTGAGTTCCCATTGGGGCATTCGGCTACCTTGTGAGCAGCTGATCCTCCAAATCATCTGTCTAATTCTGATCGAACCTCTCTCTAAACAGCAGTTTGCCGCAAGGCACTCCGAGTTGTTGCTTGAAGTAAAATAAGTGTGGAGACTCCTTGAACTTGTGGAAGTTGTTTCATGATTCTTTGGATCCTGGTTTTGAAGAGGTTGCATACAAAGGCCAATAGGCAGAACATGATAGGCATTTCTTCAGTCCTAATTATAGTTTGTTCTCAACTTGCATATTAGTAAATAAGCATTTATTATAAAAACAAGAGACTCGTGGCATAGTAAATACACCATTTATTATGTCACAGATTCATCAGATGGACAAAATAATGTCCTGAGTTACCATAATAAATTTGTGCCATGAGACTCTTTGGGTTGTTATTGTTTGCTGAAAGCAACTAACATGGCTACGCCTCTGGAAAGTATCCCTTACAGCAGGCATGGGCAAACTCAGCCCTCCAGATGTTTTGAGACTACAATTCCCATCATCCCTGACCACTGGTCCTGTTAGGTAAGGATGATGGGAGTTGTAGTCCCAAAACATCTGGAGGGCCGAGTTTGCCTATGCCTGCCTTAGAGCATATCAAAGTAGGAATCAGCCTTTCTCAATTGCAAATACTTAACTAAAATTGCTTATGTGAATACATTGTGGCTTATTCCAATATGTCATCATCCACCTATGCAAATAATCATTTGTGCCCATGTAAGCATGTTTCTAATGAGAGTATTTGGAATGCCCTTATCCCAGGCCATTCAGATATGACTGTTCGCTTGTAAACCTTTTCCATAGGTTGTTCTGAGAGCTTAATCTTTCCAAACCCTCTTCATGTGGAAAGGCAATAAAGTTATCTTATCAATCAGTCCCTAAACCCAGGTGTTCCAGTTCCTTGGATATTTGTAAATTACAATTGTAAATTAATTTAAACTGCTTTTAGAAATTTTGTGTGTGTGTGTTAGGCCATATGCACAAGGTAAATAGGTTTGAAATACGAAGGATGTTTGTGGTGTATAAGTGACTTGCATTGATCTTCATGGGCCAGTCGCATAGTAAAAACCTGTTCAGGCAAGATGATTACTGTGGACTTTAGTCAATTCTTCTTCTCGTTCTCAATTAGATGAGCCAGGGATCCTAACAGAACCACCCAGTGCTACCACAACAACCACCATAGGTATATCTGCAACATGGACAACTTTGGCAGGTTCCCATGGCAAAAGAAACAATACTGTCACTACGAGCAGCTCTAAGAGGAAAAGCAGGAGAAACAAAATTGGCCAAGATACTGTTCAGATCATCTTTGATGATCAGCTCCCCATCTCCTATTCTCAACCAGAGAAAATAAATGGCGAATCCAAAAGCAGCAGTACCAGTGAAAGTGGTGATAGTGACAACATGAGGATTTCCAGCTGTAGTGATGAAAGCAGCAATAGTAACAGCAGCCACAAGAGTGACAGTCTTTCTTCCACAGCAGTCACTAATGCTCAGAGCAACAAGAAGCAGCCATCGGTGATGGTCACTTTCCCAAAAGAAGAGCGAAAAGCAGTTTCTGGGAAATCTTCAGTCAAGTAAGCTACTTTAGCTTTTGCAGACACACACAAACAAGTTGTTATCTCATCTCTTGGGATGTTCTCAATGCTTCCATCTTCTTCCCCCAGTGTTACTTCATGGACCAGAACTGTGAAATTATTATTTACCGTATTTTTCGCTCTATAAGACGCACTTTTTCCCTCCTAAAAGTAACGGGAAATGTGTGTGCGTCTTATGGAGCGAATGCAGGCTGTGCAGCTATCCCAGAAGCCAGAACAGCAAGAGGGATCGCTGCGCAGCGATTCCCTCTCACTGTTCTAGCTTCTGGCTTAGCCCCTCAGTCTCTTCCCCCACCTCCCGGAAGAGCCCCCAAGAGCCGTGCTCCCTTTAAAGAGCCGCGTGGAGCATGTGTGTGGCTCTTGGGAGCTTTTCCCCAAGGAGGGAGAAGGGCAGCCCGTCAGTGATGGGCTGCCCTTCTCCCTCCTCGGGGAAAAGCCTGCAAGAGCCACACACACGCTCCAAGTGGCTCGTGAAAGGGAGCGCTGAGCAGAGCCTGGGATGCATACAGCCTCTGCTCAGCGCTCCCTTTAAATAATATGTTTTTCTTGCATTTCCCCTCTAAAAACTAGGTGCATCTTATGGCCAGGTGCGTCTTATGGAGTGAAAAATGTACTTTTTATTTTGTTGAAAACTCTTTGCTGCCTTTCTTCCAACTTTGGTAACTCAAAGTGGTTTATCAGAATTATTAAGAACAAACGAGAATATACGATGCCAGTAGAACTGGCCATGAAGCAGCACATAAAATAGCATAATCAATAGCTATTTGAGCAGCCAAACTAATTTGGCTTAGTTCTGAATTGCTTAATTGAAGACCATAGTAACAGAAGGCCAAAATCATAGGTGGGAGCTTTTCAAGATCCTATCCCCACAGCAGAATCCCAGAAACACTGCTGAAAATCGGGCTACATTCAAACATTGAAATCAAGTGAGTCCTGTGACAGTTTTTGCATCCTAGACTATCCAAGTGCATGCACCTTTTCCCCTTTAAGATTTTACTTCTGCCTTCAGACGGCCATATCTGCTGATGAAGAGGGAAAGGCCCAATTTTGAGTTAGATTGTGATGAAGGTAGCGTTCAGTTGCATTCCGCTGCTTGTGTTTTTACATATGAATGGACTTTGATTATCAGTTGCTAGGTGCATTTCAAGCTATGGTTTGCATGAAATGCAAGTGGAAAACTTTTTTTTTCTTATGTCTTGCTAGTGTAGATTGCTTTGGCGCTGTTCTTCGTCTGCCTCATTCCCCCCCCCCCAACTGTGAATCTTGGAATACTAAGATTCTTCCTCATTTATTGTATTTTTCGCTCTATTAGACGCACTTTTCCCCTCCTAAAAAGTAAGGGGAAATGTGTGTGCGTCTTATGGAGCGAATGCAGGCTGCACAGCTTTCGCTGAAGCCAGGAGAGCAAGAGGGATCGGTGCCCACTGATCCCTCTTGCTCTCCTGGCTTCGCTTCGCTTCGCTGGAGACCCGCTGCGCAGCTTTCCCTCTCTGCGCAGCGCCCCTTCGGTGAAGTGGCAGGAGAAACGGAGCCCCTTCCATTTCTCCTCCCGCTTTGCTGGAGAGGCACTGAGCAGAGAGGGAGAGAACATTTTTTTTCTTGTTCTCCTCCTCTAAAACTAGGTGCATCTTATGGTCGGGTGCATCTTATAGAGCAAAAAATACGGTATATCCAAATGTCTTTTATTCTAAACAGGCTTACAAACAAAACCAAGCAAACAAAAGCCAAGTGTACTTTGTGTATGATTGATCAGTTTACTTTTTAGCATGGTGTTAAATTTAATATTCTAATACTAAAGATGTTATTAAAGGGCTAAACAAGAGTCTCTGCATTTGTCTTTTACGTTTTTCTCATGAGAGTTACGTTAACAAGCACTCTTTTTCCTCCCCCTCCCCTCCCCCTTTCCTCTGAAAGGTTGTCAGAAGTTATTAGCGAAGTAACTGGCAATTCCTTATCTACTTGCACAAAACCTTCTCCATCGCCACTGTCTTCTCCTAATGGAAAATTGACCTTAGCTAGCCCTAAACGTGGTCAGAAGCGAGAGGAAGGATGGAAGGAGGTTGTAAGAAGGTAAGTCCAAATCCGTGATGGTGGTAATTGCCAGTGATTCTCTACCTCATCCACCCACCCATCTCTAGTCCCTGCTTTGAATATTTTACTTTAAACCATGCTTTGCATTGCTGGCAAAATTAGTCATGGTATGGCAGTTTCATTCCTTGGTCGTCAAAGTCTGTAACATCCAAGAGATAGTATCAGAGCCTGTTTTCGGTGCCAGCACCTGAGAAGCAGGATATGAATACATTCCCCATGCTAGTGTCTTCCTGTTTTCTTTTTCTCCTCTCTCTCCAGCTTTTTGTGTAGACTTGGGACACTTTCACAGCTACAACTATTAGCATAGTGCTTCAGTGCTTTGTTTCAGCCAAAGCTTTCAAACCACAGTCTCCAAAGGCCGTGTACAGTAGACCCTCAGTACAGTGGTGCCCCGCAAGACGAACGCCTCGCAAGACAGAAAACCCGCTAGACGAAAGGGTTTTCCGTTTTGGAGGCGCTTCGCAAAACGAATTTCCCTATGGGCTTCCTTCGCAAGACGAAAGCCCATAGGGAAATCTCCAGGACAGCGGGGAAGCGCAGCGCTTCTTCCCCACTGTCCTCGGACCTCCTCCGAAGGCTGGCGATGGGGCGGAAAGCCCTTCTCCCCGCGCCAGCCTTCGGAAGGCTCCTCCGAAGGCTGGCGGTGGGGCGGAAAGCCCTTCTCCCCGCGCCAGCCTTCGGAAGGCTCCTCCGAAGGCTGGCGGTGGGGCGGAAAGCCCTTCTCCCCGCGCCAGCCTTCGGAAGGCTCCTCCGACGGCTGGCGGTGGGGCGGAAAGCCCTTCTCCCCGCGCCAGCCTTCGGAAGGCTCCTCCGAAGGCTGGCGGTGGGGCGGAAAGCCCTTCTCCCCGCGCCAGCCTTTGGAAGGCTCCTCCGAAGGCTGGCGGTGGGGCGGAAAGCCCTTCTCCCCGCGCCAGCCTTCGGATGGCTGTCCTGAAGACTTGCGGTGGGAGGAGGGTTTTCCTTCCCACCGCCAACATTCAGAATGCTGTTCTGAATGTTGGCGGTGGGGAGGAAAAACCCTCCTCCCACCGCAAGCCCCGGGAACAGAGGAGAAGCGCTGCGCCCCTTCCCCTCTGTTCCCGTACCTGTCCTGAAGGCTTGCGGTGGGGAGAAGGGCTTCTCCGCACCGCCAGCCTGGCAAGCGGTTTCCATAGGAACGCATTAATTGATTTTCAATGCATTCCTATGGGAAACCGTGCTTCGCAAGACGAAAAACTCGCAAGAAGAAAAAACTTGCGGAACGAATTAATTTCGTCTTGCGAGGCACCACTGTATATGAATTAAATTCATTCCAGGGGTCCGTACTTAATCTGAAAAGTCCATAACTGGAGGTGCTGCTTCTGCGCACACGCATGGTGTGATTGAGTGCTTCTGTGCGCATGCACACAGCAAAACCCGGAAGTATACACTTACAGGTTTGCTGTGTTCGCAACCCGAAAGGTACGTATCCAGAGTGGTATGTAACTCGAGGGTCCACTGTATTAGCTTTTCTGTTTTTACATTTGAAAGGTGGAGGAACAGGAGAATGTTTCATAAGAATGCTTTTTTTCTTCACTAAATATCTATAGGGTGAATTCCATTGATGTCTTTCTTGTGCAATGGGGCTTTCACTTTCTTTCGCCCCCCCAAGCCCCCAGAGCAGATTTAGTGGGGTGCAGGGGACTAAAGGGGAGAGGAGAGAAAGAAGAAGCCCAGTTGCTCAAGCAGACACCTGCCTGTGCTACGTTGGATCGCATCCATAGCCAGCCTTTGGGCCTCTGATTTCAGGCATGGCACACATGTTACAAAGCTTACACGCCGCTGGCGCATCTCATTGCATCATACATACTTGCTTCCGACCGTTCGCTCCCAAACTTTTAAGTTTGATGCAAGTATACTATACTAAATCGGTTCTACCCGATTGCCGTAATTTTCTCTGTCTCTTAGATCAAAGAAGGTTTCTGTTCCATCAACTGTCATTTCCAGAGTAATTGGAAGAGGTGGTTGCAACATCAACGCTATCCGAGAGTTTACTGGCGCGCATATAGACATTGATAAGCAGAAAGACAAAACGGGGGACAGAATCATAACAATAAGGTAAATTCCTATCCAGGCACCGTTTACCTTAAGTTACTGAATTGGTTTGGAGGACACCGTATTTAATTTGCCATTCAGTTTCTATAGGAAGCAGATTTCAAACTAATTTCTGTTAGATGGACATTTATTTATTTATTTTATACAATTTATGCACTGCTTCAATTTATATACTGCTTGATTACTTTAAAAAACAACAACCACCCAACAACTTCAAAGTGGTAAACATACATGGGACTTGTATGAATCAGAATGTTTCTGTGATTTCTTACCCCCCGGCAGGGTTGGTCCTGTTCAGAACTCCAGCCAGCCATTCATACCCTCTTCCAAGATACTATACTCAGTTACCCAAGCAGGCCCATTTATGCTCCCCACCCACTTAGTCCGCTTTTTCCTATTCCACCTGTTTTGTAGCTCCTGGAGGCCACTGAGCATGCTCAGTCCTCCTCAAGCTTTTTAATTTATTTATTTTTTAACTCAGATATATGCTGACACCCCACTTTTGTTTCTCAGAGGCTGCGTTGCATCTGAAACATTAACATTTTAAAAATGGAATCAGTCCGGCCTGCACCAAACCACCTAACCTTGCTGTCCGAGGGAACGGTTGTGTATTCAACCATTGCATCATAAAACAGTTAAATGTCATTCATGCGAAGGTTTTTACACTTGTATGCATTTTTCTAAAAAGGGGAAATATTTCTTCTTAAGCTTATCCACGAATGAAGAAATGGTCTTCATGCATTTATTTCCGAAGGGTGCATTTACCATATTTTTCGCTCTATAAGACGCACTTTTCCCCCTTTAAAAATTAAGGGGAAATGTGTGTGTGTCCTATGGAGCGAATGCAGGCTCCTTGGCTTCAGCGATAGCAATGCGAAGCCTCCGAAGTGCAATGGGAGAGCTCCCCCCGCACTCCGGAGGCTTCGCGTTGCTTTCGCTGATGCCCCCGGAGCGCAGCGGGAACCCCCGCTGTGCTCCGGAGGCTTCTGGCAGCTATCCGCAAGCCTTCGGAGCGCAGCAGGAGTTTCCGCTGCGCTCTGAAGGCTTGCGGATAGCCGCCTGAGGCCTGGAGAGTGAAGGGGTCGTTGCACACCGATCCCTCTTGCTCTCCAGGCTTCGCTTCGCTGAAGAGGCGCTGGACAGTTTTCCCTTTCTGCGCTGCGCCCCTTCAGCGAAGTAGGAGAAATGGAAGGGGCTCCGTTTCTCCTACCGCTTCGCTGAAGGGGCGCTGAGCAGAGGGGGAGATTTTTTTCCCCCTGTTCTCCCCCTCCTATGGTCCGGTGCGTCCTATAGAGTGAAAAATACAGTAGACCTGAAGGAGAGCTCAAGTCAGTAGAGCATGACTCTTAATTCCAGGGTTGTGGGTTGGACCCCCATGTTGGCCAAGAGATTGCAGGGGTTGGGGTGGACTAGATGCCGCTCAGGGTCCCTTCCAATTCTACAATTCTATGATTCTCTTGCAGGGGAGGCACGGAATCAACAAGACAAGCAACACAGCTCATCAACGCTCTGATCAAGGATCCCGACAAAGAAATCGACGAACTCATTCCAAAGAACCGCCTGAGAAGCTCTGTGGCCTATCCCAAAACAGGGGCGCACGCCAGCCCCACCACTACTCACAATTCCGTCGCTGGGAGCAAGGTGACCACTGTCGCAATCTCCTCGTCGTCTCAGATGGCCACAGCGCTTTCTGTGCCTGTCCTCCCTTCAGCACCGGCGCATAAAGCAGTCAAGAACCCAGTGAATAACGTGCGGCCTGGGTTTCCAGTTTCTCTGCCGCTGGCCTACCCTCCTCCCCAGTTTGCACACGCCTTGCTGGCCGCTCAGACTTTCCAGCAGATCCGTCCGCCGAGGTTACCCATGACCCACTTTGGAGGGACATTCCCGCCCGCTCAGTCCACCTGGGGTCCTTTCCCCGTTCGGCCTCTCAGCCCCGCAAAAGCTACTAACTCACCTAAGCCTCACACGGTGCCTCGCCATAACAATCAGAACAGCAGCGGTTCTCAGGTGAATTCGGCGGGTTCGTCGGCTCCCAGCCCAACAGCCACCACAAGTCCGGCCGTGTCTGCTGTGCCTGTTCCTCCTGCAAATGGCAGCCCCAGCTCCCCTTCCGTCCGAAGGCAGCTCTTTGTCACCGTGGTCAAGACATCCAGCACCACCACCACCACCATTGCAACCACGGCCAGCAACAACAGCACAACGCCCACCAACGCCACCTACCCTTTTCCTACTGCCAAAGAGCACCACCTTGTGTCGTCCGCTTCCTCCCCTTCACCGCCAGCCCAGCCAGCCCGGGTTTCCAGAAGCAGCCCTTCAGAATGTGTCGCGGGTTCTCCCAGCAAAGGGGTGCCCTCCTCGGACCAGGAAGTCAGTAGCCCCCCAGCAGCGGAAGCAGCAAATCTGACCAGCAACAGGCAGGCGAATAGCGGCTCTGCTGGGATTCCATCGGAGCATCTTGCTCAGTCGCAGACACTCGGGTCTGTTTCCCAGGAAGCAAGGCCACCTTTGCAGCAGCCTCAGGTTCCATCACAAGATCCGCGAATGGCCGTGCCTCCAAACTTAGCAACTGCGAGTTCCGCTGCCCCGGTAGCTGCGCCTGCTAGTACGCCAGCGAACTATCTCTTGCCTCAGGCATCGGCGGGATCTGCTCAGCCGTCTCCGCCAGCTAAAATGGAAAGCCCCGCGATCAGGCTGCCATCCCATGGGGCAAACCCCGTGCACAAGAATTCCGCTCCCGTTCAGAGTTCTTCGGTTGCCGTCCTCAATATCAGCCACATCAAAAGACCCCACAGTGTTCCTTCTTCAGTGCAACTTCCTTCTACCTTAAGTACGCAAAGTGTCTCTCAGAATCCTGTCCATCCGGCAAACAAGCCCATGGCTCCAAATTTCAGCGCTGCTTTGCCGTTTGGGCCCTTCAGCACACTGTTTGAGAACGGCCCGGCCTCTGCTCACGCCTTCTGGGGTGGATCTGTCTTGTCGTCTCAGGCAGCGCCGGAATCCATTCTGTCTGGGAAGTCTTCATTTCTGCCAAACTCTGATCCATTGCACCAGTTAGATACTTCCAAAGCCCCAGGTTTTAGGCCCCCACTTCAGAGACCAGCTCAGAGTCCCTCAGGTGAATATTTCTTTATATTCCGCAAGGATAAAGTGATCTTCGGGTCTGATTGCTCCATCTGTGTGTGTGCAGTTGGGCGGGGTGGTGGTGGTGGGGTGGGTTGCCCCAACATTCATTTAACCCTTGAACCTCGCCTGCTGTTTTGCTGTCCATTCATTGTCTTGGTTTCATTGGTGAATTTGGTCACATCGCTGCTGACTCTAGTCCAGTTATGAACAAGCTAAATAGCACCAGTCCCAATACTGATCCTTGGAATATTTCCATGCTTCCTTTTTCTCTTTCCACTACCAGTTACTAATCCATAGGAAAACCACGATGTTCTAAATCAGTGGTGTCAAAACTTTTTTCAGAGGGCCAGATTTGATGAAGTGAAGGGCCGTGAGGGCCGACCAAATTGCTAAATTGCTGACCTTTTTTCAGGACTGAAGTTGTTGAGTTTTTTAAAAGGAAATAAACTGCCACAGGGGCCGGATTAAACCAACCAGCAGGCCAGATTAGGCCTTTTTCTCTTTCCATTACCAGCTACTAATCCATAGGAAAACCACGATGTTCCAAATTTATTTAGGGGCCTTTGGTAAGGGATTTTGTCAAAAGCTTTTTGAAAATCCAGGTATATAATGTTGACTGGATCACATCTATTCATATGCTTGTTAACATTCTCAAAGTAAGAGATTGGCATGGTAGAACTTCCCTTTATACAAGGCATGCTGTGATTCTTCCCTAGAAAGGCTTGTTGTTCTGTAAGCTTCATGCATCTATGGTTTTTTAAATAATGATTTATTTCCCCCAATTTAACCAAAACAGTTGCTAGGTTAACCGACATAGAATTTTGGATGCCAACTGGAGCAGGCGACTTGTTTGCAGTTTGTCAGTTTCCCCTAGAACTTGCCTTGTCACTTCTTTTTGATTCAGTTCTTCAGATGCGAGATTTTGATCCGGACATGGGTAATCCCACTGAGGATCATCTGCAGTGAAAATAGATGGAGGAGTGAATTGGGAGATTGTACAAGCATTCTTTGCATCTTACAAGAATAGATTCAGGTTGTGCAGCCTCCTATCTATACTCCTCCATGGCCAGAATGCAGTTGCCACATTCCAGCATAGTCCCATCTCTTGGTTGAAAGACGGGGTGAGCTCTGTAGACCAGAGTAGCCCAGTTTGGTGGTGGTGGGGTGGGGGGGAAGAAGCCCTGGTCACCTGGAGACCCTTGAGGTTCCCATCTTCTTCTGACACTTGGTTTCCCCTGCACCCCCACTTTTCCCCAACCCTTTAAAATCATCCCTTCCCTCTCCACCCACTTCCGAAGTCAAATATGCATTTTTATTTTTGTAGGGAATCTGGGATGGAATTCTCAGAGTCAGCTGCTCTGCACGTAGCTGGCAGGCTTGGCATAGAAAATCTATCTCCACTTCTTCCGACTGGACAGCAAGGGCACATCAGTCCAACGACTTGGCTGCTGAGTGGTTCTCTCTCCTGTAGCCCAGCTGGAAACAGGAGCACCACTTTCTCTACTGCCCTTTCCCCCTAAGTCTGCCATGCAAACATTATGGCAGATGCCTTGATTTTGGCTTGCATAACCTATTTTCTCTAAAACATAGGCAGTTTTTATACTTTATAGAGCAACTCGATACTGGCAAAAGAGGCTTCAGTGTAGAATGAATGGGGAAAACAAACGGAAATGGATGTGAATTAAAAATGAGAACAAAATTATAACCCATTGGTGCTATGCTTCATGAGAGGATAAGGCAGATGTTTTATTTGTTTGAAAGTATGCTGGAGGTGTAATTTCCAAAGAGATGATTTTAAATGTGGGTTACTGAGCATCTTGTCTAATTTCAAATAGAATCACTGATCCATTAAGATATATCTGAATGGTCAAACCATAAGTATTATAAGGAAGCACATAGTCTCAGGAATCAGTGCCATAAAAACATCTGTTACAGAAAAGCAGTCTGGAACAAATTAGTTTTCCAGGCTCCATAGAAGAGAATCATAACTATTTTAGTCCGAACTGGAAGCAAACCGTACAAGATGCAAAAGTTAAGTTCCTTCCCTGCACCCCCTGCTTTGAATGCTGCTATTTTCCCAGAAAGTACTGACGTTTTGCACATCATTCTGTAGGTATTGTCAGTATGGATTCACCGTATGGTTCTGTAACACCACCTTCTGCGCACTTGGGTACCTTTGCCTCGAACCTTTCAAGCAGTCAAGTATATGCACCAGGAACAGCCCTTGGGGGAGCACCGGCAGCTGCTAATTTTAACAGACAGCATTTTTCTCCACTGAACCTATTGCCTCCATGTTCCTCTGCATCAAATGGTAAGCTGTTAAAAAAAACACAACCGCACTGTTTTGTTGCTGTAATATAACTCTGGGTGTTCCAACTTGTGAATTGGATGACGCAGGGAAGAGTGGGATGGTTGTTGTTGTTGTTGTTGTTGTTGTTATTAAATTTTGTGTGTATCACCCTTCATCCAAAAATCACAGGGCGGTTCACAACATAAAAATACAACATGAGAACACAAAATGCATAATAAGCAAAAAGACACTAATAACGCCCCCAAACACATTTAAAAGGCCATAGAATTTTAATCAGCCAAAGTCCTGATTGTACAGAAATGTTTTTTCCTGGTGTCTAAATATATGTAATGAAGGTGCCAGACAAGCCTCCTTGGGGAAAGCATTCCGCAAACGGGGAGCCACCACAGAAAAGGCCTGTTCTCATGTTGCCACCCTCCTGACCTCTTGTGAAGAAGGGCCTGAGATGCTCGTTGCAGGGTCTGGGTCAGTTAACAACAACATGGCAGATCTGATGTGCCAACCCAGGCTCATGAATTTCTCTCCAAATAAACCTTGAGCAGTATTTAAGTTCCTGGCTTACTACTCCTGATTTGTTTGTAGGAAACAAACTAGAAACATCACAACAAGCCAGACTCTGCCTTGTTCTCAAGCAGCAGGAGTAGAGCAGAGAGAACGTTTCGTCAGTATGTACAGCACACTGAGCATTCACATTAAACCACAGTTCATTTTTAACTGTGGCTTAATATAACTTGCAAAAAGGATCGTTATATCCTAAGCAATCACTTTTTAATATATTGCGTTCTGATAACTCTGACAGTGATTTTTGCAACTAACAAAGATTCACTCCGTTGTACGTTGATTATAGAAAGCCAGTTATAAAAGGTTTAAACTACTGGCTCAATGTGGCATGATGTGGCTAACCTCTAGTAGGCTTTTTGTAGCTAATGCTATTTTGAATACTTCAGTCATGAAATTTCCTGAGCCTGCAGTGCTACTTCTGCTGAGACTGGTGTAGAGAGAGTATTTTTGAATGCCGTCATATTGCCTTTAAATACTAGGACGGATGTCTGTAACCCGTTCAAATATTTGTTTTCCTCCAGAACCACCTGCTCAGCCGGTGTCTGCTGGAGTTCGAGCACCATCTCCAACCCCTTCCTCTGTTTCCCTGGGGTCAGAAAAACCCAGCAATGTCTCTCAGGACAGAAAGGTCCCTGTCCCAATTGGAACAGAGCGTTCTGCGCGTATCAGACAAACTGGAACGTCTACACCCTCTGTTATAGGGAGCAACTTGGCCACTCCAGTGGGGCACAGTGGTATATGGTCTTTTGAAGGGATAGGAGGAAACCAAGCTGGTATGTATTGCCCATGAACAGGCATACTTGTTTATCTTCTGATTTTCTGTTAGAGGAGAAGCTAAGACAAATGATTAGGTAAAGGTAAAGGTACCCCGACCGTTAGGTCCAGTCGCGGACAACTCTGGGGTTGCGCACTCATCTCGCTCTGTAGGCCGAGGGAGCCGGTGTTTGTCCGCAGACAGCCGGGTCATATGGCCAGCATGACTAAGCCGCTTCTGGCGAACCAGAGCAGGAACGGAAACGCCGTTTACCTTCCCGCCGGAGCGGCTCCTATTTATCTACTTGCACTTGACGTGCTTTTGAACTGCTAGGTTGGCAGGAGCTGGGACCCAACAACAGGAGCTCACCCCATCGCGGGGATTCAAACCGCCGACCTTCCGATCGGCAAGCCCTGGGCTCAATGGTTTAGACCACAGCGCCACCCTCGTCCTAATTGTCCTAAAAAGACAATTGATTAAGACAACTTTAAATGCAGAAATAACATTCCCACTACAAATGGAAGCCTTGACAAATCTGCAGAGCAGCATTGCTCATGAACTGACTAATTTAAAGTTCACAAATGATTTAATCCTGCTTTAAGAACATAATTTCTTTTTAGTCTCACCATGAAGCTGCCACTAAGTATATCTTACCTTACCAATGACCAATCTGACTCTGGACTTCTTGTTTAGATGGTTCTGCCAAGTGTTCCGGACGCTGACTGCTGCTACTGAATAATTTAGGTTAAAGCGTGCTACTAACGGATAATCCCCACTTCTTTCTTGCCAGATAAAGTAGATTGGTGTCACAGTGGAATGGGGAACCATATGATCCACAGACCAATGTCTGATCCAGGTGTATTCTCGCAACATCAAACAATGCAGAGAGACAGCACAGGAATTGTAACTCCTTCCGGTACATTCCATCAGCATGTCCCTGCTGGATACATGGACTTCCCTAAAGTTGGGGTAACGATCCAATTGTTGTTGTTTTTTTGCTAGAAACTCAGACATAGAAGCTATCTAATATGCATACCCTATTTAAAAGCTACATCATACATTGCTTTTTTTATCGGAGCCTGCATTACCTTTGTCATTCCTTTTTAATAGTTTTGGGTGGGCCTTGTATTATAAACCTCTTTATAGCCAGGGTGAGCAAATATCAATTTGCCTGACCGTTCCTAGTTACTTCCTTAAATTGACCAGGAGCAGCACTAGAGGTTCCTGGCAGCCACATTTGGGTCACCTTTACACACACAGAACTATTAATTCAAAATTATTACCGTATTTTTAGCTCCATAAGACTCACTTTTCGCCTCCTAAAAAGTAAGGGGAAATGCGTCTTATGGAGCGAATGCAGGCTGCGCAGCTATCACAGAAGCCAAAAAAGCAAGAGGGATTGCTGCTTTCGCTGTGCAGCGATCCCTCTTGCTGTTCTGGCTTCTGAGATTCAGAATATTTTTTTTCTTGTTTTCCTCCTCCAAAAACTAGGTGTGTCTTGTGGTCTGATGCGCCCTATAGAGCGAAAAATACAGTGCCGTATTTTCGCTCCATAAGACACACTTTTTCCCTCCTAAAAAGCAAGGGGAAATGTGTGTGCGTCTTATGGAGCGAATGCAGGGGGGGCAGGCAGGAAAAGCCCCCAAGAGCCACACACAATCTCCGCGTGGCTCTTGGGGGCTTTTCCCCAGGAGGGAGAAGGGACTGACGCGGCCAGTCAGTCCCTTCTCCCTCCTCGTAGAAAAGCCCGCAGGAGCTGCACATTCCTTAAAGGGTGTGCGGCTCCTGTGGGCTTTTGCAGGAGGTGGGGGTATTGCCATAGCCGCGGGCAGCCCCTCCAGCTGGGAGAGGCTGCGTGTGGTTATTGCTTCTTTAGTCGAGCGTAGGCTCTCCCGGCTGGATCCATCACGCTCACTGTCTTGGCTTCTCCCGGCTGAAGAGGTTGCACAAGGTTTCTTGATTTCCCCCTTTAAAAACTAGGTGCGCCTTATGGTGCGAAAAATACGGCAATTCAAAATCATTTCGCAGAGAAGTTGTGAAACAAATTTATTTGGCAGATTATGTTGCTTTTATAATTGGGATGAAAACGCACACACTTTTCGAAATTTGAGAGGTGAAATGATGTTTATCGTGACTGTGGAAATATAAAGCATATAACTAGCTCTTTTCCCCCTTACAGGGCATGCCTTTCTCAGTGTATGGGAACGCAATGATTCCTCCTGTCGCACCCATTGCAGATGGTACTGGGGGGCCTATATTCAATGGACCTCATGCTGCTGACCCATCTTGGAACTCACTTATAAAGATGGTTTCAAATTCCACAGAGAATAATGGCCCTCAGACGGTAAGCTCAGGGGTCGCATAGTCAAATGTGCTGATAACTTTCAAACTACAACATTACTATTCCGCCTCCTTTTCCAAGTTAAAAGTGTTGATTGGCTAGCGGGGGGTGGGAGGTGGGTTTAGGTTTAACAGGAGAATTCCTGGATGCCGAGATCCAAGTTAGGGGCAAGTATTCTTTGGTGGAAGAACCCCAGCAGAGATTTAAAATGGCAAAATACGCAGCAAAGTAAAGTGTGGAAATGTAGGCTGTTAGACCTTTAAAATACGCCTTTGTGAGTTCCAAAACTTCCCTTTTCCCCCGGTGTAAGAAAAGACCTCACGTTTGGCAATTTAAAAATGGGTTTACTTACAAACTCTTCAATTGTCTGTTTCATGTACTTTTCCATACATTAGTCAGAAAAAGATGCACAGGCAGTAAAACTTGGTCTAGTTCCAAAGTTAAGGAAGTTCCTAAATTATTGGTATAGGAACTCAAGAGAAGCTTGTTGGAGCCATGTGGCTGGAGGCTCAGAGCTCCTCAGAGTTCACATGTAGACAGAAGGGGAACAATAGGCTTGACTACCTTCCTCCCAAGGTGAGGAGAAATGACCTAGCCAAGCCTGGCAGAACAGCTTACTCTATGGCATTAACCCCTTCAGCCTGTTGGTGGAATGAGACTGACTATTCCACATATGTCTGACCATGACCCTGCCACATATTTAGTTGGCCCAATACCCAACATGGCATTGTTACTAATTCCATAACAGATGTGTGACCCTAGTACTGAGTTGTGGATGAGTTTTTTGAGCAGAGGTGGCATTTAAATTGCCACCTGTCTCTGCAGTCAGAGGCAATATGCTTAATACTGGTTGCTGGGAATCACAAGTTGGGAACATGCTGTTGCCCGCAGGTCCTGCTTGCAGAGTTCCCTTTGGCATCTACGGGACCGCCTCTCCTGGTATGCCCCACGGAGGACCTTAAGGTCCATAAATAGCAACACCCTAGAGGTCCCTGGCCCTAAGGAAGTTAGATTAGCCTCAACCAGAGCCAGGGCCTTTTCAACTCTGGTTCCGGCCTGGTGGAACGCTCTGCCTCATGAGACCAGGGCCCTGCAGGATCTGATTTCTTTCCGCAGGGCCTGGCCTTTGGCTTAAAATCAGTTTGATTCCTTCTCCCTCTTTCTTTTTCCTTTCTCCTCCTGTGAAGAGGCTGCATCCTAATGTTTTAATGTTGTCTTTTAATCTTGTTTTTTAAATTGTATTTCAATCAACTTGTTTTTATTATTGGTTGTTAGCTGCCCTGAGCCCGGTCTTGGCTGGGGAGGGCGGGGTATAAATAAATAAATTATTATTATTATTATTATTATTATTATTATTATTATTATTATTATCTGTTTAACTAGTGTGAGAACAGGATGGTGGACTTAGGTGGCCTGAGTTGGCGGCGCTCTTCATATGTTATCACTGCACTGACATCCTGATGGTGCATTAAAACAGCTCAGTTTTGTGCTGTTTGCTAATCTGATCATGGTAACAGCCGAGTTCCCGTGGAATTTTGGCCTCTCTCTTCTTGCAGAAAATGATGTTGAAGAAGAAAAGAAAGGAAAAGCAGAAAAGCAGAAAAATTGAGTTTTGCAGGACAGTGAAGCCCCATCGTCTAAGTCCTAGCACTCCACACTCCTTTAGCCAGCACAAGCCTTTAGCCAGCATGTTCCCCGAGTTGTAACAAGTTTTACATCCCACTTTTGCTTTTAATAATAATAATAATAATAATAATAATAATAATAATAATAATAATAATAATAATAATTTATTATTTATACCCCGCCCATCTGGCTGGGCCTCCCCAGCCACTCTGGGCGGCTTCCATAAAAACCAAAAATACAGTAAAATGTCACACGTTAAAAACTTCCCTGAACAGGGCTGCCTTAAGATGTCTCCTGAATGTCAGATAGTTGTTTATCGCTTTGACATCTGCTGGAAGGGCGTTCCACAGGGCGGGCGCCACTACCGAGAAGGCCCTCTGCCTGGTTCCCTGTAGCTTTGCTTCTCGCAGTGAGGGAACCGCCAGAAGGCCCTCGGCGCTGGACCTCAGCGTCCGGGCAGACTGATGGGGGTGGAGACGCTCCTTCAGGTATACTTCCTTCATTTGCGTTGGAAATGAAGGAAGTGATAAGTGCATGTGACATATAGTGGTGACAATATTATTATAATCGTCATGACTACCACTGCTATTAGTACGGCTGCTGCCAGTGTGGTGTAGTGGTTAGGAGCGGTGGACTCGTAATCTGGTGAACCGGGTTCGCGTCTCCGCTCCTCCACATGCAGTTGCTGGGTGACCTTGGGCCAGTCACACTTCTTTGAAGTCTCTCAGCCCCACTCACCTCACAGAGTGTTTGTTGTGGGGGAGGAAGGGAAAGGAGAATGTTAGCCGCTTTGAGACTCCCTAGGGTAGTGATAAAGCGGGATAACAAATCCAAACTCCTCCTCCTCCTCCTCCTCCTCCTCCTCCTCCTCCTCCTCCTCCTCCTCTTCTTCTTCTTCTTCTTCTTCTTCTTCTTCTTCTTCTTCTTCTTCTTCATTCCACTAAATGCCGAAATAGGCTTCTGAGCAGGTTAACAAGTATAGTTGTACGCACGCTAAGATGATTTCACACATGGTTAAAAATAAAAGTAAATTGAGATACGCACAGTAGTTTGTCCTTGAAATACAGAGCCAGGCAGTATAAAACCCCATTGCAATACATTTCTATACCTATATGAAACAGCTGGTTCTGCATAGCTTAACCTCGCTGCTGCTGCTGCTCTTCTTCTTCAGGTATGGACTGGAACGTGGACACCCCATATGAACAGTGTGCATATGAACCAGCTGGGTTGAGCGGGGGAGGTCTCTTCGGATCGCCCGGAGATTTCATTTCGGCTTGGAGGAGAATGCAAATGACAGCATCGTTTTCCTCGTCTCTCAGATCATTCTTCTGATAGGTTGGACTGATGTAGGCTTTTGCAGAGGGAGCGTACTAACTGACCCTTTTCTGTGAACATTGTGACTGCCCATTCCCTGCCGTCATATGGTTCCACTTAGCCTCTCTTAGTTTCATTTTTCTTTCCCCTTTGATTATTATTAATTTTTGGGACATAACTTTCTGTTGAAGCTGTTCTTTGGCTGGTTGGTTTTTAGTACTGTAAGCTGCTTCTGGGCATACACAGAAATTTAGCAAAATTATGTAAACTTGATCCCGAAGTTTTAGAATGGCAAATAAATGTACAATTGTTTACATAACAGAAATGGCTACGCAGAAAGTAAATTTTTTCAGTATGTCAGGCTCTACTTAATGTGACAGATGTATCTACATATACAGCAGTCTGGATGTTTCCTTCATACATTAAACTATTAATAAGCATAACTTTTTTTTCTACTTGTGTAATTTTAAATACAGCATAAAATTGGGCATTATTTGTGGGGTGCCCCACAGTTTTATACTACGGAATTTGACATCGATTCAGTATTATTTTGTTTAATTTTGTAACAGAAATATGAGGAATTAGTTCCCCCGCTCCTTTACAGACATTGATCAACACAACACACGAACACAAATCTCTCATCTCCTGTTAGGCGCTTTCTAAGCTATTTTTTTTCCTTCCTCAATAAGCTTCGCTGATCTTTTAAGTGATTTTGCAGCTCTGCAGAGATCTCCTCTAACTCTAAAGGTGGGTTTGTAAAGCCTGGTGAAGGATGCCCTAAGGTGTGTTTGAGCAAAGTCCTCCATTGCTTTCTCTTGTCATTCATCGTTGTTGCCATATGTCCTTTTACAGATAGCTCACCCTGAAGGAGGAGGTACATAGATTGGGTGTGCTCCTTGATCCCATTGCTGTCACTCGAGGCCCAAGTGGTCAACTGCAGCCTGGCCCCAGTGGTCCGTGCTTTGATAACACAGGCTGGATTACTGCATAATGTATTATGTGTGGGAATGGCCCTGCAAACTGTGCAGAAGCCACGCCAGTTGGGAAGGAACTCTATAAGCTGCCTATGTGCTAGCAAGCCCAATTCAAGGTGCTGGTGCTTACCTATAGAGCCCTAAACCACTCGGATCCCAGATTTCAGAACAAGCGTCTCTTTGCATATCAACTTTCCTGTGTATTCAGATTGTCAGAGGAGAGGTCCTTCCCTGTGTTCCATCTATAGGAGGACGACACTATGCATGCACAAAAGAGAGGGCCTTCTCGGTGGTGGCACCCTGACTTTGAAATTCTCCTGCAAGGGGTGGTAGCACCGACACAGTATTCTTTCTGGTTCAAACGATTCTATTTGCCCAGGCATTTAAAATGCTTGCTTTCAGCTGGCTGAATAGTTCTTTTCCTCTCGATTTTGTTGCTTTTTCCTTTAATTTATGTCTTAATATTGCGTTGCGGATTTTAAATTCTTAATGCGTCCTGCCCCTAAAATCTATTTTGGATTCAAGTGAGTTTCATTAGTTCTTTAAATAAATACAGTGAAGCGAGCAGCCATGTATTCAACAACTTGCTGGGTAGCCAAAAGCAACCAGGGATTCCATGCAGGTGAGTAAGGAGACTGGTGGACAAGGGACAGCTCTTTCTATTCCTCCCTCCACCTGTCCGCTTGGTTTCTGTGCTAGCCACAGAGGAAGGAAATCCCCTTCCTTCACCACAGTGTAGAGGTCAATCGAACTGGTGAAGGAGGGCTGGACATTTCCGACTTCCCCTGCATGTAAATACAGGCTCGGGGCAGATTGAGTGGACGAGACCCCAGGCTACTGTACTCTTAGCAGGCTAGTGAAACGTTTTGCAGGCTAGCAATTTTTGAAGACTTGATGAGGATCATCTGCTAATAGAACTTCACTATCGGGCGTGTCCCAAATACAAGCATTCTTCAGAAGACCTTGGGCTACTAGGCCAAGAAAACGATCTATTCTGAAATGAAACGGCTTCATTGCTCAGTTGTATTGATTTGCAAGATTCCAATCTAAGATGAATAACGTGGCCATCTTTAGTTACTTGCCTCACCTAGAAAGCTGGATGGCATGAAAGCATCAGCGTTCCAATTAAGAAAGAAGCTGTTTAGCTCTAGAGGAGATTTTAGAAGTGCCTGCGGCAACTGGTGACGCCCAATTATCTTAACAGAAGACCCTACATATAACTGATATGTCTGTGAATGTGTGATGTGTATTTTAAAATTTATAAACTGATCTATTAACCATGTTTAGTATTGCATGTTAGGATACAAACAGTCCATTGTCTCTTTCCTTTGCTAGTTTGAAGAAAGTGAACTGAAAGTCTGTTTTAATGTTACACTGGCACTCAGATTAGCTCTTTCTCACACAGAGCTAGTGGCTCTAACTCAAGATTTGGATGAATGGAAATCTCAGATTACCTAGACCAGCTCAATTTCTCAGCCACAAAACTCGAGCTCTAAAATGCTTGCTTCACCTGTAAAGCCAGCAAGAATAATTCTTTTCCCAAAGAACCCTGCAGCCTTCTGATTGCAACTTAAAAGATGTTGAGAGGCTTGTGGATAAATACCAGTTCATCTGTGTACATGCCCTCTGTTGGTGCTCTTAAAATAAAATAAAAAATAACCTTTCCATTGTCATGTACTATTCCTACTGATATGTCTGAAATTGGTTGAAGCAAAATGAATGCCTAACCTAACCAAACAGCCGCTGGTGGAAAGGAGAGGGAGAGAAACTAATTTTCAGCACTTTACTATGTAGGAGGGGGGAGTAACGCTATTCAAGTATTTTATATAACACCACTCCCCTTTAATGTATGTAAAATGCCTCTCCACAACTAACTAGGATTATTTTTGCTCACGTGAAATAATCCTTCAGCTTGGAGTAGATGCTCAGTATTTATTACAACAAAACTATATTGTCAGAATCAGCTGAGCTTAATTTCTTAGGATGTGGTTTCTTATTAAAGCTATCTGTATTTTATTGACTTGAAAGCAAAACTGTTAATAGGAGAACAACACCCCGTGTCTTGTTTCCTGGATGAGGCTTGTTGAACAAAATATTTGGGGTGGGGGGGGTGATAGAAGTCTGTATTAGCAACATTTTTGGAACACTTTTTTATATTTCAAATGTAATGCGTACTTGACCAATAAAAACAAGGAACATCCTCTTCTGAGACCTTCTAGGTCTTCTCTATTTTTTAAAACATATTCATTTATAACATACAAGAACCGTGTACAAGCAGAATTTCCCCCCGTGTGATTTAGGGCTGATGTGGTGTATTTTTAATTTGTTTTGGTGTATGAAAGAGGCGCCCCACATTCACTCCTTAAAATCTCAGCACACTAATTGTGGTTGAACTTGCTTCATAAACCCACCCAGGCACTTTAAAATCCTAATGTGCTGAAGTACATTTCAGACCACATGTGGTATCTAACCTTCTGTTTTCTCTGTACCTAAGGGACTTCACTGGTTGAGTTTTTAGCTTTCTCCATTTTGAATGGCAGACGTAAACATACCACAAAATGCAGAGGCTGAGAGCCTGCTGTTCAAGAAACACAAGTCAAAACCTCCCTTGGACTCTTGGAAGGAGTTGCACAGTTCTTTCAATCCAAGTCCACGACCATGTTCTTACAGTTTCTACTTCTGCGTTTCCCATGTTAACCTGTTATTAACTGCTGCTCCACACAATTCATAGCAGGAGAGAACCACGTGAAGTAATACTATTTATACAGACTAAAGTGTTCCGATTGCCTACATTATATGAGAACAATCTCACGAAAGTTGTATAACACATACTGGCATTCCACATGCGGTCAATGGCATCCTTCCTGCACATCTCAGGATTGGTACTGGCAGAAGCTGAGGAGCAGGCGCATTGCGATTCCTGAGGTCCCATCATTTGCCTCCCCTGCCCAACTGACTGGTGACAGGTACTTAAGATTTCCCCCCCAGCGCCAGTCAGCAAGACACTGGGAGTATTGCAATATCAACATGCCAAAATGGGAAGCTTTAGCTTCCTCGACTCTGCTTGCTGAGATGGGAGGAAAGGCTGAAAAGTCATATCTCGGGTTACAGACGCTTCAGGTTGCGTTTTTTTTTTTTTGTTTTTTTTTTGGATTACAGACCTGCCGAAACCCGGAAGTACTGGAACGAATTACTTCCGGGTTTCAGCAGTTGCGCATGCGCAGAAGCGCTAAATCGTGCTTTTTGCATGTGCAGAATAATAATAAATTTTATTTATACCCCACCCTCCCCAGCCAAGGCCAGGCTCAGGACGGCTAACAACCAATAATAAAAACAAGTTGATTGAAATACAACTTAAAAACAAGGTTAAATACAACATTAAAATATTAAAATGCAGCCTCTTCACAGGAGGAGAAAGGAAAAAAGAAAGGGGGAGGGAATCAAATTGACTCCAAGCAAAAGGCCAGGCAGAACAACTTTGTCTTACAGGCCCTGCGGAAAGAAATCAGATCCCGCAGGGGCCTGGTCTTATGAGACAGAGCGTTCCACCAGGCCGGAGCCAGAGTTGAGAAGGCCCTGGCTCTGGTTGAGGCTAATCTAACTTCCTTAGGGCCAGGGACCACTAGGGTGTTGCTATTTATGGACCTTAAGGTCCTCCGTGGGGCATACCGGAAGAGGGTCCCGTAAGTACGAGGGTCATAGGTCGTGAAGGGTTTTAAATGTCAAAACCAGCACCGAAGAACCAAATCGCAATCCGTGTGTGCACAGATGCAGTGCTGCGGTTTGCGAACGTGCCTCCCGCACAGATCACATTCACAACCCGAGCATCCACTGTACAGTGGTGCCTCGCAAGATGAAAAGAATCCGTTCTGTGATTCTCTTCGTCTAGCGGTTTTTTCGTCTTGCGAAGCAAGCCCATTGAAGGATTAGCGCTATTAGCGGCTTATCTGCTGATCGGATCAGCTGATAAGCGGCTTAGCGGCTTAGAAAAAGGGGGGGAAGGAAAAAAAACCAGCAGGAACTCGCAAGACATTGTCGTCTTGCGAAGCAAGCCCATAGGAAATTCGTTTTGCGAAGCACCTCCAAAACGGAAAACTCTTTCGTCTAGCGAGTTTTCCGTCTTGCGAGGCATTCGTCTTGCGGGGCACCACTGTATTTTGAGAGCTGGGTAGTTTGTCCACCTTTGGTCGCCACCCTGCACTCAGCTCTCGCCTGTGGTTCCTAGAAACTGTCCGTATGTGACAGCAGCCACACCCTGGGAACGGCTTCAGCCAGCCAGCTAAACCCGGTGAGGTTAGTTGATGGCTCTTAAACCCTTGGTGAGTTAGGGACTTCCCCCGCATGCAAAGACAGGCTCCGGTGGATTGAGCGAATGAGGCCAAACGTCGGTCTGGCGGTCAAGCAGGCAGTTTCGTGCTGCAGAGGGAAGTGAGGGGCAGGTGGGGCTGGTCAGTCTGGGGTGGTGGCCTGTCTAGGAAGAGGAAAAAACTGATCCCCAACCTCTGCTGGTTTGCGGGATATCAAAAGCCTAAGGAGTAAACCCAACAGAAATCTGGCGTCCCTAAGATGGTTGGATGGCGTCTTGCATCCTTCTGGCAAATTTAGCAGCCAAGCTGGTGTCAAACCTGTTGCTCTGCTTTCCTTTGGACCACATCAGGGAGGCCGAGAGGGGGCTAGTCTTATCTGGGCCCCCCAGGATTTTCAGACACGCTGCCCAGGCTTGTGACCCAGGTATATCACATCAGAGCTGCCAACACAACAGTTTGACTTCACCCCTGGAAATACACTCTGTTGTCTCTCAAAACAGATGCCAGCAACAATTCCACCTTGGGCACACAGTGAGCTGAGGCTGAGAGAATAACACTCCATATTGGATTTGTGATGATATTTGAAACAGCAGCTTCCCAAGTTCATTTCAGTTATACTGGTGCAAGAAGCAAGGAGGTGGTTGCAAACCAGCAACAAAGGGTGGTTCACTGGAAAAAGCCCCGTATTTTTCGCTCTATAAGACGCACTTTTCCCCTCCTAAAAAGTAAGGGGAAATGTGTGTGCGTCTTATGGAGCGAATGCAGGTGGGAGGCTCTGCTCAGTGCTCCCTTTAAAGAATATTTTTTCCCTTGCATTCCCCCTTTAAAAACTATGTGCGTCTTATGGTCAGGTGTACTGAGTCATAGTCATAGTCACAGTGATGCTTTTGTTATTGAAATTACAGAGCTATGAGAAATTGAAGACCAAAGTACGAGATTGGCTCCATTATTATCAAATAATGGAGGTGTATAAACAAGACAGGAAAATCGGCTTCCAGGTGGAGAAATCAAAATTAGAAATAGAATTGTTAGAACCCAATGTTAAGAATCTGTCTAGAATGTATAACTTGTTGCTGAAATGGAATACACAAGATGAAACAGTTAAATCAGCTATGATTAAGTGGGCACAGAACATTGGTCATAATATTATGTTTGCTGATTGGGAACAGTTGTGGACCACCGGTTTGAAATTTACGGCATGTAATGCCTTAAAGGAAAATATTATGAAAATGATTTATAGGTGGTACATGACCCCAGTCAAGCTAGCAAAAATTTACCATTTGCCTGATAATAAGTGTTGGAAATGTAAAGAAACTGAAGGTACTTTTTATCACCTTTGGTGGACGTGCCCAAAGATTAAGGCTTTCTGGGAAATGATATATAATGAAATGAAAAAGGTACTTAAATGTACCTTCCCTAAGAAACCAGAGGCCTTTCTCTTGGGCATTGTCGGCCAAATGGTGCCAAAGAAAGATAGAACTTTTTTTTATGTACGCCACCACAGCAGCAAGAATACTCATCGCAAAGCATTGGAAAACTCAAGATCTACCCACTCTGGAAGAATGGCAGATGAAGGTGATAGACTGTATGGGACTGGCGGAAATGACCGGCAGAATCCGTGACCAGGGGAAAGAGACGGCGGAAGAAGATTGGAAGAAATTCAAAGTTTATCTTAAGAAACATTGTAAAATCAATGAGTGCTATAATCTGGGACGCGAGTAAAGCTGTTATGAGAGGGTTTCTGATACAACAGAACTCTATTAAGAAAAAACTCCGGAATGGTAAAAAGGACAAGATCTTGGAGAGGATAAGAGACGGAGAGAAAAAGTTGAGATTAAACCCAAAATCAAAAGAGGTTTTAAGAGAAATAAAATTCCATCAAGCACAATACGCGAAACTGATAAACCAAGAAGTTGAATGGAAAATTAAACAGATGAAGCAAAGATCATTTGAATCGGCAAATAAATGTGGGAAGCTGCTGGCATGGCAGCTGAAAAAGAGACAAAAATTGAACTTTGTTACCAATCTTGAGGTTGAAGGAGAATGTATTCAGAAACCAGAAGAAATTAGAAAGTGTTTCCAGAGATACTTCAAAAAATTGTTTACCCAAGGACACCAAGTAGAGACCGAGATAAACCAATTTTTAAAAAGTTATGGCCTGCAAAAACTAACACAAGATAAACAAACAGCCCTGAACTATAAAATAACACAACAGGAAATTGAAAGCGCCATTCAGAATATGCAATTAGGCAAATCCCCAGGTCCAGATGGACTTACCTCCAAATATTATAAGACATTGAAGGAATATTTGGTCCAGCCACTAATGGAGGTATGTAATCAAATTATGGAAGGGAAGGGGGCACCAGAATCGTGGAAAGAGGCATTCATCACTTTGATACCAAAATTGGAATCTGAAAAGACTCAACTTAAGAACTACCGTCCCATCTCACTCCTAAACGTGGATTACAAAATTTTTGCTGATATTTTGGCAAATAGACTGAAAAAAGTTTTAAACGAAGTAATACATAAAGACCAAGCAGGCTTTCTCCCTGGCAGGCATTTGTCTGACAACACCAGGAATATTGTTGACGTTTTGGAGTTATTACAGACAAATTTGAACACAAAAGCAGTTTTGATTTTTATAGATGCAGAGAAGGCCTTTGATAATATATCTTGGAAATTCATGAAGAAAAATTTGGAAGGGATGGGTGTGGGAAGGGCGTTCCAAAATGGTACTGAAGCAATTTATTCAGAACAAAAAGCTAAATTGATAGTAAACAATGTGGTGACAGAGGAGTTTAAAATTGAAAAAGGGACACGACAGGGATGCCCCCTATCACCCTTGTTATTTATTTCTGTCCTGGAGGTGCTGCTGAACTTGATTAGGAAGGACCAGCAGGTGGAAGGAATACAGGTCGGAGAAAAACAATATAAATTGAAGGCCTTTGCAGACAATTTGGTTTTGACAGTACAGGAGCCAGAAACTAGTACAAAAAGAGCTTTAGAGCTAATCTCTGAATTTGGTCGGGTGGCGGGATTCAAGTTGAACAAACAAAAAACTAAGGTTTTGGCAAAAAACATGACACCTTCAGAAATAGATGGGTTTCAGAAGGAAACAGAATTAAACGTGGTAACAAAAGTGAAATACCTGGGGGTTAACTTGACCGGGAGAAACTTGAATTTGTTTAAAGACAATTATGAAAAATGTTGGTCTGAAATTAAAAGGGACTTAGAAACTTGGTCAAGATAGAAACTTTCCTTGTCGGGAAGGATTGCAGCAGTTAAAATGAATGTATTGCCAAGAATGTTATTTTTGTTTCAAACCCTCCAGATCGTGGACAGAGTGGAGTGTTTTGGAAAGTGGCAGAAGGACATCACGAAGTTTGTCTGGCAGGGCAAAAAGCCCCGAATAAAATTTAAGATACTAACAGATGCAAAGGAAAGAGGGGGATTTGCCCTGCCGGACTTAAGATTGTACTATGAAGCTGCATCCTTCTGCTGGATGAAGGATTGGTTTCTGTTAGAAAACACTGGTGTCCTAGACCTGGAAGGGCACAGCAATGCTTTTGGGTGGCATGCATATTTGTGGTACGACAAGGTAAAGCTTCATAAATTGTTTAAAAACCATATTGTCAGGAAAGCTCTATTTATTGTCTGGACTAAATATAAGGACTTATTTGAAAATAAGACCCCGAGGTGGTTATCACCGACGGAGGCTAAGGCCATTAAACTACGTAACATGGAGAGTGGCTGGGCAAAATACTGTGAGTTAATAGAAAGAGTTGGTGATACTTGGAGGTTGCAGAGTTTCGAAAAATTGAAGGGAAAGGTGCGAGACTGGTTTCATTATGCCCAAATTCTAGAGGTCTTTAAAAAGGATAAAAAAATTGGTTTCCAGGTGGAAAAATCAAAACTAGAGACAGAACTACTTGAACCTAAGACGAAAGTGCTTTCAAGAATGTATAACTTGTTGCTTAAATGGAATACTCAAGATGAGACAGTTAAATCAGCTATGATAAAATGGGCACAAGACATTGGGTACATTATGTCTGAAGACTGGGAAAGGTTATGGACCACCGGTATGAAATTCACGGCATGCAGTGCCTTAAAAGAAAACATCATGAAAATGGTATACAGGTGGTACATGACCCCAGTTAAACTTGCAAAGATATACCATTTGTCTGACAATAAATGTTGGAAATGTAAGGAGGCTGAAGGAACATTTTTTCACCTCTGGTGGACATGCCCGAGGGTGAAGGCTTTTTGGGAAATGATTTATAATGAGTTGAAAAAGGTGCTTAAGTACACCTTTCATAAGAAACCAGAGGCCTTCCTCCTGGGCATTGTGGGCCAGAGAGTGTCAAAGAAAGATAGAACTTTCTTTTTATATGCAACTCCAGCAGCAAGAATCCTTATAGCCAAACATTGGAAGGCACAGGAGTTACCCACGCTGGAAGAGTGGCATTCACAGCTGATGGATTACATGGAATTAGCCGAAATGACCGGCAGAATCCGAGATCTGGGAGAAGAGGCAGTGGAAGAGGACTGGAAAAAATTTAAGGACTATTTACAAAAACACTATAAGTTATATGAATGTTGAGAATTTGCTAAGTTCTTGGGAAAAACATGCTTCAGTATTGAGATTTGTAAATGATGGAAATTAAGTCATGATTTTGAAAAGTATAAATTACAGATTATATAATTTAATGAAAGCACAAAAACACATAAAATAAGGTATCAATTTGCTGTTTATTCCCATTGTAAAGAAAGCAGGGGATGGAAGATGTGGGGAAGTCCGTTGATTATGAAAATAGATCTGGAAAAGTGAATTTTCTTTTATAATTTCTTCTTTTTTCTGTAAAATCGCTTTTGTTGTGTTATTGACGATGTATTCTGACCTTGGGAAAAAAGCAATAAAAAAAATTATTAAAAAATAAAATAAAATCAATGAGTGCTAAAATGTCGAGGTTTTAGGGAAAAAAGGGGATTACAGCTGTAAAAGATTAAGTAAAAGAAAAGAATGAGGGTAAAATTTGATAAAACCAAGTGTTAGGATTTGCTGAAATAATTTTGGAAATTGGGATGTAGAAAGGGGAGGTATGGGGAAGTCGGCAAAGTAAGGTTTAAGAAAAAGGGATACAAAATTATACATGTTTGTTCGTGTGTTTGTTTGTTTGTATTGTGTATTGTTTGTGTTTATAAAAATTGTGAAAAACCAATAAAAATTTTATTTTAAAAAAATGATGCTTTTGTTGTAGAGAATGTTTTATTCTTCCCATAAAGAAGACAAGATGGGAAGCTTAACCTGGATGCTTTCCTACAGCATCCTTATTGCTTGCAAAGCGGAAAAGTGAAAGAGAAACACAACTTGGGACGGCCACTTTCTAGGCGATACATTAATGCTTTAGGTCAGTGGTTCCCAATTAGCTAAGTGCTGCAAGCCCCCTGTGTTTCAAAAGCCAAGCCATGGAAACCATACATCTGAAAACGTTGATATGTCTGTGGTTGGTTTTGTTGTGTGAATGGTGCCACCGTACCCTCCAACATGCCCCAGTGCAAAACTGGGGTGCATGTGCTCCTGCGTGAGTCACGTGACCTGTGTGAGAGCACAGCACCCCCAAAAAACACCTTTGGGGTGCTGTGCTCTCATATTGAGATGTGCATCTTGCTGCAACCCTGCACATTTTTGGGTGCCATGCTCTCGTGTGAGGGCACGCCCCCCCCCAAAAGCGGGATGTCCCAGGTAGTTGACAGGTATGTGCCACCATCCATGCACTGTGAACTCCCGGTGCCCGAGGCAGGCGCAGACCCACCCATGCCTCTGTGCCATGTGCGGACACGGGTATGATCTGTGATTTGACAGTAGTTTGGAGGGATCCTATGTAAAAATTCCATTAGCTAAAAGTAGAAATTGTAAAGAGATTTTGATATGATTTTTCTGAGCATTTAGGGTCAAGAGAAAGCAATTTAAAACAACTGTCGTGGAGACAGTTCATTCCGAATCTGCTAGACAGAGGATGATGACAGGTGGGTGCCCTGTCCCCACTAACATAAATCCTGGCTACTCCCATGGCATTATCTACTTGAGATTCCAGCATTGCAGGGGTTTTCGACTGGTTTCCCAAACTTCGGTCTCTGGCTTTTGTTGGCACTACATCTCCCATTGTACTTAGCAGGACCAGTGGGATGACGGGAGTTGTAGTCCAAAAAAACACATTTGGGAAACCCTGGACTATATGAGGGTCCTTTCTGACTCTACACGTTCAGGATGCAATCAGGGCTGAATTTAGGTTTAATGGGGCCCTGAAGGCAATGGGGCCCTTTATATGTCCGGCTGTCCTTTGTCAACAACAAATGGTCGCTGTTTTTTGTGTTGAATATATGCTATACAGTGGTACCTCTAGATGCAAACGGGATCCGTTCCGGAGCCCCGTTCACATCTAGAAGCAAACGTAACCAGCGACGGCACGTCTGCGCGCGCGTTGCTTTTCGCCGCTTCTGTGCATGCGCGTTATGTTATTTTGAGCGTCTGCACAAATGGCGAAACCCGGAAGTAACGCGCTCCGTTACTTCTGGGTTGCCGCGGAGCGCAACTCGAACACGCTCGTCCCGAAGTACATTCAACTCAAGGTATGACTGTATGGTAATTTATGGACCTAATAGGTATCTGAAGCCATTTGCACATAGCAAAATATGTATTTTAGCAAAGTAATTGTTGAACTGAAATACAATTCATAAGACGTAGATTAATAGTGAACTACAATTAAGAAGAAGTATATTGATAGTGAAATAATTATTAAGCTCCAACTTAAAATGATTTTTTTATTCATAACAAACACAAAAGTTCCTTTAGAAACACAATTTACAAAGACTCCTAATCTTGTCTCTAGAAACTTGCTATAACCTGAAATTATAATTGTAGGTTTTATTTTATTTGTCAGGGGTTGGACTCGATGGCCCTTGTGGTCTCTTCCAACTCTATGATTCTATGAGTCTATGAGTCTATATTACATTTTGGAAATGTCCATCCAGTTTTTTTCCCTTTAAATTTTTTGGCCCTAAGATATAGCTTGTTTAGCTTCTACGTAAATCCGGCACTGAATGCGATTTGGAAGCAACTTCCGAGGGTTGCGCGCGGGCCGTTTGGGGCGCTCCAACCACGGGGCTTGGAGGAGGAGCGCGGGGAGGAGCGCCACCGCGCGCCCTGGGCGCACGCGCTGCGCGGTGACCAAGATGGTGCCCTGCGCCTCCCCTGCGCTCCTGGTTGCCGCTTCGGCCGCGCGCAGCTTGCGCGCCCCTCTCCGCCCGGGCCCACGGTTCCTGCTGCTTTTCCGCGGCTGCGGCGGCTCCTCGCGCGCCCTCTGCGCGCCCGGAGGTAGCGGCGCCGGCAGCGCCCCCGGAGAGCCCTCCGCGTCCTGGGCCTGGTACGAAGCTTTGTCGACCTCGGCGCCCGTGGCGTGGATGGAGTCGAGCCTGGTGGCGCTGCAGGCCGCGTCCGGGCTGCCCTGGTGGGCCGCCGTGGTCGCCGCCAGCGCCCTCCTGCGCACCGGCGTCACCCTCCCGCTCGCCGCCCTGCAGAGCCGCGTCCTCGCCAAGGTGGGCTCTGCGCAGGGGCGCACGGAGAGGGGGCTTCTGAGCATCTGCAGAGGGCTAGCCAAGCGCGTCCGGAGCAAAGGGGCGCACGGAGAGGGGGGAACGCGTAAACTGGGAGGAGGTGTGGTCCGCGCGAAATTTAAATAAACAGCAGATGACCCAAATCCGGCAAAGTATTTCGAGTCCGGTAAAGCTTTTAAAATGGTTAAGCCTGCCCATATACACATGATACAAGTTATTTTAATACTTATTTGTGTAAGGACCCGATTAATATATATATATTTGTCCAATTTGGAAATGTTAGGTTAGGTTATAATTAGCTTAAAGTTTTTCTTAAAAGCGCATATATAAAAGTTGCCGCCTTGCAAATAAGCTCGTATAATTTAATATGTTTTTGAAGGGGGTTTTATCTAGATGCAGGATGAAGTGTGGGAAAGAGATAGCTTTCTCTGTCAAACGAATCAGTGCTCTTGGCTGCAGAGCTCCTTGCTCAGATTGTCTCATGGCCTGGAATTGGGGTTATTTTTTGGCCACTCCATGTAAAAAATAAAATAAAAAATCCAGTGTACACCTAGGAAAACGTCATATACAGTGGTGCCTCGCAAGACGAAAAGAATCCGTTCTGTGATTCTCTTCGTCCAGCGGTTTTTTTGTCTTGCGAAGCAAGCCCATTGACGGATTAGCGGATTAGCGCTATTAGCACTTCTAACGGCTTATCTGCTGATCGGATCAGCTGATTAGCGGCTTAGAAAAAGGGGGGGAAAGGGGAAAAAGCCCGTAGGAACTCGCAAGACGTTTTCATCTTGCGAAGCAAGCCCATAGGAGATTCGTTTTGCGAAGCACCTCCAAAACGCAAAACTCTTTCGTCTAGCGAGTTTTCCGTCTTGCGAGGCATTTGTCTTGCGGGGCACCACTGTATATCAGTCGGTAGACCATGAGGCTCTTAATCTCAGGGTTGTGAGTCCAAGCCCCACGTTGGGCAAACGATTCCCACATTGCTGGGGGCTGGACTAGATGACCCTCTTGTTCCCTTCCAAGTCTACAATTCTATGATTTTATGTCTCATCATCCAGACCATTTAGCATAGCCCTTCAGCTATTGCTCATCCAAATATTTCACTACCTATATAGTCTTTAAGCACTAATATGGCAACTTTCTAACTTCTACTTTTGCATGAGGATACTACCGTCTCTAGCAAAATACTGAGCTGTACTCAGTGGTAGCGTGCATGATTTATTTTTTTCCATGCACAAGGCCCCAGATTTAATCCCTGGTATGGCTGGGAAAGAGGGACGCGGGCTGCGCTGTGGGTTAAACCACAGAGCCTAAGGCTTGCCGATCAGAAGGTTGGCGGTTCTAATCCCCGCCACGGGGTGAGCTCCCGTTGCTCGGTCCCTGCTCCTGCCAACCTAGTAGTTTGAAAGCACGTCAAAGTGCAAGTAGATAAATAGGTACTGCTCTGGAGGGAAGATAAACTGTTTCCGTGCGCTGCTCTGGTTCGCCAGAAGCGGCTTAGTCATGCTGGTCACATGACCCGGAAGCTGTACACATGACTCCCTCAGCCAGTAAAGTGAGATGAGCGTCGCAACCCCAGAGTCAGCCACGACTGGACCTAATGGTCAGGGGTCCCTTTACCTTTACCTATGGCTGGGAAAGAGCCCCACCTGAAACCACAGAGAGCTCTTGCTGGGCAGCATAGACAATTGTTGTTGTTTAGTCGTTTAGTCGTGTCCGACTCTTCGTGACCCCATGGACCAGAGCACGCCAGGCACTTCTGTCTTCCACTGCCTCCCGCAGTTTGGTCAAACTCATGCTGGTAGCTTGGAGAACACTGTCCAACCACCTTGTCCTCTGTCGCCCCCTTCTCCTTGTGCCCTCCATCTTTCCCAACATCAGGGTCTTTTCCAGAGAGTCTTCTCTTCTCATGAGGTGGCCAAAATATTGGAGCCTCAGCTTCAGGATCTGTCCTCCAGTGAGCACTCAGGGCTGATTTCCTTAAGAATGGAGAGGTTTGCTCTTCTTGCAGTCCATGGGATAGACAATACTCAGATAGACTTGTATTTATATTGCCCATTTACTGCATTTCTATACTGATGCTAGTGTGCCTAGGTCTACATTTTGGCAGGTAAGCAAGAGTAAACCATTAATGCTAAAGGAGAGCTCTTTAAGGGACAGTTCTTGGGGGGGAAAGAAGCACTTAACTGGTTTATAACTAAGTCGTCCGTGTCTTTCCAGCTAGCTGGAAAACCTGAAGCCTGAAATCCACAGCCTAGCCAAGCACCTTCGCTATGAAGTTTCCGTTTGTGCAAAACAACGGAGTTGGTCTGAAAAAGAAGCCAGGTAAGAGCATTTTGAGCAGTATCTCAGCTCATCCAGCTAGAATAATATTCTGTGTATGTATTCTGAATAATACATTTCTCTTGCTCATGGCCACTGCAAGCCACCTAGCAGTATACAGTGTCACGTTGGTTCTCAAACTTAATCCGTTCCGGAAGTCCTTTCCAAAACCAAGTCATGCTTTCCCATAGAAAGTAATGCAAAATGGATTAATCCGTTCCAGACTTAAAAACAACCCCTAAAACAGCAATTCCACATGGACCATTGATCCATAAAATGAAAGCAAAAATCAATGTACTGTACTATAAAATAAATAAGACAGTATTGTAGATAACAACAGGGCAACTGACTTTTGGGTTTGGTGGGTGTGCGTCAGTAAACAAGGGGAATTAAGACTAAGAGAGCTGAGTGGGGGGTGCTTGTGTAACCTCACTGTATACAAGTTGTACAAGTGGCAATAAAGTAAAGGTAAAGGGACCCCTGACCATTAGGTCCAGTCACGGACGACTCTGTGGTTGCGGCGCTCATCTCGCTTTATTGGCTGAGGGAGCCGGCGTACAGCTTCCGGGTCATGTGGCCAGCATGATTAAGCCGCTTCTGGCGAACCAGAGCAGCGCACGGGAACGCCGTTTACTTTCCTGCCAGAGCGGTACCTATTTATCTACTTGTACTTTTATGTGCTTTCGAACTGCTAGGTTGGCAGGAGCAGGGACCAAGCAACGGGAGCTCACCCTGTCGCAGGGATTTGAACCACCGACCTTCTGATCAGCAAGTCCTAGGTTCTGTGGTTTAACCCACAGCACCACCCGCGTCCCCTCCACAATAAAGTATTTCAATTCAATTTCAATTGTTCTGCGATTGACATTTCAGCACTGCCCACAGACCTGTCTATGGGTTCTTCCACTCCTTCTCTGTTCCTTTATATTGCCCACTTACTGCATTTCTATAGCGATGCTAGTAAACCCCTTTATAAAGATCGCTGTAACCTCCTTGTTCTTCCCTCACTTCTGTTTCCCTCTGCCCAAGCAGGTTCCATTTCAAGAAGAATCTGAAAAGGATTGTTTCCGAGTTGTACGTGCGAGACAACTGCCACCCTTTGAAGGCCACCTTGCTCGTATGGATTCAGATTCCAATGTGGGTCTTCGTTTCCATGGCTTTGCGCAACTTTAGCATTGGCAGAGCGGCTGCTGATGGTAAGGCTTTTGAACTGGTGTCGTGAAATGTTAGGAAGTCATTCTTCAAAGAAACGGAAAAAGGAGCTTGTAGGTTTAAAGAAGTTTTCTTTAAAGGTTAGGAGTGACACTCTAGGCTGATTGGTTACAGCTGGGGATGGGGGGAAAAAGGAGGACGTTGCAGGTTGGACTTCCCTGCATGAGGAAACAGTACCCACACGGTGTGAGATAATAATAATAATAATAATAATAATAATAATAATAATAATAATAATAATATTTTATTTATACCCCGCCCTTCCTGGTTTAAAAACCAGGCTCAGGGCAGCTAACAGCAAATATAAAACATTGATTAAAATGTGACTTAAAAACAGCATAGAATGCAACATAAAATGCAGCATCAATATCAATAAAAATCCAGGGGTCATTTTTGTGTGTGTGTGTGTGGGGGGGGAACCAGTCAGTAGACATCAAATGATCACCAGGGCTAACTGGCCTAGTTAGTCCTACCAGGGCCAGCAAGGAGACCAAGGAAGAATTTAAATGTGGGGTCCCAGAAAGGGTTTCTTCATAGAAGAGGAAAGGGAAAAGGGAATAGAGGATCAGGCTAATTCAAATTGAAGGCCAGGCGGAATAGCTCTGTCTTACAGGCCCTGCAGAAGGAGATCAAGTCCTGCATATACCAGGCACAGGCAAACTCCGGCCCTCCAGGTGTTTGGTACCACAATTCCCATCACCCCTGACCACTGGTCCTGTTAGCTAGGGATGATGGGAATTGTAGTCCCAAACATCTGGAAGGCTGGAGTTTGCCTGTGCCTGGTTTATACCATGGTGGAAAGATGTATGTGAATAGTTTTGTATGTATGTAAAGGTAAAGCGGTACCTATTTATCTACTTGCACTTTGACATGCTTTCGAACTGCTAAGTTGGCAGGAGCAGGGACCGAGCAACGGGAGCTCACCCCGTTGCGGGGATTTGAATCGCCGACCATCTGATCGGCAAGTCCTAGGCTCTGTGGTTTAACCCACAACGACACCCGCATCCCTAGTTTTGTATATAGTGGCAACTAAAATGCTTGTGAACCAGCCAAGAAATAAAGTAACTCTTGCCTCTTCCGGAGGCGGCGCGCTCAGCAATGGCGGTCCTCTTCAGTTGCTGAAGAGGGGCTCCGCGGAAAAGGGTCGTGCGCTGCGGCACAGCGACGACCCATTCAGACAAACCACGGGTAGAGTGAGCTCGTGGCCGTGGGGTTCGGCGGGCACCAGAAGCGACCTCGGATACGCAGAAGAGACCCCGTAAGGGGTATCGGAACGTGGAGGGGGTAGCGGTGCTGTGAATCCATCGCTCTTTCCGCGGAAGCGAAGCCGCGCGGCTGCTGCTGATTAGCGCTGACCTTTCTTCCTTCAACAACTGAATTGAAACAACTTACTCGTGAGTAAGAAATCTAAAGTTTTATTTGGAATTAATTCGGCGAAATTTGGCTGAAAGCGGGAGACGCTAAAAAGGAAGTCAGTCTTCCGGCTCTGCTTAAAGTGCCAAGCAAAGACTTCTAAAGCGGAAGCATCGAAAGGAGCTTAAAAGAAGCTGGAATTTACTTCGCAAACTCGATCTAGACTGTTTAAATCTTAAAAAAAGTTATAACAGCTTTGTAAGTGGATTAAAACGGTGGTCTCTCTTCTTCCCCACTTGTGGATTACAAAGTTTCGAAACCCGGCTCCCGATCTGCCTGGATATAAGTTGTATCGGACTGCGGTAACTGTATATAAAACACAAAATTAGATCGGGCTACTTTGTATTTGGAAAAAAAGAAGGAACTGTTGCATGCACCTTTGTTAAGAACTATGATTCTCTGCAGTTAAAATTGAATGGAAGATCCCCCTGTTTTGGATGTTATTTAATTCTCTTTTTTTTTTTCTCTTTCTTTGTGGGAACTTAATGGTGGAAACTCTTTATCCTTCTCTCCCAAATTTGTTTTTGGGAGCTCCCCCTACTGGATTATAGAATTATTAGCCTCTGAGAACTGCCGGTTTTTTTTTCTGGATGTTTACTCTCTCTGGATTGTTTCCCATGGGATTTACAATTTGACCTTGATCCTGGGACAGCTGTGGAATGAGTGGCGCACCAAAAACAAGGGCTGGAAAGAAAGCAAAACAATCTGAACTTGTGCAAACAACTTTGCCTGGACAGTTACGCAGATCGTCTGTTCCAATTGTGACAGGTCTGCAAGAAGGACAAATTATACAACCACCCTTAGGGGAGATGGCTGCTGGAGGGATAGATCCTGTTTCTAAAGAAATATTGGACCAACTGGCAGCATTGAATAAGAAAGCTGACGAACAGGCAGCTAGATTTGATGAACAATCTGCTAAATTTGACCAGGTGACAGCTTCTATTAATAAATTGACAGACCAGGTCACTAAAAATACACAGGCAATAAGCAATATTGAAAAGGCTACAACAGAAAACCGAAAATTAGTTGAAGAAGTAAATACAAAAACAGACGAAAACAAAAAGAGGATAGAGGAATTAAGAGGGGAGGTGAGGCCACTGAGTAGACAGGTAACTGAACAGCAAGCGTACCTGTCCCTGGCAGAATTGAAAAACAGGGAAAATAATCTCAGATTGAGAAATATTCCAGAATCAGGAAAAGAGGACTTGATTGGCTTTTTGACAACAGAAATCTCCAAATTTTGGGGATTGACAGAAGAGAAGGACTTTAAAATAGTCACCGCTTTTAGACTAGGAAGAGTGATCAAGAAGGATAAACCAAGAGATTGCTTGATCATTTTGAGATCAAAGCAAGAAAAAGACAACATACTCGGCCTACATTTTAAAAATTCTTTGGTGATTCAGGGAAAGACGGCAGAAATCTTCAGAGATATACCAAAACAGCTTTTGGATTTAAGAACCACGTATAAAGACCTAGCAAGCCTATTGAGAAACAATAAAATCCCTTATAGGTGGGAATTCCCTCAAGGACTATCTTTTACCTTGAAAGAGAGGAAGGTAAGAATTAGAACAGCGGAGGAGCAAGAAAAGTTCCTAAACGATCACGGGGAGGACCTTCGGAAAGGAGTAGCAGGAGCCTGGCCACTTCCTCCGTTTGGTTCTAACCCGGTTCCACCTCCAGGTGAAGAAGACAAAGGAGACACCCCCACTGACAAATAAATTGATCCAGGATGTCTCTGCAGTTACTCAGTTGGAATATAAATGGCGCAAATTCTCCCGAAAAAAGGAAGAAGATTTTTCATATTTTAAGAAAAGAGCAATTGGACGTCATCTGTCTTCAAGAAACGCATGTGACCAGGCTCCACAGGAGAGTGTTAATTAACAAGAAACTAGGCCAAGAGTTTATTTCATCAGACAAGGTAAAAAAAAGAGGAGTAGTGATTTATGCAAAGGAGAACCTGGCACCAAAATTGGTATTTAAAGATGAACAAGGAAGAATTTTGGCGATTGAAATACAATCACAAGGAGAAAAATTTTTGATAGTTGGAATATATGCACCAAATGATGGGAAATCGGAATTTTATAAGAGACTGCATGAGACAATGCTGGATCATATTGACTATACCAACATCATTTTGATGGGAGATATGAATGGGGTAGTCTATACCTACATGGATAAGTCACAAAACCAAAACCTGAACAAGGATGGCAGACTTCCAAAGACCTTCTTTGAACTTACAGACAATATGGATCTGATTGACATTTGGAGGACAAAGAACCCTCTAGGCATGGAGGGAACTTTCTTCTCTGAGGCCCATCTATCATGGACAAGAATCGACCAAATCTGGATATCAAGAGGACTGGCACCTAAGACAAAAAAAATAGAGACCTGTCCTAAAACTTGCTCCGACCATAATGCTTTGAAAATGGACTTGAGACTTACACCAGCGGGATCCTTCAGATGGAGAATGAATGACTACTTGTTTAGAGACCAGGAGATTGTGAAGAAGGCCCAAAAAACGCTGAAAGACTATTTTGAAATAAACTTGAATACTTCGGTGGAAAAGAAGACAATCTGGGATGCGAGTAAAGCCGTTATGAGAGGGTTCCTGATACAACAGAACACTATCAAAAAGAAGCTCTGGAATGGTAAAAAGGATAAGATTCTGGAAAGAATAAGAGAGGGAGAAAGAAAACTGAGATTAAATCCAAAATCAAAAGAGGTCTTAAGAGAAATAAAATTTTACCAAGCACAATATACAAAATTGATAAACCAAGAAATCGAATGGAAAATTAAACAGATGAAACAAAGATCATTTGAATCGGCGAATAAATGTGGGAAGCTGCTGGCGTGGCAGCTGAAGAAGAGACAAAAATTGAACTTTGTCACCAATCTGGAGGTTGAAGGAGAATGTATTCAGAAACCAGAAGAAATTAGAAAGTGTTTCCAGAGATACTTTAAAAAGTTGTACACCCAAGGACCACAAGCAGAGATTGAAATAAATAATTTTTTAAAAAGTCATGGCCTTCAAAAGCTAACACAAGACAAACAAACAACCCTGAACTGTAGAATAACACAACAGGAAATTGAAAGAGCCATTCAGAATTTGCAAATAGGCAAATCCCCGGGCCCAGATGGGCTTACCTCCAAATATTATAAGACTCTGATGGAATATTTGATACAGCCTTTAATGGAGGTATGCAACCAGATCATGGAAGGGAAGGGGGCACCAGAATCGTGGAAAGAAGCATTCATCACTCTGATACCAAAATTGGAATCTGAAAAGACTCAACTCAGAAATTATCGTCCCATCTCACTCCTAAACGTGGATTACAAAATCTTTGCTGATATTTAAGCAAACAGACTGAAAAAAGTTTTGAATGAAGTAATTCATAAGGACCAAGCAGGCTTTCTCCCTGGTAGGCATTTGTCTGATAATACCAGGAATATTATTGATGTTTTGGAGTTACTTCAGACAAATATGAATACAAAAGCAGTCTTGATTTTTATAGATGCGGAGAAGGCCTTCGACAATATATCCTGGAAATTTATGAAGAAAAACTTGGAAGGGATGGGAGTGGGAAGGGCGTTTCAAAATAGTATTGAAGCAATCTATTCAGAACAAAAGGCTAAACTGATAGTAAACAGTGTGGTGACGGAGGAGTTTAAAATTGAAAAAGGGACACGACAGGGGTGCCCCCTATCACCCTTGTTATTTATTTCTGTCCTGGAGGTTTTACTGAACTTGATTAGGAGGGATCAGCTGGTGGAGGGAATACAGGTCGGAGAAAAGCAATACAAACTTAAGGCCTTTGCAGACGATTTGGTTTTGACACTACAGGAGCCAGAAACCAGTACAAAAAGAGCCCTTGAACTAATTTCTGAGTTTGGCCGGGTGGCGGGATTCAAGTTGAACAAACAAAAAACTAAGGTTCTGGCAAAAAACTTGACATCCGCAGAAATAGATGGGTTTCAGAAGGAAACAGAATTAAATGTGGTTACAAAAGTGAAATACCTGGGGGTTAACTTGACTGGGAGAAATTTGAATTTATTTAAGGATAACTATGAAAAATGCTGGTCAGAAATTAAAAAGGACTTGGAAAATTGGTCAAGATTGAAACTTACCTTGTTGGGAAGAATTGCTGCAGTAAAAATGAATGTATTGCCAAGAATGTTGTTCTTGTTTCAAACCCTTCAGATCGTGGACAGAGTGGAATGTTTTGGAAAGTGGCAGAGAGATATTGCGAAATTTGTCTGGCAGGGCAAAAAGCCCCGAATAAAATTTAAGATATTAACAGACGCAAAGGAAAGAGGGGGGTTTGCCCTGCCGGACTTAAGATTGTATTATGAAGCTGCATCTCTCTGCTGGATGAAAGACTGGTTTCTGTTGGAAAACACTGATGTCCTAGACCTAGAAGGGCACAGTAATGTGTATGGGTGGCATGCATATCTGTGGTACGACAAGGCAAAGTCTCATAAATTGTTTAAAAACCATATTGTCAGGAAAGCCTTACTTATTGTCTGGACTAAATACAAGGACTTACTTGAAAGCAAGACCCCGAGGTGGTTATCACCGACGGAGGCCAAGGCCATAAAACTACGTAATATGGGGAGTGGCTGGTTGAGATATTGTGATATAATTGAGAGAGATGGTGATACTTGGAGGTTGCAGAGTTTTGAAAAATTGAAAGGAAAGGTGCGAGACTGGTTTCATTATGCCCAAATTTTAGAGATTTTTAAAAAGGACAAAAAAATTGGTTTCCAGGTGGAGAAATCAAAATTAGAGACAGAACTACTTGAACCTAAGACGAAAGTGCTTTCAAGAATGTATAACTTGTTGCTTAAATGGAATACCCAAGACGAGATAGTTAAATCAGCAATGATAAAATGGGCACAAGACATTGGGTACAACATTATGTCTGAAGACTGGGAAAGGTTGTGGGCCACCGGTATGAAATTTACGGCATGTAGTGCCTTAAAGGAAAACATTATGAAAATGGTATACAGGTGGTACATGACCCCAGTCAAACTTGCAAAGATATATCATTTGTCTGATAATAAATGTTGGAAATGCAAGGAGGCTGAAGGAACTTTTTTTCACCTCTGGTGGACATGTCCGAGGGTGAAGGCTTTTTGGGAAATGATTTATAATGAGTTGAAAAAGGTGTTTAAATACACCTTTCACAAGAAACCAGAGGCCTTCCTCCTGGGCATTGTGGGCCAGAGAGTGTTAAAAAAAGATAGAACTTTCTTCTTATATGCAACCACAGCAGCAAGGATTCTTATAGCTAAATACTGGAAGGCACAGGAACTACCTACGCTGGAAGAATGGCATTCGCAGCTGATTGACTATATGGAATTAGCCGAAATGACAGGCAGAATCCGAGATCTGGGAGAAGATGCAGTGGAAGAGGACTGGAAAAAATTTAAGGACTATTTACAAAAACATTATAAGTTATATGAATGTTGAGAGTTTGCTAAGTGCTTTGGAAAAACACGCCTCAGTATTGAAATTGGTAAATGATAGAAACTAAGTTTGAAGATTTTGAAACGTATAAATTATGGATTATATAACTAAATGAAAACACAAAAACAACTGAAATAAGGTATTAATTTGCTGTTTATTTTTTATTGTAAAGAAAGCAGGGGATGGAGGACGTGGGGAAGTCTGGTTGATTATGAAAATTGATCTGAAAAAGTGAATTTCTTTTTTCTCTTTATAACTTCTTTTCTTTTCTGTAAAACCGATTTTGTTGTGTTACTGATGTTGTATTTTTACCCTGGAAAAAAGCAAATAAAAAAACTATTATAAAAGAAATAAAGTAACTCTTGCCTGAGTATTTTGTACAAGTCTCGTAGTCTCTTGTCATCTGCCGCAAGGAAGGAACTCTGCTATGGGCTGTTCAAAGTGGTTTTACAGAGGAGCCACCACACCAGCAACAAGCGTAGTAGAAGTGTGTGGGCAGCAACCTCCAATATAAAATGTACAGTAGAATCTCTACTTACGTCCCTCTCTACTTAGGCCCATTCCAAGTCGCGACCGAAGCAAACCCAGAAGTAAACACCGGGTTTGCCGCAATTTACGCATGTGCAGAAGTGGCTGCCGCCCTCTGCAGATGCACAGAAGCAGGCTTCCACCAAATGTGCCTGCGCACAACGGCGCTTCTACCAGCGACCCATTTTGCCATAAAGACAGGCCTCTGGAACGGATTGTGGTCGTGAGTAGAGGTTCCACTGTCCGCTGTTTCCCCAAACCCTATTTCTCATCCCTTGGCTTAACTGAATGAATCTCCTTTTCCGTACTATGGTACCTCGGCTTACATACGCTTCAGGATAAATACGCTTCAGGTTACAGACTCTGCTAACCCAGAAATAGTACCTCGGGTTAAGAACTTTGCTTCAGGATGAGAACAGAAATCGTGCTCCGGCGGCGCGACAGCAGCAGGAGGCCCCATTAGCTAAAGTGGTGCTTCAGGTTAAGAACGGACCTCCGGAATGAATTAAGTACTTAACCCAAGGTACCACTGTACTTGGTTAGCTGTTCAACAGCATGAACTGTTGAAAGGACTCCTTAGCTACGGCTGCCAGCTTCACTTTCCAGCTGCAGGGATGGATCTAGCGATTGCTAATCTGAATCATGGAGAAGGAAAAAGGTTACGTTCCAGAAGTTGTAGGTCGTTTATCCAAGATCTGCTAACAATGTTTTCTTGTCTGGATTCAGCCTTGTCTGTCCTCAACCTAATCCACTAAAGTGATGGATGTTTAAGGTAACTAAATGCGCCAACCGTGTGTGTGGTTTTTCAACAGGGTTCTTAATTCAGGAGCAGCTTTCCACAGGAGGTGTCCTCTGGTTTCCGGACCTCACTGTACCTGACTCAACTTGGATTCTGCCAATCACTCTTGGACTCCTCAATCTGCTGATAGTGGAGGTATGGAAGGCTGACTCTGGGACCACCACCAAATCACATCTACAGCTATTTGGCCAACTTGCAATTTACTATGCAGTGGTACCTTGGTTCTCAAACTTAATCCGTTCCAGAAGTCCGTTCCAAAACCAATGTGTTCCAAAACCAAGGCATGCTATCCCAAAGAAAGTAATGCAAAACGGATTAATCCGTTCCAACTTTTAAAAACAATGCCTAAAGCAGAAATTTAACATGAATTTTACTATCTAATGAGACCATTGATCCATAAAATGAAAGCAATAAACAATGTACTTTAGTCACAAAATCAATAAATCAATCAATAGCTGAATTGGGTTCCACACAGTCACAGAAACAAAATATAAAAGCCGCGAAAACAAAAACACAAAATAAATAGCAAAAACAGATAGGCCTCAGTGTAACACTCAAAACGGAAGCATGGCACTCAAAACGGAGCATGTTTGGCTTCTGAAAAAAGTTCACAAACTGGAACACTTACTTCCGGGTTTGAGGTGTTTGGGTTCCAAGTTGTTTGATTACCAAGGCGTTTGAGAACAAAGGGACCACTGTATTGTAAATAAAATAGCACAGCAGTTTGTCAGCAGAGACAGATAAGCAAACGCTGTAATGGCATTTAATTTCTGCTTCGGAATAGCAGGACTATACTTCTTAAAAACAACCGTTTCAGTTAACATTGTCTTTTGACCGTTAGATACAGTTTTTAAAGGAGGTGGGAAGCTTGATATATAAAGCAGACTGCTGGCCACATTGGGAGTTCTCATGCTTTAAACCTGGGAAGGACTTTAAAGCGTAGATAATAACTTACGTTGACCTGTACGCACCAGTTCCTGAGTTGCATATTTGCCTCCTCAGTGCTCCGGCTGACATTTTGTTCCCCAAATTTCTTACAAGTGAAATTTGTCTCTCCAGATTTTTGCTTTGAAAAAAACTGAACTGTCTCGGCTCCAGAGGTATGGCACTAACTTCTTCCGAGGTGTCTCGGTGCTTATGATTCCAATCGCTGCAACTGTACCATCAGTAAGTAACCTAGAACAACATTGTGTATGCCATCAAATGCCAACATTGCCCTTCAGCTCTCTGTATTGGACAAACAGGATAAATCCTACGCCAAAGGATAAATGGACATAAATCTGATATCAGGAATCAGAAGACAGAGAAACCAGTAGGAGAACACTTCAGTCTCCCAGGACATTCTATACAAGATCTCAAAGTAACTGTCTTATTGCAAAAGAATTTCATAGACTGGAAAGAGAAGTTGCTGAATTGCAACTTATTAACAAACTTAAAATCATGGAGAGACCTGGTCTGAATAGAGACATTGGATTCTTATCTCGTTATACACGATAAAGCTATTTTGAGCCATCTCACCCCTTGCTTTTTCCTGTAAGACCAATTGCAGTCGTTGTAGTTGTTGTTTAGTCGTTTAGTCATGTCCGACTCTTCGTGACCCCCTGGACCAGAGCACGCCAGGCACTCCTGTCTTCCACTGCCTCCCACAGTTTGGTCAAACTCATGCTGGTAGCTTCGAGAACACTATCCAACCATCTCGTCCTCTGTCGCCCCCTTCTCCTTGTGTCCTCCATCTTTCCCAACATCAGGGTCTTTTCCAGGGAGTCTTCTCTTCTCATGAGGTGGCCAAAGTATTGGAGCCTCAGCTTCAGGATCTGTCCTTCCAGTGAGCGCTCAGGGCTGATTTCCTTCAGAATGGAGAGGTTTGATCTTCTTACAGTCCATGGGACTCTCAAGAGTCTCCTCCAGCACCATAATTCAAAAGCATCAATTCTTCAGTGATCAGTCCTTAACAGTCATCAACAGGTTTACCACACCTATCAGCCAATCACCCATTTCCCACCACCCTTCTGAGTAATATCCCACCCCACCCTCTCACTGTATAGAAGGGTCTGGTGACTTCTGTTTCAGTGTATCTGAAGAAGTGTGCATGCACACAAGAGCTCACACCAATAACTAACTTAGTTGGTCTCTAGGGTTCTACTGGAAGGAATTTTTAAATTTTGTTTTGACTAGAACAACAGCACTGAGTTGGGCCAATGCTTCTTCCAGGCTCTGAGGTGGTTTGGGAAACCCATTGCAAGTGAACCCCTAATTCTCCAGTTTGGAGCCTGGAAATGGTTTTTGTGCCGTGGCCTCATTTCAAGAAGTAATAATATGCTCCAGCAGTGTGTACTGGGTTTTTTGTGGGGCCTGCCTGGTGTTTTTACATGAGTGGAATATGTGCTTTTATTTAAAATGCATCTCTGGGTTATTTGTGGGGCATAGGAATTCATTCATTTCCCCCCGAAAATATAGTTCGGCCCCCCCGAAAGTCTGAGGGACAGTGGACCGGCCCCCTGCTGAAAACGTTTGCTGACCCCTGCTATGTTAATCCCTGCTGAAGCGGGGTAGAATATTGCTTCTAAGATGCTCCAGTTTTTAAGACGGCTTCATAAATTTGGAAGAGCCAAATTTTGTGGCTGGAGTGAGGCCTGGGTTCAAATTCCCCTCAGCCTTGGTGATTGGACCATCTTTCACCCTAATGTACCTCAGGGGGTTGTTAGGAGGAGGATAAAATAGGGGACTGAGCGCTTTGTCACCCTGAGCTTTTTGGATGAAGGTGGGCTGAAATGTATCCCATCAAGTTTTCCACATATAGCGGTACCTTGGTTCTCAAACTTAACCCATTCCAGAAGTCCGTTCCAAAACCAAAGCGTTCCAAAACCAAGGCACGCTTCCCCATAGAAAGTAATGCAAAACGGATTAATCCATTCCAGACTTTTAAAAACAACCCCTAAAACAGCAATTTAACATGGATTTTACTATGTAATGAGACCATTGATCCATAAAATGAAAGCAATAATCAATGTACTGTACTATAAAATAAATAAGACCGTATTGTAGATGATAAAAATTAAAATTCTTTTGTCCCCTTAGCTGTACTGATGACAGTCATTATTTGGATGGGGGGCTTTTACCCATTTCCGCAGTCACACAATCAATCAATCAATCAATCAATCAGTAGCTGAACTGGGTTCCACACAGTCACAAAAACAAATTAACCAAAAAGCCTCAAAAACAAAAACGCAAAATAAATAGCAAAAGCAAAAGTGCCAAACATAATCCGTTCCAGAAGTTTGTTTGACTTCCGAAATGTTCGAAAACCAAGGCGCAGCTTCTGATTGGTGCAGGTGCCCTGGAAACAATAGTCGACAGACGCATCGGACGTTCGGCTTATGAAAAACGTTCGAAAACCGGAACACACAAACACTTTTCCGCGTTTGGGAACCAAGGTACCACTGTATTTTATATTCCTAAAAGATAGCGTACGTCCTCTTGGGTGGTTGTGGTACTTTTTCAGCATCCTGGCTTTGTTGAAAGTCATGCTTCTTTCCTCTCTGGTTTCAGGCAATGGCTTTGTACTGGGTCTCCTCGAGTTTCATGGGCCTTTCGCACAACCTCCTGCTTCGTTCTCCTGCTTTCCGTAGACTCTGCCACATACCCCGGACCAAGTCTGATTCAGACACTCCTTACAGAGATATCGCTGCTGGAATCTATGCAAAGTATTTCCCAAAGTGAAACACTCTTTCAGAAGACCTGTGCTATGTTTAGATTTGGAATTGAGCTGTGCTCTGCTATAAAAGACTTATTTAATGTGGCTCCATTGGACTGATGAGAATTGTGACACTGTATTTATTTTCCTAATAAAAGAGTACATGTTGGGAGGCCTGGTGGCTAATATGTTGGCAGAGTGTGGAAATGTGTCGATCCTTCACCACTACCAGTAATAATTTCATCTGTACATTTTGTTCAGCTTCTAAAACTACAAAACCCATCACCCCTGGGCCTTTCCAGCTTGGGCTGATGGGAATTGTAGTCCTAAACATCTGGAGGGCACCAAATTGGTGAGGAAGGTTGTCGTGGACTGAGGAGCTCCGAGTTCAAAAGGCTCTGTATTGCTGCCCCTGAGGAAGACTGACTACCTCACAAGAAACCTGCACATGCACAGACACTACTAAATGCTGCCTAAACTTAACATTGTGAGGTAACAATTAGAAGCGCTGAAAGCTAGCAAAATTGAAATATATCTGCTTGGTCCAAGGGAGTCTAACTAGCCTACAGTAGAAAGCTTCCTCTAAACTGCTAGGCCTACACATTACGGTAGGCAATACTGCCACTGCGTGTCCACAACTAGAAATGCATGGGGAATTTCAAGCAATTCAAAACAAAAATTTATGGAAAAGTGGGATAGATATAAAACATATGCTCAAAAATACAGTGAAGGTTCACTATCTATGCTAGCATTTGATTGACGTTGGAGTGAGACTGAGTTGAGAAATAAGACTAAGAGCACATAGTGATATAGGAATGTATTAGATAATATGTAAAGATATATACAATAATAAGAGTACATTCATTTGTAAAAAAAGGAACATACAACGGGAAGGACAGGAAGTCTAGTGTGTTGGTAAGTATATGAATTTGGGGGAAAATTGTTATTGTTTCTTCTCTTTGTTCTTTCTTTTGTTTTATTTTCTTTCTAGGTATATAAAATTTGTATATAATTTTTGTATACATGTTGGAAATTATAGTAAGTCCTGTAATGTAATATGACAGCGTTTACCCATGTAATATAAGAATGTTAACAAATGAATAAAATGCAAATTCAAAAAAGAAAGAAAGAAATGGGGAATTTCAGCTTTGCATCTTGATACGGAAGGGGGGGGGCATGTCTTCTTCACTTCCTTCTTCCCTACAATATATCCATTTATTTCCAATTGTCAATGTCAAAAGGGACTAAAATCTATAAAATTAATAGAAAATCAACATGCCAATTTGCTCAATTTCTCTAGGACTCTGTGACACCTCCCCTGTCCTCCATAATCCCTCAAGCAAGGTGTCAAGACCCTAATCCTGTCAAATCACTCTGCCAAGCCTTTCCTCTGGGCAATGCCAGGTGGCAGACCACGCATACATGGACCATTGACCAGTGTGGTGTAGTGGTTAAGAGCGGTAGTCACGTAATCTGGGAAACCGGGTTCGTGTCTCCGCTCCTCCACATGCAGCTGCTGGGTGACCTTGGGCCAGTCACACTTCTGAAGTCTCTCAGCCCCACTCACCTCACAGAGTGTTTGTTGTGGGGGAGGAAGGGAAAGGAGAATGTTAGCCGCTTTGAGACTCCTTAAAGGGAGTGAAAGGCGGGATATCAAATCCAAACTCTTTTTCTTCTTCTCATCACCGGTACTCAGGATGTGTTTATCTGCGCATATCTCCAGCTCTGCCATATTCCCCCCTCCCTCCTCCATATGTTAATCCTGTGTGACCCAACCTCTTCTTAATGTATTCATGATGTAACTGGGATGTATTTTGCACTGTATTCTGGGACATGGAGGGAAGTTTCAAAAGTTCATGTCACCCCTTTCTCGCTGTTCAATCTCGCCTTGAACCTGTTGCGCAATAAACTTGGATCTTCTGCAGTTTGCTCCTGTCTCCGGCTGAGCTCATTTTCCTCCGCAGGAACCCGCGGACTTAGTCCGACGAGCTGGGTGGCAGAGCAGCCTTGCACCCAGATTTTACCGTAACAATCTAAAGGTCTTAGCAGAATTTTATGGCAATGTATAGGAGGGGTAGTACCTCTCGAGAGGGAAACAGTGTGTGCCTTCCGGGGTAGTTTTCAGCAAATCCAAGTAAACTTGCTTTAGTTCAGATATTTTTAAAAAACAATAAGACCCCAAACAAGATGTGCTCTTTGTCATTTTGCAAACTATACTTGTTAATGGCATGAAAGGTACAGTCGAACCTCGGATGCCGAATGGAATCCGTTCTGGGAGTCCGTTCGACTTCCAAAATATTCGGGAACCAAGGCGCTGCTTCTGATTGGCTGCAGGAAGCCCCTACAGCCAACCGGAAGCCGCGGAAGCTGCAGCGGAATGTTCGGGTTCCAAAGAACGTTAGCAAACCGAAACACTCCCGGGTTTGTGGCGCTCGGGAGCCAAAACGTTTGACTCGCAAGGGATTCGACTTCCGAGGTACGACTGTACTTGATTTTGTATTTCACTTCCTAGTTTTCAAGTGACTGAAGATTTTGCAGAATGCTTGGGGTCCATAGGAAGTAAAGCAACTATTGCTGAGACCAGGGCTGGATTTAGGTTTGATGAGGCCCTAAGCTCCTGAAGGTAATGGGGCCCTTAATATGTCCAGCTGCCCTTTGTCAACAACAAATTGTTGCTGTTTTTTGTGCTGAATATATGCTATATGAATTGATGCTTTTGAATTATGGTGCTGGAGGAGACTCTTGAGAGTCCCATGGACTGCATGAAGATCAAACCTCTCCATTCTGAAGGAAATCAGTCCTGAGTGCTCACGGGAAGGACAGATCCTGAAGCTGAGGCTCCAATACTTTGGCCACCTCATGAGAAGAGAAGACTCCCTGGAAAAGACCCTGATGTTGGGAAAGATGGAGGGCACAAGGAGAAGGGGATGACAGAGGACGAGATGGTTGGACAGTGTTCTTGAAGCTACCAGCATGAGTTTGACCAAACTGTGGGAGGCAGTGGAAGACAGGAGGGCCTTCCTACTTGGAGTAACAGGTTTGGAATTGCCCAAGAAAGATGTTAGATTGTTTTTGTATGCCACAACTGCAGCTAGAATTTTGTTGGCCAAAAATTGGAAATTACAAGAAGTACCAACAGTGGAGGAATGGCAGATGAAGATGGTGGACTTTTGGGAGCTAGCCGACCTGACTGGAAGAGTCCCGACCAGAAGGAGGAGGGGTACCAAGAAGAATGGAAGAAATTTAAAGACTATTTAGCTAACTATGTTAAGATAACTTAAATAGAATTACTTGTGAGTATCAGATTGGCCTAGGATTTAAATAAGTGATGTTGTAGAATATTATGGTTAAAAAAAAATGGAAAGAAAATGTTAATTGATCAAGTAAATTTTATGTGAAAATAGTTTTGGAAAACTGCTACAATGATTTACCATATTTTTCGCTCTATAACACGCACCAGACCATAACACGCATGTAGTTTTTAGAGGAGGAAAACAAGAAAAAAAATATTCTAAATGAAACAGTGGATGTATGATTTTTGTGGTTCATGCTGTGGCCACAGACATGTGATCTGACAGTGAGTTTGGGGTAGCCCAATGCAAAAATCCTGAGGATCCATGTGGATCCATGCTTTGTAACCACGTTTTTGCACCACTGCGACCCTAGGCAACAGTGGGTGCGTGATTTTTTTGGTGCAGGCTGTAGCCATGGTCATGCTATGTGATCTGATGGTGAATTTGGGGTGACCCAATGCAAAAATCCTGAGGATCCATGTGGATCCGTGCTTTGTAACCACGTTTTAAGTGGGGAGGGAAGGAAAGCAAAAGTCCCCACCCCCCCACCCAAGCCAGACAGGATATACGAAGTATGATTTCTTTTTTATTTACAGTATTTCTTTTTTGGCCACCTCTGTCACTGCAACCTTTGCTCTGTGCTTGCACACTTTTGGGCAATAGGGCATGTAACACACTTTTTTTCATCTGCCAAGATGTAGAAAATCAATTTTAATGTCCCTATATAAAATGCCTAGTGAAGCAGAAGGGTATTACATCAGCCACTGTATTAAGGCTAAACGTTTGAAGAACAGCTCTCTATGGGGGGGGGGGAGAGACTAAATTCCATTTTCAATCAATTGTTATTGTGGCAGCAATTATCAGTGTATAGCGCTCAATGAGGAAAAGAACTTTAAAAATATATATATATAAAACATTCTCACGTTATACTTCTTCAAAGAAGAGTATTAGGCTTTTAATGAAGGGGAGAGGAGAGATGCTGTAATCCTCCTGGCTCAGGAGATTCTGATTTACCAGCTGCGTGTAGAAAGTATAGATTAAGATATTTGATATACAGCATATAAATCCAGAGATTTCCATGTCTCACTCTGCAATCCAGCCTGCTGTTACTTACGAGCAGGAAAGCAGGGTTTCTCTTCCAAACAAGCATACTGTCTCCCTCCAGCAGTACATTGCTTGGAGAAGCTGTAATTTGGAGGGGGCCTGGGGGCAGGGCTCTCTGCTTTTGGAAAAGAAATGAGAAACCTACCATTGTAAAGCAAAAGTCGTTCCCCCACCACCACCCAAGCCAGCCCTCTCTCTCTCTATCTCTCTCCCACCTGCATGCTTTTCGGCTGCCTGCGAGTCCCTAGAGCACGGAGAGGAGGAAGTGGTGGGCTGGAGCCTGCACGCAGTGTGACTAGGGAAGAATTAACCCTCTGCTTGCCAGGAGGGCAGGGGATTCCCTGCTCTTTGTTGAGTTTGAGCAAACGCAGCAACAGAAGCGGGTGGGCAGTAAGACCCTGAGGCAGAATGCAGGAAAGCTTCTGACTTCCCTCTTCCCTCCGCCCGCCCGCCCGATCTTATTTTTGCCTATTTTGCCCCTGCGCTCCAACGAGTCAGCTCCAGGGACCACACATTCGCTCAATAACACGCACAGACATTTCACCTTACTTTTTAGGAGAAAAAATCTGCGTGTTATAGAGCGAAATTTACGGTATATGGAAACTCAGCCAGGGGGACTCGAGGAAATCACCCAACAATGTTAACAAAAGTGGAATTATTACAGCTAGGATAAATGTTTGTTTGTTTGTTTTTTGATGTTTTCTTTCTATTTGTTTGTCATAAAGTTGGAAAACTAATAAAAAAAATTGAAAAAGAAAAACAGAGAAGACTGACGCATCCGACAGAGCCATTGGGGCGGTACTTTTGCAGCCAGGGAGAGGCAAGCAGGACTGGAAGCCGTTTGCCTTTTTCTCGAGGAAGCTGAGCAAGTCGGAGCAAAACTATACGGTGTATGACCGCGAACTGCTGGCGATCTATGCGGCGTTTCGCCGATAGAGACATCTGTTAATAGGGGCGTAGCACAAGATCCAGGTTTGTACTGATCACAAGAACTTGGAATACTGGAGGACCGCGCGAGTACTCAACCAGAGACAGATTCGATGGGCACAGGAGTTCTCCAAGTTTTCCTTCGAGATCCGATACGTGCCAGGAGAGGAAAACGTAAGAGCAGATGCTCTCTCCCGGAAGCCGGAGTACATGGAAGGAGAGGGACAACCGGAGATCCGACATGTGATCCCCGAGGACCAATGGGTGTGTGTGGGAGCCTTGGTTGGGAAACGAGAACTGGCCGGGCTTACTAGAAACGACGTGTTCGCTCAAACTAAAATCAGGGAACTCCGAGACGGAAGAGAAAACCATGGAGGGTTTGAGGAAAAGGAAGGGGTGCTGTACTATAAGGGGGCGCTGTATGTACCGGGGGAGACCTTGAGGGGGAAGGTACTCAACTCCACGACAACCCCACATCTGGGCATTTTGGACAGCACAAAACCATGCTGCTCGTCACCAGGCAGTTCTGGTGGCCAAGGGTGAGGGAGGATGTACGGGAATATGTATGGGGGTGCGACCGCTGCCAAAGGGCAAAGGGGGAGAGGGCTGCCCCCGCAGGGTTACTGGAACCCTTACCCACGCTGGGAAGACGCTGGGAGGTGGTGTCCATTGATTTTATGACAGATTTGCCCAAGTCAAAGGGGAAGACAGCAGTCATGGTAGTAGTCGATCTACTGACGAAGATGTGCCATTTCATAGCTTGCTCACATGTGGTGACGGCAGAGGAGACAGCCAAGTTGTTTGTGGATCACATGTTCAGGTTGCATGGGGCGCCCTCGAAGGTCATCTCAGATCGCGGGAAACAATTTACTTCCTGGTTCTGGAGGAAGCTCATGAGCTTGCTGCAGGTAGAGGTGGGCTTCTCGATGGCGCGACACTTGGAAACCAATGGGCAAGCAGAAAGAGCGAACAGTATACTTCAGCAATACCTACACTGCTACGTCAGCGAGAGACAGAATGATTGGGTAGAGAAACTAGCGCTGGCTGAATTTGCGTATAATAATGCTGAACACGTGTCCACGGGAATGAGCCCGTTCATGGCCAATTATGGGTGTCACCCCAGGGCCTTCCTGGGGAGGGTGGAGGAAGGGTGGAGTGTACCTGCGGCAGAGCAGTTTGTGGAAGAATAGAATAGAATAGAATAGATAGAATAGATATTTATTACGGCCATAGGCCCATACAGATAAAAACAAGACATAAATAACAGCTTGTGCACGTGGGAAAAAACAGCCGCTAAAACATCACTATAACAATAAAATACTGTAAGATGGAATGACATACTGCGCCTTAATTAGCTTGTAGTGCTCCTTGGCAGCGCTTTTGGGTAAGGACAGCGACCAGAAACCTAGCCACTTTCAGGGTCGTATGGATATCCTTATCCTGCAGGATTTGGGCAAGGTGGAATTTTGGTGGGGTACCCTCTAGCTTCTGTATGATTGATCCCAACAAATTTGCCCGTGGCACATTGAACAAGGGGCAAGTGAACATAATGTGCTGAAGCGACTCCGGCGTCTCCCTATCACATTCGCACATGGCGGAGGCTTGTCCCTTTGAGAATCTATGTCTCAGGACATTGGAGGGGAAAACGTTAAACCTCGCTTTGGTGAAGGCCAGCCTATGGGCAACAGACGAAAGGGAGGAGAGGTATGATGGAACGCAGTAAGTTAAAGTGATACCAATGTTCTGGGGCGAGCAAACACCTCCCCCCAGCGTATAGTTTCGCTGTAAATCGATGTCGTCCAGTCTTTGGCGGATCAGTCTTTGAGCAGTGATTTGATCTAGATTAAGGGAATCTAAGGGAGAGATTCCGTAACTCAGGAGTTTGGCATGAATTCTACTAGTCCAAAGGCTGGAGAATTCATCTCGCCATAAGCATTGGACAAGGTAATGGTCTGGTAATCTGTGCCACAATGATAACCAATAATTGAAGACTTGCTTCCACAGGCAAGTTTCTACGGACGCGATCTTCAATTCTAATCGCATGGCTGCGTTGCTTACGCACAGGGGGAGCATTAGGAGCCGACGTAGGAATTGGTTTTGCAGAGTCTCAAGAGGAGTAAGATCTGTCATCACAGCCCAGAGCGGGGCAGCATAAGCAAGCACAGGAACCACTTTTGCCTTGAACACCTTTAGGGCCGAGGGAACATGCAAAGCTCCATCCAAAAAGAAAAATCAGAGGAGCGCATATGACAGTGTTTTGGCCTTGTTAAGTAGGTGTTGAATTTGTGCTTTCCACCCCAAATTGTATTGAAAAATAACTCCTAGGTATTGAAATTTTAGGACTTGCTCTATTTTTGCTCCACCAAGCTTCCATTCGTATAATCTCCGACTTCTGGCGAAAATCAGAATCTTAGATTTAGCATGCTTGATGGTTAATTGGTTGCGTTGACAATACGTGGCAAAGATCTTCAGAGCTCTCTTTAGTCCAACACGTGTATAAGATAGAATTACCGCGTCGTCCGCGTATAGAAGGAGTGGACAGCGGTAATCCGCTAGTCTAGACACGTGTGTACTTGGAGATGAGTTGACTAGGGGTGCTCGCATGTCGCTGATGAATAGGTTGAATAGGCAGGGAGCCAATATACATCCTTGGCGCACTCCCTTGTTTATTGGTATCGAATTTGTGAGGTCTCCCGCAGGAGTAAGTCTCACTCTGGCAAGGGTACCTTCATGGAGCTGGCTTATAAGCCATAAGAGTCTTCTATCGATGCCCTGTTTCGCAAGTTTCTCCCAAAGAATATTTCTAGGAACGCTGTCAAAGGCTGCCTTTAGATCTAGGAAGGCAGCACAAAGGTAGCCGCGGGGGGACGACGAGTACTTCCGTGCCAGATGGTAAAGGACTATCGCATGATCGGTTGTAGAACGTTTAATTCTGAACCCTGCTTGTTCGTGACCAATCTGGTTAGTCTCGTCTGCCCATCGCAATAGTTTAGTCAGCAAAAAGCTGGCATAAATTTTCCCTATGATCGAAAGGAGGCTGATGTTACGGTAGTTTTCCGGCTCCATTGGAGAACCTTTTTTATGAATTGGTACTATAATGGCCTCCTTCCATATTTTGGGGATGAGACCAGAAGCGTTGATTGCGTCGAAGGTTTTGGCCAAGATGACAGCCCACCATTTTGGGTGTAGTTTGATTGCTTCAGCAGGGATCAGGTCGGGCCCTGGGGCTTTGCCCGGTTTCAGCTGGGCTATTAGCTTGGCTATTTCGTCCGGATCGGTGGGAGGCCAAATAGGTTGGTGGGAAAACAGATGCATCAGATGGTCGGAGGGAGCATCAGCCTGTGAGAAACATTTCTTCAGGAACAATTCCCATGTCGGTGCTGGGATGACTGCCCTTGGGTATTTCCTCACCCTTCTATTAATCAAAGACCAGAATTCCCTGGATCTATGTGGTTTTGAAGCGGTAATCAAGGCCTGCCAGCGATTGTGTTGCCACTCGTGTTTGGCAGTTTTCTGCGTGCGTTTGTAAGCTTGCTTGGCTTGTGCATAACTAGCTGGCAGAGTAGATGCATCTGAGGTCTTATATGCATTATATATAGCACGAAGGCGCTGTCTTGCTTGTTTGCACTGAGAATTATACCAGGGGGCACCGTAAGTATACTCGTTTCGATTTAATATTTTGGGTGGTAACCTGAAGAAGGACGTAAGTTCAGTCGTATGATGGTGAAAGCGTTTCAACACTATGCTATGCTCGTCTGAGGCAGAGCCTATGTTGGAATGGGGCCCGAGGATTTCTTTTTGAAAGAATTCCTGATACTTTTGAGCCTGGGTCTCCGACCATTTGATTCCTCTTACTTGGAGAGAGGATTCGTTGGTTACCATCTGGGTCGCATGTCTATGGGCCTCCGACTGCCAGTTGAGGGAAAGCTTGGCTACAAGGGGAAGATGATCACTAGATTGTACATTCTCGCTATTAAAGGTGGAAATACACTTAAGTAGATCACTGGAGACCAACAGGTAATCGAGGACGCTGTTTGATTTAACGCTCAGGTGAGTGAAATCCCCTGGAATATCAGGGAGGCATGTTCCATTTAGGGGGACCAGATTTAAACGGATGGCCATTTGATAGAGGAGTACTCCAGCCTCATTAGCTCGTTGGTCTTTAGAAGTTCTCCTCATGATATGTTCCAGCTCATAATTATTAAGGTTTGGGGTAACCCACCATTTGGTTTTGGTCAGCGAGTCCCAATTTGCTGCTGTGCGGGCATTAAAATCGCCACCTATTATGGCCGGGGTGTTAGGAAACTTAACATAGCATGAGAGCAAATGCTCTTCTAGCGAGCCCCATTTAGAGCCCAGTTCGGAGGAAGAACCCCCAGGTGGCAAGTAAACATTTGTAACTAGAAGTGAGATCTTTCCCCCCGCAATCAGTCCGGTGAGGGCGTAAGGAGGCAAGGCCTGTACTAGAGTAAGTTTAGAGCGTAGGTTGAGGGAGATGCCTATTATTAGGCCCCCTTTAGGGCGGCCTCCTTTCAGGGAGGGGCAGGCAGGGAGTTCTAGAAGCTCAAAGCCATTTAGGGCAATTTTCTCTACTTCCCACGATTCTTGGAACAAGATGATATGAAACCGGTTAATATACTCCAAGAATTCTGGGTCAAGTTTTTCCCCCCTCCAGCCCGCAATGTTCCAGCTGAGGACTGATAGGGGGGAGTTCCTGTTGTGACCAATTCGCTGTCATTTCAGGGAGAGATGTGAGTCCTTTGGAGGCAAGGCAGACCCCGCAAAAAAGTCAGTTATTTTACTTTGCATGGCAGGCACCTGCTGAAGGTACCTAGTCTTGAAGTTGGTAGTGAAGAATTCTGACTGGGGCGACAAAACGGGTCTCCCGCTGGGTAACCCAAGGGCGGCCACTTCAGTGGGAAACTCCACTGGATTTGCTGAGACTGCCCCACCGCGAGGTCTAAAGGTCGCCGATGAAACCATTTGGTTTATATGTCCGGCCGGGTCTTCAATCAAGTCCGGGCCATTTTTTGATGTAGGTGGAACACTCCCATGACCTGATGCTGGCGAAGGTACAGGGGATGCTCGGCGTACCTGCGGCAGAGCAGTTTGTGGAAGAAATGGAGGCCTTGCACCAGCAACTCAAGATGAACTTGGAGCGGGCCAAGGAAGTTTGCAAGAGGCAGGCAGACAAGCACCGTCGGGAGGGGGATGCCATACGGGTGGGAGACCGAGTGTGGTTGTCAACCCAAGGGTTACCCCTAAAGGGAGGATGCAAGAAGTTGCAGCCAAGGCGGCTGCGACCCTTTGAGGTAACACAGCAGGTGAACCCTGTGACATTCAAGCTGAAGTTGCCTGACAGCATGAAGATACATCCAGTGTTCCATAGGTCCTTACTCTCACCGTACAGGGAGGGGCGGGAATTCCCGGGGCGGGAGGGAGGAGTCACCACCCACCCGTGGGTAGAGGAGAGGGAACTCCACAACCAAGCCACGGAAATACTCGATTCAAGGTGGCGAGGGCGCCAGGTGGAGTACTTAGTGGCTTGGGAAGGAGAACCCGGGTCAGAAAACACGTGGGTCCCCGCTGAGGCGGTCAATGATGGGTATCTAGTGGAAGAATTCCACAGCCTGTTCCCAGACAAACCAAAACCACTAGCGAGATTCTGGGAGGAAGAATTTGGAACCACAGATGAAGAAGAGGAGTTTGTGGGTTTTCCTGCCTCCGAAGAGGAGAGAGGGGAGGTGTCAGAGGGAGAAGAATCAGACTGGGAGGCCCGCCCCGCGGCGAGAGTTCGGAGCGGGTGGGAAGCAGGTTTTGAATCCTCAGAGGATGGCGACAGCTCCTTCAGGGGATTCCCTGCATCATCGGCTGAGGAAAGGGATGAAGATCGGGCCGAGGGTGGGGAGGGGGTCCTGGGGGGGAGATGGATGTCAGGGAACTGCCATCGGAGCTAGAGGCGGAGGGAAGGCTCCAGAGGGATGGCGGAGAGGGTCCCAGTAGGGAGAGAGGCAGCCCGTCCACTGGGGAAGGAAATAAGCGTAACACCAGGAGAGAAGGGGGGCAGATGGGGGAATCGGAGAGGAGGCTCCAAGACTCCTCCTCCGGAGAGAGTACGGGTACTCCGCTGCCCACACCCTCCCTGTGCAGAAGACTTCCGCCAGGGAAAGTAGGAGGAGACTTGGTGTCAAGGAACTTTTGTGCTGGAAGAAGTTTAAGAAACGCCCACTGATGGATTCTGCCAGCGACTGAGACAGTCCCGATGCTGGAGGCATCCAGGTAAGCTAGCCAGGAGTGGCGGCAACTTACGCACGAGCAACCCCTAAACCCATTACAATTAGCATCACCCGTCAGTGGTGCATGTGGCTTGGCTCCCTGGCTTGACTTGTCCATACATGTTGTCAGCTTGGCAGGTCCTCAGCTGTGGTCCCCAGATGATATTTTCTGTGGTGAATATCTGGTTGCTTACAAGCTTGAACATGTGGCCTTTCCATGGCTCTATTCTCTTATCTGTAAGGCTCCGTACACCTCGCACCTTGAAGTCACGGGGTCATTCCATTAAAATATCAACCTACAGACTCATTGTTCCTAAACATGTTCTAGATCATTTTCAAGAGAATTTCTCAAAGCTTCACAATCTTGCCACTGTGTGGGATGGGTTTTAACAGGAAGGAGAGTATACGTTAATTGAAATTGATCCCTCCAGATATCCACAAATGTGAGATGAACAGAGTTTTAAATTCCCCTCCTTGGCTGCAAAACGAAAAGCTTAGGAGTTAGGCTGCCAAGCCTTGTTTGGAGGAAGTCCAGCTATGGAGGAAGTTGCCTTATTCTTCATAGCCCAGTTCAGAAAAAAATCAGGCAGCAGCCTGAGTAGTTTAAAAATAAGCCTTATTTATTATCATGCATTGGTTCACAGCAGCAGTAGCAGTAAAAACTATGCAGGCAAAACAGTGTTTTGGATTTGAAGGGGACACCGCTAAACCCTAGAAATTAATAAATGGTAGGATTTGGATGATTTGAAATGAGAGAAAGGCCTCTAGTGGGCTTCAGCTTGCACGGGGCAGGAGCCTAGTGAGATTTCTTTTGTATTATTTCTTTGCACCATCACTGTGTGTGACCTTAAAGAAGAGGTTCCTGCCCCGAGGGGTTTACAATCTTTATTTTGACACAGGGAGGCAAACGTGATAGGCTGAGTTCCAGGGTGAATCCTGAGTCCTGCTGTGAGACATAAGCCAGAGTCTCTGCGTTTAGGCTTTCAGACATTTCCCATCTGTAACCTCTCTCTCTGTTTTTATTTTCCTTTCTGTCTGCCAGGTCCAAAGCCAGGTCGCACACAGCGGCTGCTGTGGCTCGGGGAAGAAGGAGAAACCGCCATGGAAGTTGGGGTCAATTAATTCCATGGGGAATCCATTCCCCACATGTGCCAGGAGGTCATGGCGAAACTGGACTGGGGTGGGGGAGGGAACAGGCCCGTCTCAACCCAGCCCCTCACCCCACTACTTCCGAGCCAGGGGTTGGGCCATCATGTGCCCAGGCAGGAGCAGCGAGTGTCAGCAGTCAGTGGTGATGTGGGCATGGGCAGCATGACAAGGGCACTTGTTCTGCCTCCCTCCTTCCCTGCGTCACCTGGCCAGGCACCCTCACCAGCGCTCAGGCTGTCCCTGCCGTGGTTTGGGGGCTGGCCTCCAGGGGCCAGAGTGGTGCATGCTCTAGTTATCTCCCACTAGGACTACTGCAATGTGCCCTACGTGGGGCTACCTTTGAAGGTGACCCGGAAACTACAACTAATCCAGAATGCGGCAGCTAGACTGGTGACTGGGAGCGGCCGCCGAGACCATATAACACCGGTCTTGAAAGACCTACATTGGCTCCCAGTACGTTTCCAAGCACAATTCCAAGTCTTGGTGCTGACCTTTAAAGCCCTAAACGGCCTCGGTCCAGTATACCTGAAGGAGCGTCTCCACCTCCATCATTCAGCCCAGACGCGGAGGTCCAGCGCCGAGGGCCTTCTGGCAGTTCCCTCACTGTGAGAAGCAAAGCTACAGGGAACCAGGCAGAAGGCCTTCTCTGTAGTGGCGCCTGTGGAACGCCCTCCCATCAGATGTCAAAGAGATACTACCTGACATTTAGAAGACATCTGAAGGCAGCCCTGTTCAGGGAAGTTTTTAATGTGTGACATTTTAATGTATTTTAATCTTTGTTGGAAGCCGCCCAGAGTGGCTGGGGAATCCCAGCCAGATGGGCGGGGTACAAATAAAATATTATTATTATTATTATTATTATTATTATTATTATTATTATTATTATTATTATTATTATTATTATTATTAAAGATGGCAGGCCGAACCTTTCAAGACAGCACTGATTCTCACGACTGATTTCAAAATGGCACGGATGGTGTGCTCTGGTCCAGGGGGTCACGAAGAGTCGGACATGACTAAACAACTAAACAACAACAACAACAATAGTTTTATGGGGAGGGTTTCTCTTTGGTCCACCTGGGCAGGACAAGGGGTGTGATATTCTCTCCCATGCCAAAAGCACATCCCAAGGTTGGGTCAGGGCAGTTTTAGAATGGCAGGACCAGTGCACTCACACTGGATACCATGCTGCAGAGGGTGCCAAAACCATGCTGAAGGGAAGGGTGCCGGATTTTAGCGTTGCACACGGCACCATTGAGTTTTGAGAGCCCAAAGCTAGTCCTTGGTTGGGCACAGTTCCAGATTAAAACCTGTGGAGGCTCCTAGGCAATCAAAATATTGTGGGGCCCTAGCAGATTATCTCCTGAGACGTCTTTGATTTTACCAAGGATGGAAACAGAAGGCTTTTTATCACAGGACAAGAAATCAGCCCTCAACAACTTAAGCGGCAGAAAATATTTTTTTGAAAAAATCCCTAAGCCCAGGGGTCACAATTTCAGCAAAAATCTGACTTTTGGCAATTCACTCAAAAATGGTGCCAACCGGTTGCAAATGCTCCCCTGAAAGCTTTGGCGATGGAAACAGAAGGCTTTTTATCACAGGACAAGAAATCAGCCCTCAAAAACTTAAGCGGCAGAAAATATTTTTTTGAAAAAATCCCTAAGCCCCGGGGTCACAATTTCAGCAAAAATCTGACTTTTGGCAATTCACTCAAAAATGGTGCCAAAAGCTTGAAAATGCTCCCCTGAAAGCTTTGGCGATGGAAACAGAAGGGTTTTTATCACAGGACAAGAAATCAGCCCTCAACAACTTAAGCGGCAGAAAATATTTTTTTGAAAAAATCCCTAAGCCCCGGGGTCACAATTTCAGCAAAAATCTGACTTTTGGCAATTCACTCAAAAATGGTGCCAAAAGCGTCAAAATGCTCCCCTGAAAGGTTTGGCACTCGGAACAGAAGGCTTTTTATCACAGGACAAGAAATCACCCTCAAAAACTTAAGCGGCAGAAAATATTTTTTTGAAAAAATCCCTAAGCCCCGGGGTCACAATTTCAGCAAAAATCTGACTTTTCGCAATTCACTCAAAAATGGTACCAAAAGCTTGAAAATGCTCTCCTAAAAGGTTTGGCACTCGAAATGGAAGGCTTTTTATCACAGGACAAGAAATCAGCCCTCAAAAACTTAAGCGGCAGAAAATATTTTTTTGAAAAAATCCCTAAGCCCCGGGGTCACAATTTCAGCAAAAATCTGACTTTTGGCAATTCACTCAAAAATGGTGCCAAAAGCGTCAAAATGCTCCCCTGAAAGGTTTGGCACTCGGAACAGAAGGCTTTTTATCACAGGACAAGAAATCACCCTCAAAAACTTAACCGGCAGAAAATATTTTTTTGAAAAAATCCCTAAGCCCCGGGGTCACAATTTCAGCAAAAATCTGACTTTTCGCAATTCACTCAAAAATGGTACCAAAAGCTTGAAAATGCTCTCCTAAAAGGTTTGGCACTCGAAACGGAAGGCTTTTTATCACAGGAAAATAAATCAGCCCTCAAAAACTTAACCGGCAGAAAATATTTTTTTGAAAAAATCCCTAAGCCCCGGGGTCACAATTTCAGCAAAAATCTGACTTTTGGCAATTCACTCAAAAATGGTGCCAAAAGCTTGAAAATGCTCCCCTGAAAGCTTTGGCAATGGAAACAGATGGCTTTTTATCACAGGACAAGAAATCAGCCCTCAAAAACTTAACCGGCAGAAAATATTTTTTTGAAAAAATCCCTAAGCCCCGGGGTCACAATTTCAGCAAAAATCTGACTTTTGGCAATTCTCTCAAAAATGGTGCCAAAAGCTTGAAAATGCTCCCCTGAAAGGTTTGGCACTCGAAACAGAAGGGTTTTTATCACAGGACAAGAAATCAGCCCTCAACAACTTAAGCGGCAGAAAATATTTTTTTGAAAAAATCCCTAACCCCAGGGGTCAAAATTTCAGCAAAAATCTGACTTTTTGCAATTCTCTCAAAAATGGTGCCAAAAGCTTGAAAATGCTCCCCTGAAAGGTTTGGCGATGGAAACAGAAGGGTTTTTATCACAGGACAAGAAATCAGCCCTCAACAACTTAAGCGGCAGAAAATATTTTTTTGAAAAAATCCCTAACCCCAGGGGTCAAAATTTCAGCAAAAATCTGACTTTTGGCAATTCACTCAAAAATGGTGCCAAAAGCTTGAAAATGCTCCCCTGAAAGGTTTGGCACTCAAAAACAGAAGGCTTTTTATCACAGGACAAGAAATCAGCCCTCAAAAACTTAACCGGCAGAAAATATTTTTTTGAAAAAATCCCTAAGCCCCGGGGTCACAATTTCAGCAAAAATCTGACTTTTCGCAATTCACTCAAAAATGGTACCAAAAGCTTGAAAATGCTCCCCTGAAAGGTTTGGCACTCGAAACAGAAGGCTTTTTATCACAGGACAAGAAATCAGCCCTCAAAAACTTAAGCGGCAGAAAATATTTTTTTGAAAAAATCCCTAAACCCCGGGGTCACAATTTCCGCAAAAATCTGACTTTTGGCAACTCACTCAAAAATGGTGCCAAAAGCTTGAAAATGCTCCCCTGAAAGGTTTGGCACTCGAAACAGAAGGCTTTTTATCACAGGACAAGAAATCAGCCCTCAAAAACTTAACCGGCAGAAAATATTTTTTTGAAAAAATCCCTAAGCCTCGGGGTCACAATTTCAGCAAAAATCTGCCTTTTGGCAATTCACTCAAAAATGGTGCCAAAAGCTTGAAAATGCTCCCCTGAAAGCTTTGGCGATGGAAACAGAAGGGTTTTTATCACAGGACAAGAAATCAGCCCTCAACAACTTAAGCGGCAGAAAATATTTTTTTGAAAAAATCCCTAAACCCAGGGGTCACAATTTCAGCAAAAATCTGACTTTTGGCAATTCACTCAAAAATGGTGCCAAAAGCTTGAAAATGCTCCCCTGAATGCTTTGGCGATGGAAACAGAAGGGTTTTTATCACAGGACAAGAAATCAGCCCTCAACAACTTAAGCGGCAGAAAATATTTTTTTGAAAAAATCCCTAAACCCCGGGGTCACAATTTCAGCAAAAATCTGACTTTTTGCAATTCACTCAAAAACGATGCCAAAAGCTTGAAAATGCTCCCCTGAAAGGTTTGGCACTCGAAACAGAAGGCTTTTTATCACAGGACAAGAAATCAGCCCTCAAAAACTTAAGCGGCAGAAAATATTTTTTTGAAAAAATCCCTAAGCCCCGGGGTCACAATTTCAGCAAAAATCTGACTTTTGGCAATTCACTCAAAAATGGTACCAAAAGCTTGAAAATGCTCCCCTGAAAGGTTTGGCACTCGAAACGGAAGGCTTTTTATCACAGGAAAATAAATCAGCCCTCAAAAACTTAAATGGCAGAAAATATTTTTTTGAAAAAATCCCTAAGCCCCGGGGTCACAATTTCAGCAAAAATCTGACTTTTGGCAACTCACTCAAAAATGGTGCCAAAAGCTTGAAAATGCTCCCCTGAAAGGTTTGGCACTCGAAACAGAAGGCTTTTTATCACAGGACAAGAAATCAGCCCTCAAAAACTTAAGCGGCAGAAAATATTTTTTTGAAAAAATCACTAAACCCCGGGGTCACAATTTCAGCAAAAATCTGACTTTTGGCAACTCACTCAAAAATGGTGCCAAAAGCTTGAAAATGCTCCCCTGAAAGGTTTGGCACTCGAAACAGAAGGCTTTTTATCACAGGACAAGAAATCAGCCCTCAAAAACTTAAGCGGCAGAAAATATTTTTTTGAAAAAATCCCTAAGCCCCGGGGTCACAATTTCCGCAAAAATCTGACTTTTGGCAACTCACTCAAAAATTGTACCAAAAGCTTGAAAATGCTCTCCTAAAAGGTTTGGCACTCGAAACGGAAGGCTTTTTATCACAGGAAAATAAATCAGCCCTCAAAAACTTAACCGGGGGGAAAAGATTTTTTGGAAAAAATTGCTAAGCCCCGGGGACAGAATTTCAGGAAAAAACTCACTTTTGGCAATTCAATCAAACATTGTGCCGTACGGTTACAAATGCTCCCCTGAAATGTTTGGCGGTGGAAATAGAAGACTTTTTATCACAGGGCAAGAAATAAGCCCTCGAAAACTATTCGGAGAAAATTTGTTTTTTGAAAAGATCCCTAAGCCCCCGGGGTCACAATTTCAGAAAAAATCTGACTTTTGTCAATTCACTCAAAAACGATGCCAAAAGCTCGAAAATGCTCTCCTTAAAGCTTTGGCGATGGAAACAGAAGGCTTTTTATCACAGGACAAGAAATCAGCCCTCAAAAACTTAACCGGCAGAAAATATTTTTTTGAAAAAATCCCTAAGCCCCGGGGTCACAATTTCAGCAAAAATCTGACTTTTGGCAATTCACTCAAAAATGGTGCCACCCGGTTGCAAATGCTCCCCTGAAAGCTTTGGTGATGGAAACAGAAGGCTTTTTATCACAGGACAAGAAATCAGCCCTCAAAAACTTAACCGGCAGAAAATATTTTTTTGAAAAAATCCCTGAGCCCCTGGGTCACAATTTCAGCAAAAATCTGACTTTTGTCAATTCACTCAAAAACGATGCCAAAAGCTCGAAAATGCTCTCCTTAAAGCTTTGGCGATGGAAACAGAAGGCTCTTTATCACAGGACAAGAAATCAGCCCTCAACAACTTAGGCGGCGGAAAATATTTTGTTGAAAAAATCCCTAAGCCCCGGGGTCACAATTTCAGCAAAAATCTGACTTTTGGCAATTCACTCAAAAATGGTACCAAAAGCTTGAAAATGCTCTCCTAAAAGGTTTGGCACTCGAAACGGAAGGCTTTTTATAACAGGAAAATAAATCAGCCCTCAAAAACTTAAACGGCAGAAAATATTTTTTTGAAAAAATCCCTAAGCCCCGGGGTCACAATTTCAGCAAAAATCTGACTTTTGGCAATTCACTCAAAAATGGTGCCAACCGGTTGCAAATGCTCCCCTGAAAGCTTTGGCGATGGAAACAGAAGGCTTTTTATCACAGGACAAGAAATCAGCCCTCAAAAACTTAACCGGCAGAAAATATTTTTTTGAAAAAATCCATAAGCCCCGGGGTCACAATTTCAGCAAAAATCTGACTTTTGGCAATTCACTCAAAAATGGTGCCAACCGGTTGCAAATGCTCCCCTGAAAGGTTTTGCACTCGAAACAGAAGGCTTTTTATCATAGGACAAGAAATCAGCCCTCAAAAACTTAACCGGCAGAAAATATTTTGTTGAAAAAATCCCTAAGCCCCAGGGTCACAATTTCAGCAAAAATCTGACTTTTCGCAATTCACTCAAAAATGGTGCCAACCGGTTGCAAATGCTCCCCTGAAAGGTTTGGCACTCAAAACAGAAGGCTTTTTATCATAGGACAAGAAATCAGCCCTCAAAAACTTAAACGGCAGAAAATATTTTTTTGAAAAAATCCCTAAACCCCTGGGTCACAATTTCAGCAAAAATCTGACTTTTGGCAATTCACTCAAAAATGGTGCCAAAAGCTTGAAAATGCTCCCCTGAAAGCTTTGGCGATGGAAACAGAAGGCTTTTTATCACAGGACAAGAAATCAGCCCTCAAAAACTTAACCGGCAGAAAATATTTTTTTGAAAAAATCCCTAAGCCCCGGGGTCACAATTTCAGCAAAAATCTGACTTTTGGCAATTCACTCAAAAATGGTGCCAAAAGCTTGAAAATGCTCCCCTGAAAGCTTTGGCGATGGAAACAGAATGGTTTTTATCACAGGACAAGAAATCAGCCCTCAAAAACTTAAGCGGCAGAAAATATTTTTTTGAAAAAATCCCTAAACCCAGGGGTCACAATTTCAGCAAAAATCTGACTTTTGGCAATTCACTCAAAAATGGTGCCAAAAGCTTGAAAATGCTCCCCTGAATGCTTTGGCGATGGAAACAGAAGGGTTTTTATCACAGGACAAGAAATCAGCCCTCAACAACTTAAGCGGCAGAAAATATTTTTTTGAAAAAATCCCTAAACCCCGGGGTCACAATTTCAGCAAACATCTGACTTTTTGCAATTCACTCAAAAACGATGCCAAAAGCTTGAAAATGCTCCCCTGAAAGGTTTGGCACTCGAAACAGAAGGCTTTTTATCACAGGACAAGAAATCAGCCCTCAAAAACTTAAGCGGCAGAAAATATTTTTTTGAAAAAATCCCTAAGCCCCGGGGTCACAATTTCAGCAAAAATCTGACTTTTGGCAATTCACTCAAAAATGGTACCAAAAGCTTGAAAATGCTCCCCTGAAAGGTTTGGCACTCGAAACGGAAGGCTTTTTATCACAGGAAAATAAATCAGCCCTCAAAAACTTAAATGGCAGAAAATATTTTTTTGAAAAAATCCCTAAGCCCCGGGGTCACAATTTCAGCAAAAATCTGACTTTTGGCAACTCACTCAAAAATGGTGCCAAAAGCTTGAAAATGCTCCCCTGAAAGGTTTGGCACTCGAAACAGAAGGCTTTTTATCACAGGACAAGAAATCAGCCCTCAAAAACTTAAGCGGCAGAAAATATTTTTTTGAAAAAATCACTAAACCCCGGGGTCACAATTTCAGCAAAAATCTGACTTTTGGCAACTCACTCAAAAATGGTGCCAAAAGCTTGAAAATGCTCCCCTGAAAGGTTTGGCACTTGAAACAGAAGGCTTTTTATCACAGGACAAGAAATCAGCCCTCAAAAACTTAAGCGGCAGAAAATATTTTTTTGAAAAAATCCCTAAGCCCCGGGGTCACAATTTCAGCAAAAATCTGACTTTTGGCAATTCACTCAAAAATGGTACCAAAAGCTTGAAAATGCTCCCCTGAAAGGTTTGGCACTCGAAACGGAAGGCTTTTTATCACAGGAAAATAAATCAGCCCTCAAAAACTTAAACGGCAGAAAATATTTTTTTGAAAAAATCCCTAAGCCCCGGGGTCACAATTTCAGCAAAAATCTGACTTTTGGCAATTCACTCAAAAATGGTGCCAACCGGTTGCAAATGCTCCCCTGAAAGCTTTGGTGATGGAAACAGAAGGCTTTTTATCACAGGACAAGAAATCAGCCCTCAAAAACTTAACCGGCAGAAAATATTTTTTTGAAAAAATCCCTAAGCCCCGGGGTCACAATTTCATCAAAAATCTGACTTTTCGCAAGTCACTCAAAAATTGTACCAAAAGCTTGAAAATGCTCTCCTAAAAGGTTTGGCACTCGAAACGGAAGGCTTTTTATCACAGGAAAATAAATCAGCCCTCAAAAACTTAACCGGGGGGAAAAGATTTTTTGGAAAAAATTGCTAAGCCCCGGGGACAGAATTTCAGGAAAAAACTCACTTTTGGCAATTCAATCAAACATTGTGCCGTACGGTTACAAATGCTCCCCTGAAATGTTTGGCGGTGGAAATAGAAGACTTTTTATCACAGGGCAAGAAATAAGCCCTCGAAAACTATTCGGAGAAAATTTGTTTTTTGAAAAGATCCCTAAGCCCCCGGGGTCACAATTTCAGAAAAAATCTGACTTTTGTCAATTCACTCAAAAACGATGCCAAAAGCTCGAAAATGCTCTCCTTAAAGCTTTGGCGATGGAAACAGAAGGCTTTTTATCACAGGACAAGAAATCAGCCCTCAAAAACTTAACCGGCAGAAAATATTTTTTTGAAAAAATCCCTAAGCCCCGGGGTCACAATTTCAGCAAAAATCTGACTTTTGGCAATTCACTCAAAAATGGTGCCACCCGGTTGCAAATGCTCCCCTGAAAGCTTTGGTGATGGAAACAGAAGGCTTTTTATCACAGGACAAGAAATCAGCCCTCAAAAACTTAACCGGCAGAAAATATTTTTTTGAAAAAATCCCTGAGCCCCTGGGTCACAATTTCAGCAAAAATCTGACTTTTGGCAATTCACTCAAAAACGATGCCAAAAGCTTGAAAATGCTCTACTTAAAGCTTTGGCGATGGAAACAGAAGGCTCTTTATCACAGGACAAGAAATCAGCCCTCAACAACTTAGGCGGCGGAAAATATTTTGTTGAAAAAATCCCTAAGCCCCGGGGTCACAATTTCAGCAAAAATCTGACTTTTGGCAATTCACTCAAAAATGGTGCCAAAAGCTTGAAAATGCTCCCCTGAAAGCTTTGGCGATGGAAACAGAAGGCTCTTTATCACAGGACAAGAAATCAGCCCTCAACAACTTAGGCGGCGGAAAATATTTTGTTGAAAAAATCCCTAAGCCCCGGGGTCACAATTTCAGCAAAAATCTGACTTTTGGCAATTCACTCAAAAATGGTACCAAAAGCTTGAAAATGCTCTCCTAAAAGGTTTGGCACTCGAAACGGAAGGCTTTTTATAACAGGAAAATAAATCAGCCCTCAAAAACTTAACCGGCAGAAAATATTTTTTTGAAAAAATCCCTAAGCCCCGGGGTCACAATTTCAGCAAAAATCTGACTTTTGGCAATTCACTCAAAAATGGTGCCACCCGGTTGCAAATGCTCCCCTGAAAGCTTTGGTGATGGAAACAGAAGGCTTTTTATCACAGGACAAGAAATCAGCCCTCAAAAACTTAACCGGCAGAAAATATTTTTTTGAAAAAATCCATAAGCCCCGGGGTCACAATTTCAGCAAAAATCTGACTTTTGGCAATTCACTCAAAAATGGTGCCAACCGGTTGCAAATGCTCCCCTGAAAGGTTTTGCACTCGAAACAGAAGGCTTTTTATCATAGGACAAGAAATCAGCCCTCAAAAACTTAACCGGCAGAAAATATTTTGTTGAAAAAATCCCTAAGCCCCAGGGTCACAATTTCAGCAAAAATCTGACTTTTCGCAATTCACTCAAAAATGGTGCCAACCGGTTGCAAATGCTCCCCTGAAAGGTTTGGCACTCAAAACAGAAGGCTTTTTATCATAGGACAAGAAATCAGCCCTCAAAAACTTAAACGGCAGAAAATATTTTTTTGAAAAAATCCCTAAGCCCAGGGGTCACAATTTCAGCAAAAATCTGACTTTTGGCAATTCACTCAAAAATGGTGCCAACCGGTTGCAAATGCTCCCCTGAAAGCTTTGGTGATGGAAACAGAAGGCTTTTTATCACAGGACAAGAAATCAGCCCTCAAAAACTTAAGCGGCAGAAAATATTTTTTTGAAAAAATCCCTAAGCCCAGGGGTCACAATTTCAGCAAAAATCTGACTTTTGGCAATTCACTCAAAAATGGTGCCAATCGGTTGCAAATGCTCCCCTGAAAGCTTTGGTGATGGAAACAGAAGGCTTTTTATCACAGGACAAGAAATCAGCCCTCAAAAACTTAAGCGGCAGAAAATATTTTGTTGAAAAAATCCCTAAACCCCGGGGTCACAATTTCAGCAAAAATCTGACTTTTGGCAACTCACTCAAAAATGGTGCCAAAAGCTTGAAAATGCTCCCCTGAAAGGTTTGGCACTCGAAACAGAAGGCTTTTTATCACAGGACAAGAAATCAGCCCTCAAAAACTTAACCGGCAGAAAATATTTTTTTGAAAAAATCCCTAAGCCTCGGGGTCACAATTTCAGCAAAAATCTGACTTTTGGCAATTCACTCAAAAATGGTGCCAAAAGCTTGAAAATGCTCCCCTGAAAGCTTTGGCGATGGAAACAGAAGGGTTTTTATCACAGGACAAGAAATCAGCCCTCAACAACTTAAGCGGCAGAAAATATTTTGTTGAAAAAATCCCTAAACCCAGGGGTCACAATTTCAGCAAAAATCTGACTTTTGGCAATTCACTCAAAAATGGTGCCAAAAGCTTGAAAATGCTCCCCTGAATGCTTTGGCGATGGAAACAGAAGGGTTTTTATCACAGGACAAGAAATCAGCCCTCAACAACTTAAGCGGCAGAAAATATTTTTTTGAAAAAATCCCTAAACCCCGGGGTCACAATTTCAGCAAACATCTGACTTTTTGCAATTCACTCAAAAACGATGCCAAAAGCTTGAAAATGCTCCCCTGAAAGGTTTGGCACTCGAAACAGAAGGCTTTTTATCACAGGACAAGAAATCAGCCCTCAAAAACTTAAGCGGCAGAAAATATTTTTTTGAAAAAATCCCTAAGCCCCGGGGTCACAATTTCAGCAAAAATCTGACTTTTGGCAATTCACTCAAAAATGGTACCAAAAGCTTGAAAATGCTCCCCTGAAAGGTTTGGCACTCGAAACGGAAGGCTTTTTATCACAGGAAAATAAATCAGCCCTCAAAAACTTAAATGGCAGAAAATATTTTTTTGAAAAAATCCCTAAGCCCCGGGGTCACAATTTCAGCAAAAATCTGACTTTTGGCAACTCACTCAAAAATGGTGCCAAAAGCTTGAAAATGCTCCCCTGAAAGGTTTGGCACTCGAAACAGAAGGCTTTTTATCACAGGACAAGAAATCAGCCCTCAAAAACTTAAGCGGCAGAAAATATTTTTTTGAAAAAATCACTAAACCCCGGGGTCACAATTTCAGCAAAAATCTGACTTTTGGCAACTCACTCAAAAATGGTGCCAAAAGCTTGAAAATGCTCCCCTGAAAGGTTTGGCACTCGAAACAGAAGGCTTTTTATCACAGGACAAGAAATCAGCCCTCAAAAACTTAAGCGGCAGAAAATATTTTTTTGAAAAAATCCCTAAGCCCCGGGGTCACAATTTCCGCAAAAATCTGACTTTTGGCAACTCACTCAAAAATTGTACCAAAAGCTTGAAAATGCTCTCCTAAAAGGTTTGGCACTCGAAACGGAAGGCTTTTTATCACAGGAAAATAAATCAGCCCTCAAAAACTTAACCGGGGGGAAAAGATTTTTTGGAAAAAATTGCTAAGCCCCGGGGACAGAATTTCAGGAAAAAACTCACTTTTGGCAATTCAATCAAACATTGTGCCGTACGGTTACAAATGCTCCCCTGAAATGTTTGGCGGTGGAAATAGAAGACTTTTTATCACAGGGCAAGAAATAAGCCCTCGAAAACTATTCGGAGAAAATTTGTTTTTTGAAAAGATCCCTAAGCCCCCGGGGTCACAATTTCAGAAAAAATCTGACTTTTGTCAATTCACTCAAAAACGATGCCAAAAGCTCGAAAATGCTCTCCTTAAAGCTTTGGCGATGGAAACAGAAGGCTTTTTATCACAGGACAAGAAATCAGCCCTCAAAAACTTAACCGGCAGAAAATATTTTTTTGAAAAAATCCCTAAGCCCCGGGGTCACAATTTCAGCAAAAATCTGACTTTTGGCAATTCACTCAAAAATGGTGCCACCCGGTTGCAAATGCTCCCCTGAAAGCTTTGGTGATGGAAACAGAAGGCTTTTTATCACAGGACAAGAAATCAGCCCTCAAAAACTTAACCGGCAGAAAATATTTTTTTGAAAAAATCCCTGAGCCCCTGGGTCACAATTTCAGCAAAAATCTGACTTTTGGCAATTCACTCAAAAACGATGCCAAAAGCTTGAAAATGCTCTACTTAAAGCTTTGGCGATGGAAACAGAAGGCTCTTTATCACAGGACAAGAAATCAGCCCTCAACAACTTAGGCGGCGGAAAATATTTTGTTGAAAAAATCCCTAAGCCCCGGGGTCACAATTTCAGCAAAAATCTGACTTTTGGCAATTCACTCAAAAATGGTACCAAAAGCTTGAAAATGCTCTCCTAAAAGGTTTGGCACTCGAAACGGAAGGCTTTTTATAACAGGAAAATAAATCAGCCCTCAAAAACTTAAACGGCAGAAAATATTTTTTTGAAAAAATCCCTAAGCCCCGGGGTCACAATTTCAGCAAAAATCTGACTTTTGGCAATTCACTCAAAAATGGTGCCAACCGGTTGCAAATGCTCCCCTGAAAGCTTTGGCGATGGAAACAGAAGGCTTTTTATCACAGGACAAGAAATCAGCCCTCAAAAACTTAACCGGCAGAAAATATTTTTTTGAAAAAATCCCTAAGCCCCGGGGTCACAATTTCAGCAAAAATCTGACTTTTGGCAATTCACTCAAAAATGGTGCCAAAAGCTTGAAAATGCTCCCCTGAAAGCTTTGGCGATGGAAACAGAATGGTTTTTATCACAGGACAAGAAATCAGCCCTCAACAACTTAAGCGGCAGAAAATATTTTTTTGAAAAAATCCCTAAACCCAGGGGTCACAATTTCAGCAAAAATCTGACTTTTGGCAATTCACTCAAAAATGGTACCAAAAGCTTGAAAATGCTCCCCTGAAAGGTTTGGCACTCGAAACGGAAGGCTTTTTATCACAGGAAAATAAATCAGCCCTCAAAAACTTAAACGGCAGAAAATATTTTTTTGAAAAAATCCCTAAGCCCCGGGGTCACAATTTCAGCAAAAATCTGACTTTTGGCAATTCACTCAAAAATGGTGCCACCCGGTTGCAAATGCTCCCCTGAAAGCTTTGGTGATGGAAACAGAAGGCTTTTTATCACAGGACAAGAAATCAGCCCTCAAAAACTTAACCGGCAGAAAATATTTTTTTGAAAAAATCCCTGAGCCCCTGGGTCACAATTTCAGCAAAAATCTGACTTTTGGCAATTCACTCAAAAACGATGCCAAAAGCTTGAAAATGCTCTACTTAAAGCTTTGGCGATGGAAACAGAAGGCTCTTTATCACAGGACAAGAAATCAGCCCTCAACAACTTAGGCGGCGGAAAATATTTTGTTGAAAAAATCCATAAGCCCCGGGGTCACAATTTCAGCAAAAATCTGACTTTTGGCAATTCACTCAAAAATGGTGCCAACCGGTTGCAAATGCTCCCCTGAAAGGTTTTGCACTCGAAACAGAAGGCTTTTTATCATAGGACAAGAAATCAGCCCTCAAAAACTTAACCGGCAGAAAATATTTTGTTGAAAAAATCCCTAAGCCCCAGGGTCACAATTTCAGCAAAAATCTGACTTTTCGCAATTCACTCAAAAATGGTACCAAAAGCTTGAAAATGCTCCCCTGAAAGGTTTGGCACTCGAAACGGAAGGCTTTTTATGACAGGACAAGAAATCAGCCCTCAAAAACTTAAGCGGCAGAAAATATTTTTTTGAAAAAATCCCTGAGGCCCGGGGTCACAATTTCAGCAACAATCTGACTTTTGGCAATTCCCTCAAAAATGGTGCCAAAAGCTTGAAAATGCTCTCCTGAAAGCTTTGGCGATGGAAACACAAGGCTTTTTATCCCAGGACAAGAAATCAGCCCTCAAAAACTTAACCGGCAGAAAATATTTTTTTGAAAAAATCCCTAAGCCCCGGGGTCACAATTTCAGCAAAAATCTGACTTTTGGCAATTCACTCAAAAACGGAGCCAAAAGCTTGAAAATGCTCCCCTGAATGCTTTGGCGATGGAAACAGAAGGGTTTTTATCACAGGACAAGAAATCAGCCCTCAACAACTTAAGCGGCAGAAAATATTTTTTTGAAAAAATCCCTAAACCCCGGGGTCACAATTTCAGCAAACATCTGACTTTTTGCAATTCACTCAAAAACGATGCCAAAAGCTTGAAAATGCTCCCCTGAAAGGTTTGGCACTCGAAACAGAAGGCTTTTTATCACAGGACAAGAAATCAGCCCTCAAAAACTTAAGCGGCAGAAAATATTTTTTTGAAAAAATCCCTAAGCCCCGGGGTCACAATTTCAGCAAAAATCTGACTTTTGGCAATTCACTCAAAAATGGTACCAAAAGCTTGAAAATGCTCCCCTGAAAGGTTTGGCACTCGAAACGGAAGGCTTTTTATAACAGGAAAATAAATCAGCCCTCAAAAACTTAAATGGCAGAAAATATTTTTTTGAAAAAATCCCTAAGCCCCGGGGTCACAATTTCAGCAAAAATCTGACTTTTGGCAACTCACTCAAAAATGGTGCCAAAAGCTTGAAAATGCTCCCCTGAAAGGTTTGGCACTCGAAACAGAAGGCTTTTTATCACAGGACAAGAAATCAGCCCTCAAAAACTTAAGCGGCAGAAAATATTTTTTTGAAAAAATCACTAAACCCCGGGGTCACAATTTCAGCAAAAATCTGACTTTTGGCAACTCACTCAAAAATGGTGCCAAAAGCTTGAAAATGCTCCCCTGAAAGGTTTGGCACTCGAAACAGAAGGCTTTTTATCACAGGACAAGAAATCAGCCCTCAAAAACTTAAGCGGCAGAAAATATTTTTTTGAAAAAATCCCTAAGCCCCGGGGTCACAATTTCAGCAAAAATCTGACTTTTGGCAATTCACTCAAAAATGGTACCAAAAGCTTGAAAATGCTCCCCTGAAAGGTTTGGCACTCGAAACGGAAGGTTTTTTATCACAGGAAAATAAATCAGCCCTCAAAAACTTAAACGGCAGAAAATATTTTTTTGAAAAAATCCCTAAGCCCCGGGGTCACAATTTCAGCAAAAATCTGACTTTTGGCAATTCACTCAAAAATGGTGCCACCCGGTTGCAAATGCTCCCCTGAAAGCTTTGGTGATGGAAACAGAAGGCTTTTTATCACAGGACAAGAAATCAGCCCTCAAAAACTTAACCGGCAGAAAATATTTTTTTGAAAAAATCCCTGAGCCCCTGGGTCACAATTTCAGCAAAAATCTGACTTTTGGCAATTCACTCAAAAACGATGCCAAAAGCTTGAAAATGCTCTACTTAAAGCTTTGGCGATGGAAACAGAAGGCTCTTTATCACAGGACAAGAAATCAGCCCTCAACAACTTAGGCGGCGGAAAATATTTTGTTGAAAAAATCCCTAAGCCCCGGGGTCACAATTTCAGCAAAAATCTGACTTTTGGCAATTCACTCAAAAATGGTACCAAAAGCTTGAAAATGCTCTCCTAAAAGGTTTGGCACTCGAAACGGAAGGCTTTTTATAACAGGAAAATAAATCAGCCCTCAAAAACTTAAACGGCAGAAAATATTTTTTTGAAAAAATCCCTAAGCCCCGGGGTCACAATTTCAGCAAAAATCTGACTTTTGGCAATTCACTCAAAAATGGTGCCAACCGGTTGCAAATGCTCCCCTGAAAGCTTTGGCGATGGAAACAGAAGGCTTTTTATCACAGGACAAGAAATCAGCCCTCAAAAACTTAACCGGCAGAAAATATTTTTTTGAAAAAATCCATAAGCCCCGGGGTCACAATTTCAGCAAAAATCTGACTTTTGGCAATTCACTCAAAAATGGTGCCAACCGGTTGCAAATGCTCCCCTGAAAGGTTTTGCACTCGAAACAGAAGGCTTTTTATCATAGGACAAGAAATCAGCCCTCAAAAACTTAACCGGCAGAAAATATTTTGTTGAAAAAATCCCTAAGCCCCAGGGTCACAATTTCAGCAAAAATCTGACTTTTCGCAATTCACTCAAAAATGGTGCCAACCGGTTGCAAATGCTCCCCTGAAAGGTTTGGCACTCAAAACAGAAGGCTTTTTATCATAGGACAAGAAATCAGCCCTCAAAAACATAAACGGCAGAAAATATTTTTTTGAAAAAATCCCTAAGCCCAGGGGTCACAATTTCAGCAAAAATCTGACTTTTGGCAATTCACTCAAAAATGGTGCCAACCGGTTGCAAATGCTCCCCTGAAAGCTTTGGTGATGGAAACAGAAGGCTTTTTATCACAGGACAAGAAATCAGCCCTCAAAAACTTAAGCGGCAGAAAATATTTTTTTGAAAAAATCCCTAAGCCCAGGGGTCACAATTTCAGCAAAAATCTGACTTTTGGCAATTCACTCAAAAATGGTGCCAATCGGTTGCAAATGCTCCCCTGAAAGCTTTGGTGATGGAAACAGAAGGCTTTTTATCACAGGACAAGAAATCAGCCCTCAAAAACTTAAGCGGCAGAAAATATTTTTTTGAAAAAATCCCTAAACCCCGGGGTCACAATTTCAGCAAAAATCTGACTTTTGGCAACTCACTCAAAAATGGTGCCAAAAGCTTGAAAATGCTCCCCTGAAAGGTTTGGCACTCGAAACAGAAGGCTTTCTATCACAGGACAAGAAATCAGCCCTCAAAAACTTAACCGGCAGAAAATATTTTTTTGAAAAAATCCCTAAGCCTCGGGGTCACAATTTCAGCAAAAATCTGACTTTTGGCAATTCACTCAAAAATGGTGCCAAAAGCTTGAAAATGCTCCCCTGAAAGCTTTGGCGATGGAAACAGAAGGCTTTTTATCACAGGACAAGAAATCAGCCCTCAACAACTTAAGCGGCAGAAAATATTTTTTTGAAAAAATCCCTAAACCCAGGGGTCACAATTTCAGCAAAAATCTGACTTTTGGCAATTCACTCAAAAATGGTGCCAAAAGCTTGAAAATGCTCCCCTGAATGCTTTGGCGATGGAAACAGAAGGGTTTTTATCACAGGACAAGAAATCAGCCCTCAACAACTTAAGTGGCAGAAAATATTTTTTTGAAAAAATCCCTAAACCCCGGGGTCACAATTTCAGCAAACATCTGACTTTTTGCAATTCACTCAAAAACGATGCCAAAAGCTTGAAAATGCTCCCCTGAAAGGTTTGGCACTCGAAACAGAAGGCTTTTTATCACAGGACAAGAAATCAGCCCTCAAAAACTTAAGCGGCAGAAAATATTTTTTTGAAAAAATCCCTAAGCCCCGGGGTCACAATTTCAGCAAAAATCTGACTTTTGGCAATTCACTCAAAAATGGTACCAAAAGCTTGAAAATGCTCCCCTGAAAGGTTTGGCACTCGAAACGGAAGGCTTTTTATCACAGGAAAATAAATCAGCCCTCAAAAACTTAAATGGCAGAAAATATTTTTTTGAAAAAATCCCTAAGCCCCGGGGTCACAATTTCAGCAAAAATCTGACTTTTGGCAACTCACTCAAAAATGGTGCCAAAAGCTTGAAAATGCTCCCCTGAAAGGTTTGGCACTCGAAACAGAAGGCTTTTTATCACAGGACAAGAAATCAGCCCTCAAAAACTTAAGCGGCAGAAAATATTTTTTTGAAAAAATCACTAAACCCCGGGGTCACAATTTCAGCAAAAATCTGACTTTTGGCAACTCACTCAAAAATGGTGCCAAAAGCTTGAAAATGCTCCCCTGAAAGGTTTGGCACTCGAAACAGAAGGCTTTTTATCACAGGACAAGAAATCAGCCCTCAAAAACTTAAGCGGCAGAAAATATTTTTTTGAAAAAATCCCTAAGCCCCGGGGTCACAATTTCAGCAAAAATCTGACTTTTGGCAATTCACTCAAAAATGGTACCAAAAGCTTGAAAATGCTCCCCTGAAAGGTTTGGCACTCGAAACGGAAGGCTTTTTATCACAGGAAAATAAATCAGCCCTCAAAAACTTAAACGGCAGAAAATATTTTTTTGAAAAAATCCCTAAGCCCCGGGGTCACAATTTCAGCAAAAATCTGACTTTTGGCAATTCACTCAAAAATTGTGCCACCCGGTTGCAAATGCTCCCCTGAAAGCTTTGGTGATGGAAACAGAAGGCTTTTTATCACAGGACAAGAAATCAGCCCTCAAAAACTTAACCGGCAGAAAATATTTTTTTGAAAAAATCCCTATCAAAAATTGTACCAAAAGCTTGAAAATGCTCTCCTAAAAGGTTTGGCACTCGAAACGGAAGGCTTTTTATCACAGGAAAATAAATCAGCCCTCAAAAACTTAACCGGGGGGAAAAGATTTTTTGGAAAAAATTGCTAAGCCCCAGGGACAGAATTTCAGGAAAAAACTCACTTTTGGCAATTCAATCAAACATTGTGCCGTACGGTTACAAATGCTCCCCTGAAATGTTTGGCGGTGGAAATAGAAGACTTTTTATCACAGGGCAAGAAATAAGCCCTCGAAAACTATTCGGAGAAAATTTGTTTTTTTGAAAAGATCCACAATTTCAGAAAAAATCTGACTTTTGTCAATTCACTCAAAAACGATGCCAAAAGCTCGAAAATGCTCTCCTTAAAGCTTTGGCGATGGAAACAGAAGGCTTTTTATCACAGGACAAGAAATCAGCCCTCAAAAACTTAACCGGCAGAAAATATTTTTTTGAAAAAATCCCTAAGCCCCGGGGTCACAATTTCAGCAAAAATCTGACTTTTGGCAATTCACTCAAAAATGGTGCCACCCGGTTGCAAATGCTCCCCTGAAAGCTTTGGTGATGGAAACAGAAGGCTTTTTATCACAGGACAAGAAATCAGCCCTCAAAAACTTAACCGGCAGAAAATATTTTTTTGAAAAAATCCCTGAGCCCCTGGGTCACAATTTCAGCAAAAATCTGACTTTTGGCAATTCACTCAAAAACGATGCCAAAAGCTTGAAAATGCTCTACTTAAAGCTTTGGCGATGGAAACAGAAGGCTCTTTATCACAGGACAAGAAATCAGCCCTCAACAACTTAGGCGGCGGAAAATATTTTGTTGAAAAAATCCCTAAGCCCCGGGGTCACAATTTCAGCAAAAATCTGACTTTTGGCAATTCACTCAAAAATGGTACCAAAAGCTTGAAAATGCTCTCCTAAAAGGTTTGGCACTCGAAACGGAAGGCTTTTTATAACAGGAAAATAAATCAGCCCTCAAAAACTTAAACGGCAGAAAATATTTTTTTGAAAAAATCCCTAAGCCCCGGGGTCACAATTTCAGCAAAAATCTGACTTTTGGCAATTCACTCAAAAATGGTGCCAAGCGGTTGCAAATGCTCCCCTGAAAGCTTTGGCGATGGAAACAGAAGGCTTTTTATCACAGGACAAGAAATCAGCCCTCAAAAACTTAACCGGCAGAAAATATTTTTTTGAAAAAATCCATAAGCCCCGGGGTCACAATTTCAGCAAAAATCTGACTTTTGGCAATTCACTCAAAAATGGTGCCAACCGGTTGCAAATGCTCCCCTGAAAGGTTTTGCACTCGAAACAGAAGGCTTTTTATCATAGGACAAGAAATCAGCCCTCAAAAACTTAACCGGCAGAAAATATTTTGTTGAAAAAATCCCTAAGCCCCAGGGTCACAATTTCAGCAAAAATCTGACTTTTCGCAATTCACTCAAAAATGGTGCCAACCGGTTGCAAATGCTCCCCTGAAAGGTTTGGCACTCAAAACAGAAGGCTTTTTATCATAGGACAAGAAATCAGCCCTCAAAAACTTAAACGGCAGAAAATATTTTTTTGAAAAAATCCCTAAGCCCAGGGGTCACAATTTCAGCAAAAATCTGACTTTTGGCAATTCACTCAAAAATGGTGCCAACCGGTTGCAAATGCTCCCCTGAAAGCTTTGGTGATGGAAACAGAAGGCTTTTTATCACAGGACAAGAAATCAGCCCTCAAAAACTTAAGCGGCAGAAAATATTTTTTTGAAAAAATCCCTAAGCCCAGGGGTCACAATTTCAGCAAAAATCTGACTTTTGGCAATTCACTCAAAAATGGTGCCAACCGGTTGCAAATGCTCCCCTGAAAGCTTTGGTGATGGAAACAGAAGGCTTTTTATCACAGGACAAGAAATCAGCCCTCAAAAACTTAACCGGCAGAAAATATTTTTTTGAAAAAATCCCTGAGCCCCTGGGTCACAATTTCAGCAAAAATCTGACTTTTGGCAATTCACTCAAAAACGATGCCAAAAGCTTGAAAATGCTCTACTTAAAGCTTTGGCGATGGAAACAGAAGGCTCTTTATCACAGGACAAGAAATCAGCCCTCAACAACTTAGGCGGCGGAAAATATTTTGTTGAAAAAATCCCTAAGCCCCGGGGTCACAATTTCAGCAAAAATCTGACTTTTGGCAATTCACTCAAAAATGGTACCAAAAGCTTGAAAATGCTCTCCTAAAAGGTTTGGCATTCGAAACGGAAGGCTTTTTATAACAGGAAAATAATTCAGCCCTCAAAAACTTAAACGGCAGAAATATTTTTTTGAAAAAATCCCTAAGCCCCGGGGTCACAATTTCAGCAAAAATCTGACTTTTGGCAATTCACTCAAAAATGGTGCCAACCGGTTGCAAATGCTCCCCTGAAAGCTTTGGCGATGGAAACAGAAGGCTTTTTATCACAGGACAAGAAATCAGCCCTCAAAAACTTAACCGGCAGAAAATATTTTTTTGAAAAAATCCCTAAGCCTCGGGGTCACAATTTCAGCAAAAATCTGACTTTTGGCAATTCACTCAAAAATGGTGCCAAAAGCTTGAAAATGCTCTCCTAAAAGGTTTGGCACTCGAAACGGAAGGGTTTTTATCACAGGACAAGAAATCAGCCCTCAACAACTTAAGCGGCAGAAAATATTTTTTTGAAAAAATCCCTAAACCCAGGGGTCACAATTTCAGCAAAAATCTGACTTTTGGCAATTCACTCAAAAATGGTGCCAAAAGCTTGAAAATGCTCCCCTGAATGCTTTGGCGATGGAAACAGAAGGGTTTTTATCACAGGACAAGAAATCAGCCCTCAACAACTTAAGTGGCAGAAAATATTTTTTTGAAAAAATCCCTAAGCCCCGGGGTCACAATTTCAGCAAAAATCTGACTTTTGGCAATTCACTCAAAAATGGTGCCTACCGGTTGCAAATGCTCCCCTGAAAGCTTTGGCGATGGAAACAGAAGTCTTTTTATCACAGGAAAAGAAATAAGCCCTCAAAAACTTAACCGGCAGAAAATATTTTTTTGAAAAAATCCCTAAGGCCCGGGGTCACAATTTCAGCAAAAATCTGACTTTTGGCAATTCACTCAAAAATGGTGCCAAAAGCTTGAAAATGCTCCCCTGAAAGGTTTGGCACTCGAAACGGAAGGCTTTTTATCACAGGAAAATAAATCAGCCCTCAAAAACTTAAATGGCAGAAAATATTTTTTTGAAAAAATCCCTAAGCCCCGGGGTCACAATTTCAGCAAAAATCTGACTTTTTGCAATTCACTCAAAAACGATGCCAAAAGCTTGAAAATGCTCCCCTGAAAGGTTTGGCACTCGAAACAGAAGGCTTTTTATCACAGGACAAGAAATCAGCCCTCAAAAACTTAAGCGGCAGAAAATATTTTTTTGAAAAAATCCCTAAGCCCCGGGGTCACAATTTCAGCAAAAATCTGACTTTTGGCAATTCACTCAAAAATGGTACCAAAAGCTTGAAAATGCTCCCCTGAAAGGTTTGGCACTCGAAACAGAAGGCTTTTTATCACAGGACAAGAAATCAGCCCTCAAAAACTTAAGCGGCAGAAAATATTTTTTTGAAAAAATCACTAAACCCCGGGGTCACAATTTCAGCAAAAATCTGACTTTTGGCAACTCACTCAAAAATGGTGCCAAAAGCTTGAAAATGCTCCCCTGAAAGGTTTGGCACTCGAAACAGAAGGCTTTTTATCACAGGACAAGAAATCAGCCCTCAAAAACTTAACCGGCAGAAAATATTTTTTTGAAAAAATCCCTAAGCCTCGGGGTCACAATTTCAGCAAAAATCTGACTTTTGGCAATTCACTCAAAAATGGTGCCAAAAGCTTGAAAATGCTCCCCTGAAAGCTTTGGCGATGGAAACAGAAGGGTTTTTATCACAGGACAAGAAATCAGCCCTCAACAACTTAAGCGGCAGAAAATATTTTTTTGAAAAAATCCCTAAACCCAGGGGTCACAATTTCAGCAAAAATCTGACTTTTGGCAATTCACTCAAAAATGGTGCCAAAAGCTTGAAAATGCTCCCCTGAATGCTTTGGCGATGGAAACAGAAGCGTTTTTATCACAGGACTAGAAATCAGCCCTCAACAACTTAAGCGGCAGAAAATATTTTTTTGAAAAAATCCCTAAACCCCGGGGTCACAATTTCAGCAAAAATCTGACTTTTTGCAATTCACTCAAAAACGATGCCAAAAGCTTGAAAATGCTCCCATGAAAGGTTTGGCACTCGAAACAGAAGGCTTTTTATCACAGGACAAGAAATCAGCCCTCAAAAACTTAAGCGGCAGAAAATATTTTTTTGAAAAAATCCCTAAGCCCAGGGGTCACAATTTCAGCAAAAATCTGACTTTTGGCAATTCACTCAAAAATGGTGCCAACCGGTTGCAAATGCTCCCCTGAAAGCTTTGGTGATGGAAACAGAAGGCTTTTTTATCACAGGACAAGAAATCAGCCCTCAAAAACTTAAGCGGCAGAAAATATTTTTTTGAAAAAATCCCTAAGCCCCGGGGTCACAATTTCAGCAAAAATCTGACTTTTGGCAATTCACTCAAAAATGGTGCCAACCGGTTGCAAATGCTCCCCTGAAAGCTTTGGTGATGGAAACAGAAGGCTTTTTATCACAGGACAAGAAATCAGCCCTCAAAAACTTAACCGGCAGAAAATATTTTTTTGAAAAAATCCCTGAGCCCCTGGGTCACAATTTCAGCAAAAATCTGACTTTTGGCAATTCCCTCAAAAACGATGCCAAAAGCTTGAAAATGCTCTACTTAAAGCTTTGGCGATGGAAACAGAAGGCTCTTTATCACAGGACAAGAAATCAGCCCTCAACAACTTAGGCGGCGGAAAATATTTTGTTGAAAAAATCCCTAAGCCCCGGGGTCACAATTTCAGCAAAAATCTGACTTTTGGCAATTCACTCAAAAATGGTACCAAAAGCTTGAAAATGCTCTCCTAAAAGGTTTGGCACTCGAAACGGAAGGCTTTTTATAACAGGAAAATAAATCAGCCCTCAAAAACTTAAACGGCAGAAAATATTTTTTTGAAAAAATCCCTAAGCCCCGGGGTCACAATTTCAGCAAAAATCTGACTTTTGGCAATTCACTCAAAAATGGTGCCAACCGGTTGCAAATGCTCCCCTGAAAGCTTTGGCGATGGAAACAGAAGGCTTTTTATCACAGGACAAGAAATCAGCCCTCAAAAACTTAACCGGCAGAAAATATTTTTTTGAAAAAATCCATAAGCCCCGGGGTCACAATTTCAGCAAAAATCTGACTTTTGGCAATTCACTCAAAAATGGTGCCAACCGGTTGCAAATGCTCCCCTGAAAGGTTTTGCACTCGAAACAGAAGGCTTTTTATCATAGGACAAGAAATCAGCCCTCAAAAACTTAACCGGCAGAAAATATTTTTTTGAAAAAATCCCTAAGCCCAGGGGTCACAATTTCAGCAAAAATCTGACTTTTGGCAATTCACTCAAAAATGGTGCCAACCGGTTGCAAATGCTCCCCTGAAAGCTTTGGTGATGGAAACAGAAGGCTTTTTTATCACAGGACAAGAAATCAGCCCTCAAAAACTTAAGCGGCAGAAAATATTTTTTTGAAAAAATCCCTAAGCCCCGGGGTCACAATTTCAGCAAAAATCTGACTTTTGGCAATTCACTCAAAAATGGTGCCAACCGGTTGCAAATGCTCCCCTGAAAGCTTTGGTGATGGAAACAGAAGGCTTTTTATCACAGGACAAGAAATTGTGGGAATGTTCTGGGATGCAGGAGAGGATATATTGACTAATTATATCCTTATCCAACTTGTGCTAACAAGTTCCCAAAATATCAGCAGAGTTTATATACATTCCCCTTTAAGTACGCAACGGTAACGTGTGCACAGGTTCGCTAGAACCTCTATAATAATTACTCTGGTAATTTCCCCTTTGTTCCCTCTTAAAATACAAGACACAACACAGTCTTTATAAAAGTATAAAAGAGTTTACTCACAATCTGTTCACAATATGATCCCAGACGGCAGACAGGCTTAAAAAGGTAAAATACACTTAGAATCTATCTTATAGGAAGATAGGCCTCTCCTCTCTTGGCTGAGAGCCAAGAGGGCATCCTGCTTCTTCGAAAGGTGATGGCAGAGAGAGAGAGATGGCTGCCTGCCCTGTGCTTTTTTCATTTACCTGCACAGGTGAGGCCACACCCACCTCTGGTCACATGTGGAGGAAGTCCGTCCCCAGGAAGTTTACCTGCTTGCTGGACAGACATCCCTCTCCATGTTTCTAACATGTACACTCTAGGAATGTTGTCATTGACTGCTCCTGTGTTTACATCCCACATACCCCTTCTCAGGCAATACAACATATACAAAACATAAACAACTTTATTCAACCACCCAGAGTCCCAGCTTGACACGTAGATTCTGGAAACTCTCTCTTGGTAGGGGTTTCGTCAGGATGTCAGCAGTCATCTCTTGGGTGCTGCAGTAGGATAGCTCCACAAGTCCATCCTGGATCATCTGGCGTATGTAGTGGTATTTAACCCCAATGTGTTTTGTTCTGGCCAGGAACTTCTCACTCTGCGTCAGCTTCAGGCAACTTTGATTGTCCTCTAGCAAGCTGACAGGCCCTTTTCTCACCAACCCAAAGTCCTTTATGAGTTGATCAAGCCAGGCGATCTCTCTGCAGGCTTCTGTTGCTGCAACGTATTCTGATTCTGTGGAAGATAATGCTACACAGCTCTGTTTATAACTGCCCCATGAAACAGGTCCATCCCCAAACATAAAAACATGACCACTTGTTGATTTATAATCAGCATTATCCCCAGCCCAATCAGCATCAGTATACCCAACCAACTTAGGGTCTCTGACGGCTGGTAACCTTAATTTACAATTCATGGTACCCTTCAAATATCGCACCACCCTCTTTACACCTGCCCAATCATGCTCAGTGGGAGAGTTCACTTTTCTGCTAAGAATCCCCACAGCATTAGCTAAGTCAGGTCTACATGTGGTAACTAAATACAAAAGTTTACCAATCGCCGACCTGTAGTCATTGTTGTCTGGCAACTGCTTCGAATCCTGCTGATTCTTCAGGAAGTCAGTAGCCATCGGTGTAGCAACTGGATGTGCGTCTTGCATCTGCATGTGCTCAACTAGCTCGTGGATCTTCTGTCTTTGGCTGAGAAGAAATGAGCCGTCCTCTTCTCTTTCCACCTGGACCCCGAGGTAGTACTGAACATCTCCTAGCTCCTTGACCTCCACCTCCTTGCTAAGGTGTTTTACTATCTGTGTATAGTCTTTCTCACTTGCTGTGGCAATAATCAGGTCATCAACAAATGCTAGGATATATGAGAATTGTCCATTATTTGACTTACTGTACAAGCACTTGTCAGCGTCGCCTTGCTTGTACCCAAGTTGCGTCAGCATTTTATGCAACTTCTGGTTCCAGGCTCTGGCAGCCTGTTTGAGTCCATAAAGTCCTTTCTGCAGTTTGCACACTAGATGTGCCTCATGTGGTTTTATAAAACCCTTGGGCTGCTTCATGTAAATTTCTTCTGAAATCTGCCCATGTAGAAAAGCGGTAGCAATGTCTATGTGTTTCACCCTCATTTTCTTGGAGGCTGCAATGCTTAAAAGCATTCTTACGCTGCTGTACCTCACAGTTGGTGCAAAAACTTCATCATAGTCTTCACCAAAACGCTGTGAAAATCCCTGTGCCACAAGTCTAGCTTTGTAGCGCTGCACTTCTCCTTCTGACCCCTTCTTAACCTTGAAAACCCATTTACTGCCAATGGCCTTCTTACCGGGAGGCAGCTCAGTGAGTGTCCAGGTCTTGTTCTGATGCAGTGCATCCATCTCCTCCTGCGCGGCCTTCCTCCAGAGACTGGCTTCTGCAGCTGGCATCTCCTGTATCTCTTCCCAAGTGGAAGGTTCCTGTGGAAACGCCGACCCTGCAAGGTAGGAAAACCATACTGGTGGGACACCTTTGTTGGTTCTGGATGAGCGTCTGACTTCTGGTTCTCCGACCACATCAGCTTCTTCATCCTCCTCCAACGCAGGCATGTCCCCATCTGAGTCCTCATCTTCGTCTCTGGTGCCGCCAGGGTTCTGGTTCTCTGCGTCCTCTGGTGCGTCGCCTGTGGGGGGCGCTGTAACACTTGAAGGCAGATAATTACTTTGTGGGGTCTCAAAAGGGAAATATACAAACTCTTGAGTCCTTTCTGACTCATCTGAAGAATCCACAACAGTATTCTTAGTGTCTACTTTTCCATATTCATCAAAATAAACCGCATGGTATGCATTTGTCTTACCAGTTTGTAAGTCCATAATTCTGTATCCTTTGCCTCCAGAAGCATATCCCACAAGGATACCTGCTTTTGCCCTGGAGTCAAGCTTGTGTCTGTGTTCCTTGGGCACGTGGAAGTAACACGGACTTCCAAACACACGTATGTGCGACAGATTGGGAGCTTTCCCATGCCAAAGTTCAAATGGTGTGCGCTCTGCACCTTTAGTTGGCAGTCTATTCTGCAAATAGACCGACGTGTACACTCCTTCGGCCCACAGCTTGTGTGGCAAACGTGCATCCTTTAGCATGCACCTTGTCATGTCCATAATGGACCTAAACTTTCTCTCAGCTATGGCATTCTGCTGTGGTGTGTAAGGAATTGTGGTTACGTGTGCAATTCCTTCTTTGGCCAGGAGAGCCTGCATTTCATTTGAGCAGTACTCACCTCCATTGTCGCTCATTAACACAGCTGGAGCTCTCTGGAATTTATTCTTGACCATGGCAATGTATTCCTGGAGCTTGTCCACTGTCTCACTCTTCTCTTTGAGGAAATATACAACACAAAATCTTGAAAAGTCATCCAGAAATATTAAAATATATCTATTCTTTCCCAGTGAGGGAACATTCATGGGTCCACATATGTCAGTGTGCACTATGTCAAGCACTTTGTTGCTTCTTTGCTCTGCACAACGTGGAAATGAAGGTTTTATAGCCTTCTCAGTAATACAGCTTATGCACTTTGCTGGAGCTTTGTTGCTCTGCTTTACCTGCAAACCTCTTACAAGATTTCTTTTCTGTAGATCCAGAATGACGCTGGTGTCCCTGTGTCCTAGCCTTCTGTGCCATAGGTCCAGATCTGCTTCATCCTTCTGGCTGGAATGTGCCACTTTTGCAGACTGGTTCTCTGAAAGATCAAGCTCATATACACCATTTATTAGCTTTGCTTGAGCAAACACTTTGCCATTTCTAGTCACTTTACATTCTCCATTTCCAAATGTGATCTGGAAACCTTTCTTGTCCAAAGTGGACACGCTGATTAAATTGCAGCTCAGCTCTGGAACATACAAAACTCTAGAGATTGTGTTCTCAATGCATTCATTGTTTATATTGCATTTCAGGCTCATGGAACCTGCACCTGTTGCTTTAACAATGTTGCCATCTGCAATCTCAATTTCAGATCCTTCTTCTTCATTTATTTCATTAATCTCATTAAAATAGTCCTTTTTATATGAAAAATGCGAGCTCGCTCCTGAATCAATTATCCATTTATTACGTTTATTTTCACGATTCTGGACAGCTAAGTTCCTTTCTTGCAGTAACCATGTGCATTCACATTTCCCCTTCTTTTCCCCTTTTGGCTGAAAGGGGTGGGGTTTCTTTGCCTTAGGAGCTCTGCAGTTCTTTGCAATGTGTCCTTCTTTGTTACAATTAAAGCAAATCACTTTCTTAGGCATCTCTTTGGACTTTGTACATTGCCTAGATGCATAACTGCTGTCCTTGCTTCTAGCATTTCTCACTGGAGATTCAGCTCTATCTCTGCATTCTTCCTTTAAATAACCAATCAAGTCTTTAAAAGTCAGACCTTGTCTATGAGCCATCAAACTTACAAATGCGCTAAAGCGTGGTCCAAGTGATGATAACAAAAATGCTATCTTTGTATCCTCATCAAAAGCTTTGGGAGTCAGATCAATTCTTTGAATAATCTCAGTAAACTTGTTGATGTGCTCTGTGAATTCCTCTTTTGAATTCATTCTCAATCTGGTTAATTTACACATCAAGTTTCTGAAGCTGTTTATGCTAGATTCTCCATACACGCGCTCAATATCTCTTAAGATTTGAGATGCATCATCTGTACTATTTATTAATGATAGCTGCTCATCACGAAGTCCACTCAAAATTATGTGTCTAGCTTCGCTGTTCATGCGTTTCCAAGCACTTATCTTGGCTAAATCTCCCTCAGTCGATCCCGTGGGTTGAGGTTTTAAAGCTTCCAAAATATGCTTATAATCTAAACATGCTATCAAGCGCTGCTTCCAGTGTATGAAATTGTACTCATTCAGCACAGGCATTCCTAGCTTTGCATCACTATCAAAAGCTGCTCTAGCCATCTTAAAATCCAAAATTTGAAAATTCTTCAAAATTTCAAAAATTTCTCAAAATTTTAAAATCAAAATCTCAAAAATCTCAAAATACAAAACAATTCTTCACTGCCTTGGGTCACTGTGAACTCTGAGGGAAGGGGGGGGGGTTGCTCAATCCCCACTGCACAATGGAACAAAGGACCATGTGCTTACCAGGAAGTTAACTCAGAAAAATACTACTCAACTCAAAATCACAATCCAATGCAATCCTTCAAAAATACGCAGAAATATGCAATACTGGGCCCACTAACCCTTTGTGGGAATGTTCTGGGATGCAGGAGAGGATATATTGACTAATTATATCCTTATCCAACTTGTGCTAACAAGTTCCCAAAATATCAGCAGAGTTTATATACATTCCCCTTTAAGTACGCAACGGTAACGTGTGCACAGGTTCGCTAGAACCTCTATAATAATTACTCTGGTAATTTCCCCTTTGTTCCCTCTTAAAATACAAGACACAACACAGTCTTTATAAAAGTATAAAAGAGTTTACTCACAATCTGTTCACAATATGATCCCAGACGGCAGACAGGCTTAAAAAGGTAAAATACACTTAGAATCTATCTTATAGGAAGATAGGCCTCTCCTCTCTTGGCTGAGAGCCAAGAGGGCATCCTGCTTCTTCGAAAGGTGATGGCAGAGAGAGAGAGATGGCTGCCTGCCCTGTGCTTTTTTCATTTACCTGCACAGGTGAGGCCACACCCACCTCTGGTCACATGTGGAGGAAGTCCGTCCCCAGGAAGTTTACCTGCTTGCTGGACAGACATCCCTCTCCATGTTTCTAACATGTACACTCTAGGAATGTTGTCATTGACTGCTCCTGTGTTTACATCCCACAGAAATCAGCCCTCAAAAACTTAACCGGCAGAAAATATTTTTTTGAAAAAATCCCTGAGCCCCTGGGTCACAATTTCAGCAAAAATCTGACTTTTGGCAATTCCCTCAAAAACGATGCCAAAAGCTTGAAAATGCTCTACTTAAAGCTTTGGCGATGGAAACAGAAGGCTCTTTATCACAGGACAAGAAATCAGCCCTCAACAACTTAGGCGGCGGAAAATATTTTGTTGAAAAAATCCCTAAGCCCCGGGGTCACAATTTCAGCAAAAATCTGACTTTTGGCAATTCACTCAAAAATGGTACCAAAAGCTTGAAAATGCTCTCCTAAAAGGTTTGGCACTCGAAACGGAAGGCTTTTTATAACAGGAAAATAAATCAGCCCTCAAAAACTTAACCGGCTGAAAATATTTTTTTGAAAAAATCCATAAGCCCCGGGGTCACAATTTCAGCAAAAATCTGACTTTTGGCAATTCACTCAAAAATGGTGCCAACCGGTTGCAAATGCTCCCCTGAAAGGTTTTGCACTCGAAACAGAAGGCTTTTTATCATAGGACAAGAAATCAGCCCTCAAAAACTTAACCGGCAGAAAATATTTTGTTGAAAAAATCCCTAAGCCCCAGGGTCACAATTTCAGCAAAAATCTGACTTTTCGCAATTCACTCAAAAATGGTGCCAACCGGTTGCAAATGCTCCCCTGAAAGGTTTGGCACTCAAAACAGAAGGCTTTTTATCATAGGACAAGAAATCAGCCCTCAAAAACTTAAATGGCAGAAAATATTTTTTTGAAAAAATCCCTAAGCCCCGGGGTCACAATTTCAGCAAAAATCTGAGTTTTGGCAATTCACTCAAAAATGGTGCCAAAAGCTTGAAAATGCTCCCCTGAAAGCTTTGGCGATGGAAACAGAAGGGTTTTTATCACAGGACAAGAAATCAGCCCTCAACAACTTAAGCGGCAGAAAATATTTTTTTGAAAAAATCCCTAAGCCCAGGGGTCACAATTTCAGCAAAAATCTGACTTTTGGCAATTCACTCAAAAATGGTGCCAAAAGCTTGAAAATGCTCCCCTGAAAGCTTTGGCGATGGAAACAGAAGGGTTTTTATCACAGGACAAGAAATCAGCCCTCAACAACTTAAGCGGCAGAAAATATTTTTTTGAAAAAATCCCTAAGCCCAGGGGTCACAATTTCAGCAAAAATCTGACTTTTGGCAATTCACTCAAAAACGATGCCAAAAGCTTGAAAATGCTCTACTTAAAGCTTTGGCGATGGAAACAGAAGGCTCTTTATCACAGGACAAGAAATCAGCCCTCAACAACTTAGGCGGCGGAAAATATTTTGTTGAAAAAATCCCTAAGCCCCGGGGTCACAATTTCAGGAAAAATCTGACTTTTGGCAATTCACTCAAAAATGGTACCAAAAGCTTGAAAATGCTCTCCTAAAAGGTTTGGCACTCGAAACGGAAGGCTTTTTATAACAGGAAAATAAATCAGCCCTCAAAAACTTAAACGGCAGAAAATATTTTTTTGAAAAAATCCCTAAGCCCCGGGGTCACAATTTCAGCAAAAATCTGACTTTTGGCAATTCACTCAAAAATGGTGCCAAAAGCTTGAAAATGCTCCCCTGAAAGCTTTGGCGATGGAAACAGAAGGCTTTTTATCACAGGACAAGAAATCAGCCCTCAAAAACTTAACCGGCAGAACATATTTTTTTGAAAAAATCCCTAAGCCCCGGGGCCACAATTTCAACAAAAATCTGACTTTTGGCAATTCACTCAAAAATGGTGCCAACCGGTTGCAAATGCACCCCTGAAAGCTTTGGCGATGGAAACAGAAGTGTTTTTATCACAGGACAAGAAATCAGCCCTCAAAAACTTAAGCGGCAGAAAATATTTTTTTGAAAAAATCCCTAAGACCCGGGGTCACAATTTCAGCAAAAATCTGACTTTTGGCAATTCACTCAAAAACGATGCCAAAAGCTTGAAAATGCTCTACTTAAAGCTTTGGCGATGGAAACAGAAGGCTCTTTATCACAGGACAAGAAATCAGCCCTCAACAACTTAGGCGGCGGAAAATATTTTGTTGAAAAAATCCTAAGCCCCGGGGTCACAATTTCAGCAAAAATCTGACTTTCGGCAATTCACTCAAAAACGGTGCCAACCGGTTGCAAATGCACCCCTGAAAGCTTTGGCGATGGAAACAGAAGTGTTTTTATCACAGGACAAGAAATCAGCCCTCAAAAAAATAACCGGCAGAAAATATTTTTTTGAAAAAATCCCTAAGCCCCGGGGTCACAATTTCAGCAAAAATCTGACTTTTGGCAATTCACTCAAAAATGGTGCCAACCGGTTGCAAATGCTCCCCTGAAAGCTTTGGCGATGGAACCTGAAGGCTTTTTATCACAGGACAAGAAATCAGCCCTCAAAAACTTAACCGGCAGAAAATATTTTTTTGAAAAAATCCCTAAGCCCCGGGGTCACAATTTCAGCAAAAATCTGACTTTTGGCAATTCACTCAAAAATGGTGCCAACCGGTTGCAAATGCTCCCCTGAAAGTTTTGGCGATGGAATCAGAAGGCTTTTTATCACAGGACAAGAAATCAGCCCTCAAAAACTTAACCGGCAGAAAATATTTTTTTGAAAAAATCCCTAAGCCCCGGGGTCACAATTTCATCAAAAATCTGACTTTTCGCAATTCACTCAAAAATGGTACCAAAAGCTTGAAAATGCTCTCCTAAAAGGTTTGGCACTCGAAACGGAAGGCTTTTTATCACAGGAAAATAAATCAGCCCTCAAAAACTTAAGCGGCGCAAAATATTTTTTTGAAAAAATCCCTAAGCCGCGGGGTCACAATTTCAGCAAAAATCTGACTTTTGGCAATTCACTCAAAAATGGTGCCAACCGGTTGCAAATGCTCCCCTGAAAGTTTTGGCGATGGAATCAGAAGGCTTTTTATCACAGGACAAGAAATCAGCCCTCAAAAACTTAACCGGCAGAAAATATTTTTTTGAAAAAATCCCTAAGCCCCGGGGTCACAATTTTATCAAAAATCTGACTTTTCGCAATTCACTCAAAAATGGTACCAAAAGCTTGAAAATGCTCTCCTAAAAGGTTTGGCACTCGAAACGGAAGGCTTTTTATCACAGGAAAATAAATCAGCCCTCAAAAACTTAAGCGGCGCAAAATATTTTTTTGAAAAAATCCCTAAGCCGCGGGGTCACAATTTCAGCAAAAATCTGACTTTTGGCAATTCACTCAAAAATGGTGCCAAAAGCTTGAAAATGCTCCCCTGAAAGCTTTGGCGATGGAAACAGAAGGGTTTTTATCACAGGACAAGAAATCAGCCCTCAAAAACTTAACCGGCAGAACATATATTTTTGAAAAAATCCATAAGCCCCCGGGGTCACAATTTCAGCAAAAATCTGACTTTTGGCAATTCACTCAAAAATGGTGCCAACCGGTTGCAAATGCACCCCTGAAAGCTTTGGCGATGGAAACAGAAGTGTTTTTATCACAGGACAAGAAATCAGCCCTCAAAAACTTAACCGGCAGAAAATATTTTTTTGAAAAAATCCCTAAGCCCCGGGGTCACAATTTCAGCAAAACTCTGACTTTTGGCAATTCACTCAAAAATGGTGCCAACCGGTTGCAAATGCTCCCCTTAAAGCTTTGGCGATGGAAACGGAAGGCTTTTTATCACAGGAAAATAAATCAGCCCTCAAAAACTTAACTGGCAGAAAATATTTTTTTGAAAAATCTTTAAGGCCCGGGGTCACAATTTCAACAAAAATCTGACTTTTGGCAATTCACTCAAAAATCGTGCCAACCGGTTGCAAATGCACCCCTGAAAGCTTTGGCAATGGAAACAGAAGGCTTTTTATCACAGGACAAGAAATCAGCCCTCAAAAACTTAACCGGCAGAAAATATTTTTCTGAAAAAATCCCTAAGCCCCATGGTCACAATTTCAGCAAAAATCTGACTTTTGGCAATTCACTCAAAAATGGTGCCAACCGGTTGCAAATGCATCCCTGAAAGCTTTGGCGATGGAAACAGAAGTGTTTTTATCACAGGACAAGAAATCAGCCCTCAAAAACTTAACCGGCAGAAAATATTTTTTTGAAAAAATCCCTAAGCCCCGGGGTCACAATTTCAGCAAAACTCTGACTTTTGGCAATTCACTCAAAAATGGTGCCAACCGGTTGCAAATGCTCCCCTTAAAGCTTTGGCGATGGAAACGGAAGGCTTTTTATCACAGGAAAATAAATCAGCCCTCAAAAACTTAACTGGCAGAAAATATTTTTTTGAAAAATCCCTAAGGCCCGGGGTCACAATTTCAACAAAAATCTGACTTTTGGCAAGTCACTCAAAAATCGTGCCAACCGGTTGCAAATGCACCCCTGAAAGCTTTGGCAATGGAAACAGAAGGCTTTTTATCACAGGACAAGAAATCAGCCCTCAAAAACTTAACCGGCAGAAAATATTTTTCTGAAAAAATCCCTAAGCCCCATGGTCACAATTTCAGCAAAAATCTGACTTTTGGCAATTCACTCAAAAATGGTGCCAACCGGTTGCAAATGCTCCCCTGAAAGGTTTGGCACTCGAAACAGAAGTCTTTTTATCACATGACAAGAAATCAGCCCTCAAAAACTTAACCGGCAGAAAATATTTTTCTGAAAAAATCCCTAAGCCCCGAGGTCACAATTTCAGCAAAAATCTGACTTTCGGCAATTCACTCAAAAACGGTGCCAAAAGCTTGAAAATGCTCCCCTGAAAGGTTTGGCACTCGAAACGGAAGGCTTTTTATCACAGGAAAATAAATCAGCCCTCAAAAACTTAACCGGCAGAAAATATTTTTTTGAAAAAATCCCTAAGCCCCGGGTTCACAATTTCAGCAAAAATATGACTTTTGGCAATTCACTCAAAAATGGTGCCAACCGGTTGCAAATGCACCCCTGAAAGCTTTGGCGATGGAAACAAAAGTGTTTTTATCACAGCACAAGAAATCAGCCCTCAAAAACTTAACCGGCAGGAAATATTTTTCTGAAAAAAACCCTAAGCCGCGGGGTCACAATTTAAGCAAAAATCTGACTTTTGGCAATTCACTCAAAAACGGTGCCAAAAGCTTGAAAATGCTCCCCTGAAAGCTTTGGCACTCGAAACGGAAGGCTTTTTATCACAGGACAAGAAATCAGCCCTCAAAAACTTAACCGGCAGAAAATATTTTTTTGAAAAAATCCCTAAGCCCCGGGGTCACAATTTCAGCAAAAATCTGACTTTTGGCAATTCACTCAAAAATGGTGCCAAAAGCTTGAAAATGCTCCCCTGAAAGCTTTGGCGATGGAAACAGAAGGCTTTTTATCACAGGACAAGAAATCAGGCCTCAAAAACTTAACCGGCAGAAAATATTTTTTTGAAAAAATCCCTAAGCCCCGGGGTCACAATTTCAGCAAAAATCTGACTTTTGGCAATTCACTCAAAAATGGTGCCAAAAGCTTGAAAATGCTCCCCTGAAAGCTTTGGCGATGGAAACAGAATGGTTTTTATCACAGGACAAGAAATCAGCCCTCAACAACTTAACCGGCAGAAAATATTTTTTTGAAAAAATCCCTAAGCCCAGGGGTCACAATTTCAGCAAAAATCTGACTTTTCGCAATTCACTCAAAAATGGTGCCAAGCGGTTGCAAATGCTCCCCTGAAAGCTTTGGTGATGGAAACAGAAGGCTTTTTATCACAGGACAAGAAATCAGCCCTCAAAAACTTAACCGGCAGAAAATATTTTTTTGAAAAAATCCCTAAGCCCAGGGGTCACAATTTCAGCAAAAATCTGACTTTTGGCAATTCACTCAAAAATGGTGCAAACCGGTTGCAAATGCTCCCCTGAAAGCTTTGGCGATGGAAACAGAAGGCTTTTTATCACAGGACAAGAAATCAGCCCTCAAAAACTTAACCGGCAGAAAATATTTTTTTGAAAAAATCCCTAAGCCCCGGGGTCACAATTTCATCAAAAATCTGACTTTTCACAATTCACTCAAAAATGGTACCAAAAGCTTGAAAATGCTCTCCTAAAAGGTTTGGCACTCGAAACGGAAGGCTTTTTATCACAGGAAAATAAATCAGCCCTCAGAAACTTAACCGGCTGAAAATATTTTTTTGAAAAAATCCATAAGCCCCGGGGTCACAATTTCAGCAAAAATCTGACTTTTGGCAATTCACTCAAAAATGGTGCCAACCGGTTGCAAATGCTCCCCTGAAAGGTTTTGCACTCGAAACAGAAGGCTTTTTATCATAGGACAAGAAATCAGCCCTCAAAAACTTAACCGGCAGAAAATATTTTGTTGAAAAAATCCCTAAGCCCCAGGGTCACAATTTCAGCAAAAATCTGACTTTTCGCAATTCACTCAAAAATGGTGCCAACCGGTTGCAAATGCTCCCCTGAAAGGTTTGGCACTCAAAACAGAAGGCTTTTTATCATAGGACAAGAAATCAGCCCTCAAAAACTTAAATGGCAGAAAATATTTTTTTGAAAAAATCCCTAAGCCCCGGGGTCACAATTTCAGCAAAAATCTGACTTTTGGCAATTCAATCAAAAATGGTGCCAAAAGCTTGAAAATGCTCCCCTGAAAGCTTTGGCGATGGAAACAGAAGGGTTTTTATCACAGGACAAGAAATCAGCCCTCAACAACTTAAGCGGCAGAAAATATTTTTTTGAAAAAATCCCTAAGCCCAGGGGTCACAATTTCAGCAAAAATCTGACTTTTGGCAATTCACTCAAAAATGGTGCCAACCGGTTGCAAATGCTCCCCTGAAAGCTTTGGTGATGGAAACAGAAGGCTTTTTATCACAGGACAAGAAATCAGCCCTCAAAAACTTAACCGGCAGAAAATATTTTTTTGAAAAAATCCCTAAGCCCAGGGGTCACAATTTCAGCAAAAATCTGACTTTTGGCAATTCACTCAAAAATGGTGCCAACCGGTTGCAAATGCTCCCCTGAAAGCTTTGGTGATGGAAACAGAAGGCTTTTTATCACAGGACAAGAAATCAGCCCTCAAAAACTTAAGCGGCAGAAAATATTTTTTTGAAAAAATCCCTAAGCCCCGGGGTCACAATTTCAGCAAAAATCTGACTTTTGGCAATTCACTCAAAAATGGTGCCAACCGGTTGCAAATGCTCCCCTGAAAGCTTTGGTGATGGAAACAGAAGGCTTTTTATCACAGGACAAGAAATCAGCCCTCAAAAACTTAACCGGCAGAAAATATTTTTTTGAAAAAATCCCTAAGCCCCGGGGTCACAATTTCATCAAAAATCTGACTTTTCGTAATTCACTCAAAAATTGTACCAAAAGCTTGAAAATGCTCTCCTAAAAGGTTTGGCACTCGAAACGGAAGGCTTTTTATCACAGGAAAATAAATCAGCCCTCAAAAACTTAACCGGGGGGAAAAGATTTTTTGGAAAAAATTGCTAAGCCCCGGGGACAGAATTTCAGGAAAAAACTCACTTTTGGCAATTCAATCAAACATTGTGCCGTACGGTTACAAATGCTCCCCTGAAATGTTTGGTGTTGGAAACAGAAGACATTTTATCACAGGGCAAGAAATAAGCCCTCGAAAACTATTCGGAGAAAATTTGTTTTTTGAAAAGATCCCTAAGCCCCGGGGTCACAATTTCAGCAAAAATCTGACTTTTGGCAATTCACTCAAAAATGGTGCCACCCGGTTGCAAATGCTCCCCTGAAAGCTTTGGTGATGGAAACAGAAGGCTTTTATCACAGGACAAGAAATCAGCCCTCAAAAACTTAACCGGCAGAAAATATTTTTTTGAAAAAATCCCTGAGCCCCTGGGTCACAATTTCAGCAAAAATCTGACTTTTGGCAATTCACTCAAAAACGATGCCAAAAGCTTGAAAATGTTCTACTTAAAGCTTTGGCGATGGAAACAGAAGGCTCTTTATCACAGGACAAGAAATCAGCCCTCAACAACTTAGGCGGCAGAAAATATTTTGTTGAAAAAATCCCTAAGCCCCAGGGTCACAATTTCAGCAAAAATCTGACTTTTCGCAATTCACTCAAAAATGGTGCCAACCGGTTGCAAATGCTCCCCTGAAATGTTTGGCACTCAAAACAGAAGGCTTTTTATCATAGGACAAGAAATCAGCCCTCAAAAACTTAAATGGCAGAAAATATTTTTTTGAAAAAATCCCTAAGCCCCGGGGTCACAATTTCAGCAAAAATCTGACTTTTGGCAATTCAATCAAAAATGGTGCCAAAAGCTTGAAAATGCTCCCCTGAAAGCTTTGGCGATGGAAACAGAAGGGTTTTTATCACAGGACAAGAAATCAGCCCTCAACAACTTAAGCGGCAGAAAATATTTTTTTGAAAAAATCCCTAAGCCCAGGGGTCACAATTTCAGCAAAAATCTGACTTTTGGCAATTCACTCATAAATGGTGCCAACCGGTTGCAAATGCTCCCCTGAAAGCTTTGGTGATGGAAACAGAAGGCTTTTTATCACAGGACAAGAAATCAGCCCTCAAAAACTTAACCGGCAGAAAATATTTTTTTGAAAAAATCCCTAAGCCCAGGGGTCACAATTTCAGCAAAAATCTGACTTTTGGCAATTCACTCAAAAATGGTGCCAACCGGTTGCAAATGCTCCCCTGAAAGCTTTGGTGATGGAAACAGAAGGCTTTTTATCACAGGACAAGAAATCAGCCCTCAAAAACTTAAGCGGCAGAAAATATTTTTTTGAAAAAATCCCTAAGCCCCGGGGTCACAATTTCAGCAAAAATCTGACTTTTGGCAATTCACTCAAAAATGGTGCCAACCGGTTGCAAATGCTCCCCTGAAAGCTTTGGTGATGGAAACAGAAGGCTTTTTATCACAGGACAAGAAATCAGCCCTCAAAAACTTAACCGGCAGAAAATATTTTTTTGAAAAAATCCCTAAGCCCCGGGGTCACAATTTCATCAAAAATCTGACTTTTCGCAATTCACTCAAAAATTGTACCAAAAGCTTGAAAATGCTCTCCTAAAAGGTTTGGCACTCGAAACGGAAGGCTTTTTATCACAGGAAAATAAATCAGCCCTCAAAAACTTAACCGGGGGGAAAAGATTTTTTGGAAAAAATTGCTAAGCCCCGGGGACAGAATTTCAGGAAAAAACTCACTTTTGGCAATTCAATCAAACATTGTGCCGTACGGTTACAAATGCTCCCCTGAAATGTTTGGTGTTGGAAACAGAAGACATTTTATCACAGGGCAAGAAATAAGCCCTCGAAAACTATTCGGAGAAAATTTGTTTTTTGAAAAGATCCCTAAGCCCCGGGGTCACAATTTCAGCAAAAATCTGACTTTTGGCAATTCACTCAAAAATGGTGCCACCCGGTTGCAAATGCTCCCCTGAAAGCTTTGGTGATGGAAACAGAAGGCTTTTATCACAGGACAAGAAATCAGCCCTCAAAAACTTAACCGGCAGAAAATATTTTTTTGAAAAAATCCCTGAGCCCCTGGGTCACAATTTCAGCAAAAATCTGACTTTTGGCAATTCACTCAAAAACGATGCCAAAAGCTTGAAAATGTTCTACTTAAAGCTTTGGCGATGGAAACAGAAGGCTCTTTATCACAGGACAAGAAATCAGCCCTCAACAACTTAGGCGGCGGAAAATATTTTGTTGAAAAAATCCCTAAGCCCCGGGGTCACAATTTCAGGAAAAATCTGACTTTTGGCAATTCACTCAAAAATGGTACCAAAAGCTTGAAAATGCTCTCCTAAAAGGTTTGGCACTCGAAACGGAAGGCTTTTTATAACAGGAAAATAAATCAGCCCTCAAAAACTTAAACGGCAGAAAATATTTTGTTGAAAAAATCCCTAAGCCCCGGGGTCACAATTTCAGCAAAAATCTGACTTTTGGCAATTCACTCAAAAATGGTGCCAACCGGTTGCAAATGCTCCCCTGAAAGCTTTGGCGATGGAAACAAAAGTGTTTTTATCAAAGGAAAATAAATCAGCCCTCAAAAACTTAACTGGCAGAAAATATTTTTCTGAAAAAATCCCTAAGCCCCGGGGTCACAATTTCAGCAAAAATCTGACTTTTGGCAATTCACTCAAAAATGGTGCCAACCGGTTGCAAATGCACCCCTGAAAGCTTTGGCGGTGGAAACAGAAGGCTTTTTATCACAGGACAAGAAATCAGCCCTCAAAAACTTAACCGGCAGAAAATATTTTTTTGAAAAAATCCCTAAGCCCCGGGGTCACAATTTCAGCAAAAATCTGACTTTTGGCAATTCACTCAAAAATGGTGCCAACCGGTTGCAAATGCTCCCCTGAAAGCTTTGGTGATGGAAACAGAAGGCTTTTTATCACAGGACAAGAAATCAGCCCTCAAAAACTTAACCAGCAGAAAATATTTTTTTGAAAAAATCCCTAAGCCCCGGGGTCACAATTTCATCAAAAATCTGACTTTTCGCAATTCACTCAAAAATTGTACCAAAAGCTTGAAAATGCTCTCCTAAAAGGTTTGGCACTCGAAACGGAAGGCTTTTTATCACAGGAAAATAAATCAGCCCTCAAAAACTTAACCGGGGGGAAAAGATTTTTTGGAAAAAATTGCTAAGCCCCGGGGACAGAATTTCAGGAAAAAACTCACTTTTGGCAATTCAATCAAACATTGTGCCGTACGGTTACAAATGCTCCCCTGAAATGTTTGGTGTTGGAAACAGAAGACATTTTATCACAGGGCAAGAAATAAGCCCTCGAAAACTATTCGGAGAAAATTTGTTTTTTGAAAAGATCCCTAAGCCCCGGGGTCACAATTTCAGCAAAAATCTGACTTTTGGCAATTCACTCAAAAATGGTGCCACCCGGTTGCAAATGCTCCCCTGAAAGCTTTGGTGATGGAAACAGAAGGCTTTTATCACAGGACAAGAAATCAGCCCTCAAAAACTTAACCGGCAGAAAATATTTTTTTGAAAAAATCCCTGAGCCCCTGGGTCACAATTTCAGCAAAAATCTGACTTTTGGCAATTCACTCAAAAACGATGCCAAAAGCTTGAAAATGTTCTACTTAAAGCTTTGGCGATGGAAACAGAAGGCTCTTTATCACAGGACAAGAAATCAGCCCTCAACAACTTAGGCGGCGGAAAATATTTTGTTGAAAAAATCCCTAAGCCCCGGGGTCACAATTTCAGGAAAAATCTGACTTTTGGCAATTCACTCAAAAATGGTACCAAAAGCTTGAAAATGCTCTCCTAAAAGGTTTGGCACTCGAAACGGAAGGCTTTTTATAACAGGAAAATAAATCAGTCCTCAAAAACTTAAACGGCAGAAAATATTTTTTTGAAAAAATCCCTAAGCCCCGGGGTCACAATTTCATCAAAAATCTGACTTTTCGCAATTCACTCAAAAATGGTACCAAAAGCTTGAAAATGCTCTCCTAAAAGGTTTGGCACTCGAAACGGAAGGCTTTTTATCACAGGAAAATAAATCAGCCCTCAAAAACTTAAGCGGCGCAAAATATTTTTTTGAAAAAATCCCTAAGCCCCGGGGTCACAATTTCAGCAAAAATCTGACTTTTGGCAATTCACTCAAAAATGGTGCCAACCGGTTGCAAATGCATCCCTGAAAGCTTTGGCGATGGAAACAGAAGTGTTTTTATCACAGGACAAGAAATCAGCCCTCAAAAACTTAACCGGCAGAAAATATTTTTTTGAAAAAATCCCTAAGCCCCGGGGTCACAATTTCAGCAAAACTCTGACTTTTGGCAATTCACTCAAAAATGGTGCCAACCGGTTGCAAATGCTCCCCTTAAAGCTTTGGCGATGGAAACGGAAGGCTTTTTATCACAGGAAAATAAATCAGCCCTCAAAAACTTAACTGGCAGAAAATATTTTTTTGAAAAATCCCTAAGGCCCGGGGTCACAATTTCAACAAAAATCTGACTTTTGGCAATTCACTCAAAAATGGTGCCAACCGGTTGCAAATGCACCCCTGAAAGCTTTGGCAATGGAAACAGAAGGCTTTTTATCACAGGACAAGAAATCAGCCCTCAAAAACTTAACCGGCAGAAAATATTTTTCTGAAAAAATCCCTAAGCCCCATGGTCACAATTTCAGCAAAAATCTGACTTTTGGCAATTCACTCAAAAATGGTGCCAACCGGTTGCAAATGCTCCCCTGAAAGGTTTGGCACTCGAAACAGAAGTCTTTTTATCACAGGACAAGAAATCAGCCCTCAAAAACTTAACCGGCAGAAAATATTTTTCTGAAAAAATCCCTAAGCCCCGAGGTCACAATTTCAGCAAAAATCTGACTTTCGGCAATTCACTCAAAAACGGTGCCAAAAGCTTGAAAATGCTCCCCTGAAAGGTTTGGCACTCGAAACGGAAGGCTTTTTATCACAGGAAAATAAATCAGCCCTCAAAAACTTAACCGGCAGAAAATATTTTTTTGAAAAAATCCCTAAGCCCCGGGTTCACAATTTCAGCAAAAATCTGACTTTTGGCAATTCACTCAAAAATGGTGCCAACCGGTTGCAAATGCACCCCTGAAAGCTTTGGCGATGGAAACAAAAGTGTTTTTATCACAGCACAAGAAATCAGCCCTCAAAAACTTAACCGGCAGAAAATATTTTTCTGAAAAAAACCCTAAGCCGCGGGGTCACAATTTAAGCAAAAATCTGACTTTTGGCAATTCACTCAAAAACGGTGCCAAAAGCTTGAAAATGCTCCCCTGAAAGCTTTGGCACTCGAAACGGAAGGCTTTTTATCACAGGACAAGAAATCAGCCCTCAAAAACTTAACCGGCAGAAAATATTTTTTTGAAAAAATCCCTAAGCCCCGGGGTCACAATTTCAGCAAAAATCTGACTTTTGGCAATTCACTCAAAAATGGTGCCAAAAGCTTGAAAATGCTCCCCTGAAAGCTTTGGCGATGGAAACAGAAGGCTTTTTATCACAGGACAAGAAATCAGCCCTCAAAAACTTAACCGCCAGAAAATATTTTTTTGAAAAAATCCCTAAGCCCCGGGGTCACAATTTCATCAAAAATCTGACTTTTCGCAATTCACTCAAAAATGGTACCAAAAGCTTGAAAATGCTCTCCTAAAAGGTTTGGCACTCGAAACGGAAGGCTTTTTATCACAGGAAAATAAATCAGCCCTCAGAAACTTAACCGGCTGAAAATATTTTTTTGAAAAAATCCATAAGCCCCGGGGTCACAATTTCAGCAAAAATCTGACTTTTGGCAATTCACTCAAAAATGGTGCCAACCGGTTGCAAATGCTCCCCTGAAAGGTTTTGCACTCGAAACAGAAGGCTTTTTATCATAGGACAAGAAATCAGCCCTCAAAAACTTAACCGGCAGAAAATATTTTGTTGAAAAAATCCCTAAGCCCCAGGGTCACAATTTCAGCAAAAATCTGACTTTTCGCAATTCACTCAAAAATGGTGCTAACCGGTTGCAAATGCTCCCCTGAAAGGTTTGGCACTCAAAACAGAAGGCTTTTTATCATAGGACAAGAAATCAGCCCTCAAAAACTTAAATGGCAGAAAACATTTTTTTGAAAAAATCCCTAAGCCCAGGGGTCACAATTTCAGCAAAAATCTGACTTTTGGCAATTCAATCAAAAATGGTGCCAAAAGCTTGAAAATGCTCCCCTGATAGCTTTGGCGATGGAAACAGAAGGGTTTTTATCACAGGACAAGAAATCAGCCCTCAACAACTTAAGCGGCAGAAAATATTTTTTTGAAAAAATCCCTAAGCCCAGGGGTCACAATTTCAGCAAAAATCTGACTTTTGGCAATTCACTCAAAAATGGTGCCAACCGGTTGCAAATGCTCCCCTGAAAGCTTTGGTGATGGAAACAGAAGGCTTTTTATCACAGGACAAGAAATCAGCCCTCAAAAACTTAACCGGCAGAAAATATTTTTTTGAAAAAATCCCTAAGCCCAGGGGTCACAATTTCAGCAAAAATCTGACTTTTGGCAATTCACTCAAAAATGGTGCAAACCGGTTGCAAATGCTCCCCTGAAAGCTTTGGCGATGGAAACAGAAGGCTTTTTATCACAGGACAAGAAATCAGCCCTCAAAAACTTAAGCGGCAGAAAATATTTTTTTGAAAAAATCCCTAAGCACCGGGGTCACAATTTCATCAAAAATCTGACTTTTCGCAATTCACTCAAAAATGGTACCAAAAGCTTGAAAATGCTCTCCTAAAAGGTTTGGCACTCGAAACGGAAGGCTTTTTATCACAGGAAAATAAATCAGCCCTCAGAAACTTAACCGGCTGAAAATATTTTTTTGAAAAAATCCATAAGCCCCGGGGTCACAATTTCAGCAAAAATCTGACTTTTGGCAATTCACTCAAAAATGGTGCCAACCGGTTGCAAATGCTCCCCTGAAAGGTTTTGCACTCGAAACAGAAGGCTTTTTATCATAGGACAAGAAATCAGCCCTCAAAAACTTAACCGGCAGAAAATATTTTGTTGAAAAAATCCCTAAGCCCCAGGGTCACAATTTCAGCAAAAATCTGACTTTTCGCAATTCACTCAAAAATGGTGCTAACCGGTTGCAAATGCTCCCCTGAAAGGTTTGGCACTCAAAACAGAAGGCTTTTTATCATAGGACAAGAAATCAGCCCTCAAAAACTTAAATGGCAGAAAATATTTTTTTGAAAAAATCCCTAAGCCCCGGGGTCACAATTTCAGCAAAAATCTGACTTTTGGCAATTCAATCAAAAATGGTGCCAAAAGCTTGAAAATGCTCCCCTGATAGCTTTGGCGATGGAAACAGAAGGGTTTTTATCACAGGACAAGAAATCAGCCCTCAACAACTTAAGCGGCAGAAAATATTTTTTTGAAAAAATCCCTAAGCCCAGGGGTCACAATTTCAGCAAAAATCTGACTTTTGGCAATTCACTCAAAAATGGTGCCAACCGGTTGCAAATGCTCCCCTGAAAGCTTTGGCGATGGAAACAGAAGGCTTTTTATCACAGGACAAGAAATCAGCCCTCAAAAACTTAACCGGCAGAAAATATTTTTTTGAAAAAATCCCTAAGCCCCGGGGTCACAATTTCAGCAAAAATCTGACTTTTGGCAATTCACTCAAAAATGGTGCCAACCGGTTGCAAATGCTCCCCTGAAAGCTTTGGTGATGGAAACAGAAGGCTTTTTATCACAGGACAAGAAATCAGCCCTCAAAAACTTAACCGGCAGAAAATATTTTTTTGAAAAAATCCCTAAGCCCCGGGGTCACAATTTCATCAAAAATCTGTCTTTTCGCAATTCACTCAAAAATGGTACCAAAAGCTTGAAAATGCTCTCCTAAAAGGTTTGGCACTCGAAACGGAAGGCTTTTTATCACAGGAAAATAAATCAGCCCTCAAAAACTTAACCGGGGGGAAAAGATTTTTTGGAAAAAATTGCTAAGCCCCGGGGACAGAATTTCAGGAAAAAACTCACTTTTGGCAATTCAATCAAACATTGTGCCGTACGGTTACAAATGCTCCCCTGAAATGTTTGGTGTTGGAAACAGAAGACTTTTTATCACAGGGCAAGAAATAAGCCCTCGAAAACTATTCGGAGAAAATTTGTTTTTTGAAAAGATCCCTAAGCCCCGGGGTCACAATTTCAGCAAAAATCTGACTTTTGGCAATTCACTCAAAAATGGTGCCACCCGGTTGCAAATGCTCCCCTGAAAGCTTTGGTGATGGAAACAGAAGGCTTTTATCACAGGACAAGAAATCAGCCCTCAAAAACTTAACCGGCAGAAAATATTTTTTTGAAAAAATCCCTGAGCCCCTGGGTCACAATTTCAGCAAAAATCTGACTTTTGGCAATTCACTCAAAAACGATGCCAAAAGCTTGAAAATGCTCTACTTAAAGCTTTGGCGATGGAAACAGAAGGCTCTTTATCACAGGACAAGAAATCAGCCCTCAACAACTTAGGCGGCGGAAAATATTTTGTTGAAAAAATCCCTAAGCCCCGGGGTCACAATTTCAGGAAAAATCTGACTTTTGGCAATTCACTCAAAAATGGTACCAAAAGCTTGAAAATGCTCTCCTAAAAGGTTTGGCACTCGAAACGGAAGGCTTTTTAAAACAGGAAAATAAATCAGCCCTCAAAAACTTAAACGGCAGAAAATATTTTGTTGAAAAAATCCCTAAGCCCCGGGGTCACAATTTCAGCAAAAATCTGACTTTTGGCAATTCACTCAAAAATGGTGCCAACCGGTTGCAAATGCTCCCCTGAAAGCTTTGGCGATGGAAACAAAAGTGTTTTTATCAAAGGAAAATAAATCAGCCCTCAAAAACTTAACTGGCAGAAAATATTTTTCTGAAAAAATCCCTAAGCCCCGGGGTCACAATTTCAGCAAAAATCTGACTTTTGGCAATTCACTCAAAAATGGTGCCAACCGGTTGCAAATGCACCCCTGAAAGCTTTGGCGGTGGAAACAGAAGGCTTTTTATCACAGGACAAGAAATCAGCCCTCAAAAACTTAACCGGCAGAAAATATTTTTTTGAAAAAATCCCTAAGCCCCGGGGTCACAATTTCAGCAAAAATCTGACTTTTGGCAATTCACTCAAAAATGGTGCCAACCGGTTGCAAATGCTCCCCTGAAAGCTTTGGCGATGGAAACAGAAGGCTTTTTATCACAGGAAAAGAAATCAGCCCTCAAAAACTTAACCGGCAGAAAATATTTTTTTGAAAAAATCCCTAAGCCCCGGGGTCACAATTTCATCAAAAATCTGACTTTTCGCAATTCACTCAAAAATGGTACCAAAAGCTTGAAAATGCTCTCCTAAAAGGTTTGGCACTCGAAACGGAAGGCTTTTTATCACAGGAAAATAAATCAGCCCTCAAAAACTTAAGCGGCGCAAAATATTTTTTTGAAAAAATCCCTAAGCCCCGGGGTCACAATTTCAGCAAAAATCTGACTTTTGGCAATTCAATCAAAAATGGTGCCAACCGGTTGCAAATGCTCCCCTGAAAGCTTTGGCGATGGAAACAGAAGGGTTTTTATCACAGGACAAGATATCAGCCCTCAACAACTTAAGCGGCAGAAAATATTTTTTTGAAAAAATCCCTAAGCCCCGGGGTCACAGTTTCATCAAAAATCTGACTTTTCGCAATTCACTCAAAAATTGTTCCAAAAGCTTGAAAATGCTCTCCTGAAGGGTTTGGCACTCGAAACAGAAGGCTTTTTGTCACAGGACAAGAAATTATCCCTCAAAAACTTAACCGGCAGAAAATATTTTTCTGAAAAAATCACTAAGCCCCGAGGTCACAATTTCAAGAAAAATCTGACTTTTGGCAATTCACTCAAAAATGGTGCCAACCGGTTGCAAATGCTCCCCTGAAAGGTTTGCCACTCCAAACAGAAGGCTTTTTATCACAGGACAATAAATCAGCCCTCAAAAACTTAACCGGCAGAAAATATTTTTTTGAAAAAATCCCTAAGCCCCGGGGTCACAATTTCAGCAAAAATCTGACTTTTGGCAATTCACTCAAAAATGGTGCCAACCGGTTGCAAATGCTCCCCTGAAAGCTTTGGCGATGGAAACAAAAGTGTTTTTATCAAAGGAAAATAAATCAGCCCTCAAAAACTTAACTGGCAGAAAATATTTTTCTGAAAAAATCCCTAAGCCCCGGGGTCACAATTTCAGCAAAAATCTGACTTTTGGCAATTCACTCAAAAATGGTGCCAGCCGGTTGCAAATGCACCCCTGAAAGCTTTGGCGGTGGAAACAGAAGGCTTTTTATCACAGGACAAGAAATCAGCCCTCAAAAACTTAACCGGCAGAAAATATTTTTTTGAAAAAATCCCTAAGCCCCGGGGTCACAATTTCAGCAAAAATCTGACTTTTGGCAATTCACTCAAAAATGGTGCCAACCGGTTGCAAATGCTCCCCTGAAAGCTTTGGTGATGGAAACAGAAGGCTTTTTATCACAGGACAAGAAATCAGCCCTCAAAAACTTAACCGGCAGAAAATATTTTTTTGAAAAAATCCCTAAGCCCCGGGGTCACAATTTCAGCAAAAATCTGACTTTTCGCAATTCACTCAAAAATTGTTCCAAAAGCTTGAAAATGCTCTCCTGAAGGGTTTGGCACTCGAAACAGAAGGCTTTTTGTCACAGGACAAGAAATTATCCCTCAAAAACTTAACCGGCAGAAAATATTTTTCTGAAAAAATCACTAAGCCCCGAGGTCACAATTTCAAGAAAAATCTGACTTTTGGCAATTCACTCAAAAATGGTGCCAACCGGTTGCAAATGCTCCCCTGAAAGGTTTGCCACTCCAAACAGAAGGCTTTTTATCACAGGACAATAAATCAGCCCTCAAAAACTTAACCGGCAGAAAATATTTTTTTGAAAAAATCCCTAAGCCCCGGGGTCACAATTTCAGCAAAAATCTGACTTTTGGCAATTCACTCAAAAATGGTGCCAACCGGTTGCAAATGCTCCCCTGAAAGCTTTGGCGATGGAAACAAAAGTGTTTTTATCAAAGGAAAATAAATCAGCCCTCAAAAACTTAACTGGCAGAAAATATTTTTCTGAAAAAATCCCTAAGCCCCGGGGTCACAATTTCAGCAAAAATCTGACTTTTGGCAATTCACTCAAAAATGGTGCCAGCCGGTTGCAAATGCACCCCTGAAAGCTTTGGCGGTGGAAACAGAAGGCTTTTTATCACAGGACAAGAAATCAGCCCTCAAAAACTTAACCGGCAGAAAATATTTTTCTGAAAAAATCCCTAAGCCCCGGGGTCACAATTTCAGCAAAAATCTGACTTTTGGCAATTCACTCAAAAATGGTGCCAACCGGTTGCAAATGCTCCCCTGAAAGCTTTGGTGATGGAAACAGAAGGCTTTTTATCACAGGACAAGAAATCAGCCCTCAAAAACTTAACCGGCAGAAAATATTTTTTTGAAAAAATCCCTAAGCCCCGGGGTCACAATTTCATCAAAAATCTGACTTTTCGCAATTCACTCAAAAATTGTACCAAAAGCTTGAAAATGCTCTCCTAAAAGGTTTGGCACTCGAAACGGAAGGCTTTTTATCACAGGAAAATAAATCAGCCCTCAAAAACTTAACCGGGGGGAAAAGATTTTTTGGAAAAAATTGCTAAGCCCCGGGGACAGAATTTCAGGAAAAAACTCACTTTTGGCAATTCAATCAAACATTGTGCCGTACGGTTACAAATGCTCCCCTGAAATGTTTGGTGTTGGAAACAGAAGACTTTTTATCACAGGGCAAGAAATAAGCCCTCGAAAACTATTCGGAGAAAATTTGTTTTTTGAAAAGATCCCTAAGCCCCGGGGTCACAATTTCAGCAAAAATCTGACTTTTGGCAATTCAATCAAAAATGGTGCCACCCGGTTGCAAATGCTCCCCTGAAAGCTTTGGTGATGGAAACAGAAGGCTTTTATCACAGGACAAGAAATCAGCCCTCAAAAACTTAACCGGCAGAAAATATTTTTTTGAAAAAATCCCTGAGCCCCGGGGTCACAATTTCAGCAAAAATCTGACTTTTGGCAATTCACTCAAAAACGATGCCAAAAGCTTGAAAATGCTCTACTTAAAGCTTTGGCGATGGAAACAGAAGGCTCTTTATCACAGGACAAGAAATCAGCCCTCAAAAACTTAACCGGCAGAAAATATTTTTTTGAAAACATCCCTAAGGCCCAGGGTCACAATTTCAGCAAAAATCTGACTTTTGGCAATTCACTCAAAAATGGTGCCAAAAGCTTTAAAATGCTCCCCTGAAAGGTTTGGCACTCGAAACGGAAGGCTTTTTATAACAGGAAAATAAATCAGCCCTCAAAAACTTAAACGGCAGAAAATATTTTTTTGAAAAAATCCCTAAGCCCCGGGGTCACAATTTCAGCAAAAATCTGACTTTTGGCAATTCACTCAAAAATGGTGCCAACCGGTTGCAAATGCTCCCCTGAAAGCTTTGGCGATGGAAACAGAAGGCTTTTTATCACAGGACAAGAAATCAGCCCTCAAAAACTTAACCGGCAGAAAATATTTTTTTTGAAAAAATCCCTAAGCCCCGGGGTCACAATTTCATCAAAAATCTGACTTTTCGCAATTCACTCAAAAATGGTACCAAAAGCTTGAAAATGCTCTCCTAAAAGGTTTGGCACTCGAAACGGAAGGCTTTTTATCACAGGAAAATAAATCAGCCCTCAAAAACTTAAGCGGCGCAAAATATTTTTTTGAAAAAATCCCTAAGCCCAGGGGTCACAATTTCAGCAAAAATCTGACTTTTGGCAATTCACTCAAAAATGGTGCCAACCGGTTGCAAATGCTCCCCTGAAAGCTTTGGTGATGGAAACAGAAGGCTTTTTATCACAGGACAATAAATCAGCCCTCAAAAACTTAACCGGCAGAAAATATTTTTTTGAAAAAATCCCTAAGCCCCGGGGTCACAATTTCAGCAAAAATCTGACTTTTGGCAATTCACTCAAAAATGGTGCCAACCGGTTGCAAATGCTCCCCTGAAAGCTTTGGTGATGGAAACAGAAGGCTTTTTATCACAGGACAAGAAATCAGCCCTCAAAAACTTAACCGGCAGAAAATATTTTTTTGAAAAAATCCCTAAGCCCCGGGGTCACAATTTCATCAAAAATCTGACTTTTCGCAATTCACTCAAAAATTGTACCAAAAGCTTGAAAATGCTCTCCTAAAAGGTTTGGCACTCGAAACGGAAGGCTTTTTATCACAGGAAAATAAATCAGCCCTCAAAAACTTAACCGGGGGGAAAAGATTTTTTGGAAAAAATTGCTAAGCCCCGGGGACAGAATTTCAGGAAAAAACTCACTTTTGGCAATTCAATCAAACATTGTGCCGTACGGTTACAAATGCTCCCCTGAAATGTTTGGTGTTGGAAACAGAAGACTTTTTATCACAGGGCAAGAAATAAGCCCTCGAAAACTATTCGGAGAAAATTTGTTTTTTGAAAAGATCCCTAAGCCCCGGGGTCACAATTTCAGCAAAAATCTGACTTTTGGCAATTCACTCAAAAATGGTGCCACCCGGTTGCAAATGCACCCCTGAAAGCTTTGGTGATGGAAACAGAAGGCTTTTATCACAGGACAAGAAATCAGCCCTCAAAAACTTAACCGGCAGAAAATATTTTTTTGAAAAAATCCCTGAGCCCCTGGGTCACAATTTCAGCAAAAATCTGACTTTTGGCAATTCACTCAAAAACGATGCCAAAAGCTTGAAATTGCTCTACTTAAAGCTTTGGCGATGGAAACAGAAGGCTCTTTATCACAGGACAAGAAATCAGCCCTCAACAACTTAGGCGGCGGAAAATATTTTGTTGAAAAAATCCCTAAGCCCCGGGGTCACAATTTCAGGAAAAATCTGACTTTTCACAATTCACTCAAAAATGGTACCAAAAGCTTGAAAATGCTCTCCTAAAAGGTTTGGCACTCGAAACGGAAGGCTTTTTATCACAGGAAAATAAATCAGCCCTCAAAAACTTAAACGGCAGAAAATATTTTTTTGAAAAAATCCCTAAGCCCCGGGGTCACAATTTCAGCAAAAATCTGACTTTTGGCAATTCACTCAAAAATGGTGCCAACCGGTTGCAAATGCTCCCCTGAAAGCTTTGGTGATGGAAACAGAAGGCTTTTTATCACAGGACAATAAATCAGCCCTCAAAAACTTAACCGGCAGAAAATATTTTTTTGAAAAAATCCCTAAGCCCCGGGGTCACAATTTCAGCAAAAATCTGACTTTTGGCAATTCACTCAAAAATGGTGCCAACCGGTTGCAAATGCACCCCTGAAAGCTTTGGCGGTGGAAACAGAAGGCTTTTTATCACAGGACAAGAAATCAGCCCTCAAAAACTTAACCGGCAGAAAATATTTTTTTGAAAAAATCCCTAAGCCCCGGGGTCACAATTTCAGCAAAAATCTGACTTTTGGCAATTCACTCAAAAATGGTGCCAACCGGTTGCAAATGCTCCCCTGAAAGCTTTGGCGATGGAAACAGAAGGCTTTTTATCACAGGAAAAGAAATCAGCCCTCAAAAACTTAACCGGCAGAAAATATTTTTTTGAAAAAATCCCTAAGCCCCGGGGTCACAATTTCATCAAAAATCTGACTTTTCGCAATTCACTCAAAAATGGTACCAAAAGCTTGAAAATGCTCTCCTAAAAGGTTTGGCACTCGAAACGGAAGGCTTTTTATCACAGGAAAATAAATCAGCCCTCAAAAACTTAAGCGGCGCAAAATATTTTTTTGAAAAAATCCCTAAGCCCCGGGGTCACAATTTCAGCAAAAATCTGACTTTTGGCAATTCAATCAAGAATGGTGCCAACCGGTTGCAAATGCTCCCCTGAAAGCTTTGGCGATGGAAACAGAAGGGTTTTTATCACAGGACAAGATATCAGCCCTCAACAACTTAAGCGGCAGAAAATATTTTTTTGAAAAAATCCCTAAGCCCCGGGGTCACAGTTTCATCAAAAATCTGACTTTTCGCAATTCACTCAAAAATTGTTCCAAAAGCTTGAAAATGCTCTCCTGAAGGGTTTGGCACTCGAAACAGAAGGCTTTTTGTCACAGGACAAGAAATTATCCCTCAAAAACTTAACCGGCAGAAAATATTTTTCTGAAAAAATCACTAAGCCCCGAGGTCACAATTTCAAGAAAAATCTGACTTTTGGCAATTCACTCAAAAATGGTGCCAACCGGTTGCAAATGCTCCCCTGAAAGGTTTGCCACTCCAAACAGAAGGCTTTTTATCACAGGACAATAAATCAGCCCTCAAAAACTTAACCGGCAGAAAATATTTTTTTGAAAAAATCCCTAAGCCCCGGGGTCACAATTTCAGCAAAAATCTGACTTTTGGCAATTCACTCAAAAATGGTGCCAACCGGTTGCAAATGCTCCCCTGAAAGCTTTGGCGATGGAAACAAAAGTGTTTTTATCAAAGGAAAATAAATCAGCCCTCAAAAACTTAACTGGCAGAAAATATTTTTCTGAAAAAATCCCTAAGCCCCGGGGTCACAATTTCAGCAAAAATCTGACTTTTGGCAATTCACTCAAAAATGGTGCCAGCCGGTTGCAAATGCACCCCTGAAAGCTTTGGCGGTGGAAACAGAAGGCTTTTTATCACAGGACAAGAAATCAGCCCTCAAAAACTTAACCGGCAGAAAATATTTTTTTGAAAAAATCCCTAAGCCCCGGGGTCACAATTTCAGCAAAAATCTGACTTTTGGCAATTCACTCAAAAATGGTGCCAACCGGTTGCAAATGCTCCCCTGAAAGCTTTGGTGATGGAAACAGAAGGCTTTTTATCACAGGACAAGAAATCAGCCCTCAAAAACTTAACCGGCAGAAAATATTTTTTTGAAAAAATCCCTAAGCCCCGGGGTCACAATTTCAGCAAAAATCTGACTTTTCGCAATTCACTCAAAAATTGTTCCAAAAGCTTGAAAATGCTCTCCTGAAGGGTTTGGCACTCGAAACAGAAGGCTTTTTGTCACAGGACAAGAAATTATCCCTCAAAAACTTAACCGGCAGAAAATATTTTTCTGAAAAAATCACTAAGCCCCGAGGTCACAATTTCAAGAAAAATCTGACTTTTGGCAATTCACTCAAAAATGGTGCCAACCGGTTGCAAATGCTCCCCTGAAAGGTTTGCCACTCCAAACAGAAGGCTTTTTATCACAGGACAATAAATCAGCCCTCAAAAACTTAACCGGCAGAAAATATTTTTTTGAAAAAATCCCTAAGCCCCGGGGTCACAATTTCAGCAAAAATCTGACTTTTGGCAATTCACTCAAAAATGGTGCCAACCGGTTGCAAATGCTCCCCTGAAAGCTTTGGCGATGGAAACAAAAGTGTTTTTATCAAAGGAAAATAAATCAGCCCTCAAAAACTTAACTGGCAGAAAATATTTTTCTGAAAAAATCCCTAAGCCCCGGGGTCACAATTTCAGCAAAAATCTGACTTTTGGCAATTCACTCAAAAATGGTGCCAGCCGGTTGCAAATGCACCCCTGAAAGCTTTGGCGGTGGAAACAGAAGGCTTTTTATCACAGGACAAGAAATCAGCCCTCAAAAACTTAACCGGCAGAAAATATTTTTCTGAAAAAATCCCTAAGCCCCGGGGTCACAATTTCAGCAAAAATCTGACTTTTGGCAATTCACTCAAAAATGGTGCCAACCGGTTGCAAATGCTCCCCTGAAAGCTTTGGTGATGGAAACAGAAGGCTTTTTATCACAGGACAAGAAATCAGCCCTCAAAAACTTAACCGGCAGAAAATATTTTTTTGAAAAAATCCCTAAGCCCCGGGGTCACAATTTCATCAAAAATCTGACTTTTCGCAATTCACTCAAAAATTGTACCAAAAGCTTGAAAATGCTCTCCTAAAAGGTTTGGCACTCGAAACGGAAGGCTTTTTATCACAGGAAAATAAATCAGCCCTCAAAAACTTAACCGGGGGGAAAAGATTTTTTGGAAAAAATTGCTAAGCCCCGGGGACAGAATTTCAGGAAAAAACTCACTTTTGGCAATTCAATCAAACATTGTGCCGTACGGTTACAAATGCTCCCCTGAAATGTTTGGTGTTGGAAACAGAAGACTTTTTATCACAGGGCAAGAAATAAGCCCTCGAAAACTATTCGGAGAAAATTTGTTTTTTGAAAAGATCCCTAAGCCCCGGGGTCACAATTTCAGCAAAAATCTGACTTTTGGCAATTCAATCAAAAATGGTGCCACCCGGTTGCAAATGCTCCCCTGAAAGCTTTGGTGATGGAAACAGAAGGCTTTTATCACAGGACAAGAAATCAGCCCTCAAAAACTTAACCGGCAGAAAATATTTTTTTGAAAAAATCCCTGAGCCCCGGGGTCACAATTTCAGCAAAAATCTGACTTTTGGCAATTCACTCAAAAACGATGCCAAAAGCTTGAAAATGCTCTACTTAAAGCTTTGGCGATGGAAACAGAAGGCTCTTTATCACAGGACAAGAAATCAGCCCTCAAAAACTTAACCGGCAGAAAATATTTTTTTGAAAACATCCCTAAGGCCCAGGGTCACAATTTCAGCAAAAATCTGACTTTTGGCAATTCACTCAAAAATGGTGCCAAAAGCTTTAAAATGCTCCCCTGAAAGGTTTGGCACTCGAAACGGAAGGCTTTTTATAACAGGAAAATAAATCAGCCCTCAAAAACTTAAACGGCAGAAAATATTTTTTTGAAAAAATCCCTAAGCCCCGGGGTCACAATTTCAGCAAAAATCTGACTTTTGGCAATTCACTCAAAAATGGTGCCAACCGGTTGCAAATGCTCCCCTGAAAGCTTTGGCGATGGAAACAGAAGGCTTTTTATCACAGGACAAGAAATCAGCCCTCAAAAACTTAACCGGCAGAAAATATTTTTTTTGAAAAAATCCCTAAGCCCCGGGGTCACAATTTCATCAAAAATCTGACTTTTCGCAATTCACTCAAAAATGGTACCAAAAGCTTGAAAATGCTCTCCTAAAAGGTTTGGCACTCGAAACGGAAGGCTTTTTATCACAGGAAAATAAATCAGCCCTCAAAAACTTAAGCGGCGCAAAATATTTTTTTGAAAAAATCCCTAAGCCCAGGGGTCACAATTTCAGCAAAAATCTGACTTTTGGCAATTCACTCAAAAATGGTGCCAACCGGTTGCAAATGCTCCCCTGAAAGCTGTGGTGATGGAAACAGAAGGCTTTTTATCACAGGACAATAAATCAGCCCTCAAAAACTTAACCGGCAGAAAATATTTTTTTGAAAAAATCCCTAAGCCCCGGGGTCACAATTTCAGCAAAAATCTGACTTTTGGCAATTCACTCAAAAATGGTGCCAACCGGTTGCAAATGCTCCCCTGAAAGCTTTGGTGATGGAAACAGAAGGCTTTTTATCACAGGACAAGAAATCAGCCCTCAAAAACTTAACCGGCAGAAAATATTTTTTTGAAAAAATCCCTAAGCCCCGGGGTCACAATTTCATCAAAAATCTGACTTTTCGCAATTCACTCAAAAATTGTACCAAAAGCTTGAAAATGCTCTCCTAAAAGGTTTGGCACTCGAAACGGAAGGCTTTTTATCACAGGAAAATAAATCAGCCCTCAAAAACTTAACCGGGGGGAAAAGATTTTTTGGAAAAAATTGCTAAGCCCCGGGGACAGAATTTCAGGAAAAAACTCACTTTTGGCAATTCAATCAAACATTGTGCCGTACGGTTACAAATGCTCCCCTGAAATGTTTGGTGTTGGAAACAGAAGACTTTTTATCACAGGGCAAGAAATAAGCCCTCGAAAACTATTCGGAGAAAATTTGTTTTTTGAAAAGATCCCTAAGCCCCGGGGTCACAATTTCAGCAAAAATCTGACTTTTGGCAATTCACTCAAAAATGGTGCCACCCGGTTGCAAATGCACCCCTGAAAGCTTTGGTGATGGAAACAGAAGGCTTTTATCACAGGACAAGAAATCAGCCCTCAAAAACTTAACCGGCAGAAAATATTTTTTTGAAAAAATCCCTGAGCCCCTGGGTCACAATTTCAGCAAAAATCTGACTTTTGGCAATTCACTCAAAAACGATGCCAAAAGCTTGAAATTGCTCTACTTAAAGCTTTGGCGATGGAAACAGAAGGCTCTTTATCACAGGACAAGAAATCAGCCCTCAACAACTTAGGCGGCGGAAAATATTTTGTTGAAAAAATCCCTAAGCCCCGGGGTCACAATTTCAGGAAAAATCTGACTTTTCACAATTCACTCAAAAATGGTACCAAAAGCTTGAAAATGCTCTCCTAAAAGGTTTGGCACTCGAAACGGAAGGCTTTTTATCACAGGAAAATAAATCAGCCCTCAAAAACTTAAACGGCAGAAAATATTTTTTTGAAAAAATCCCTAAGCCCCGGGGTCACAATTTCAGCAAAAATCTGACTTTTGGCAATTCACTCAAAAATGGTGCCAACCGGTTGCAAATGCTCCCCTGAAAGCTTTGGTGATGGAAACAGAAGGCTTTTTATCACAGGACAATAAATCAGCCCTCAAAAACTTAACCGGCAGAAAATATTTTTTTGAAAAAATCCCTAAGCCCCGGGGTCACAATTTCAGCAAAAATCTGACTTTTGGCAATTCACTCAAAAATGGTGCCAACCGGTTGCAAATGCTCCCCTGAAAGCTTTGGTGATGGAAACAGAAGGGTTTTTATCACAGGACAAGATATCAGCCCTCAAAAACTTAACCGGCAGAAAATATTTTTTTGAAAAAATCCCTAAGCCCCGGGGTCACAATTTCATCAAAAATCTGACTTTTCGCAATTCACTCAAAAATTGTACCAAAAGCTTGAAAATGCTCTCCTAAAAGGTTTGGCACTCGAAACGGAAGGCTTTTTATCACAGGAAAATAAATCAGCCCTCAAAAACTTAACCGGGGGGAAAAGATTTTTTGGAAAAAATTGCTAAGCCCCGGGGACAGAATTTCAGGAAAAAACTCACTTTTGGCAATTCAATCAAACATTGTGCCGTACGGTTACAAATGCTCCCCTGAAATGTTTGGTGTTGGAAACAGAAGACTTTTTATCACAGGGCAAGAAATAAGCCCTCGAAAACTATTCGGAGAAAATTTGTTTTTTGAAAAGATCCCTAAGCCCCGGGGTCACAATTTCAGCAAAAATCTGACTTTTGGCAATTCACTCAAAAATGGTGCCACCCGGTTGCAAATGCACCCCTGAAAGCTTTGGTGATGGAAACAGAAGGCTTTTATCACAGGACAAGAAATCAGCCCTCAAAAACTTAACCGGCAGAAAATATTTTTTTGAAAAAATCCCTGAGCCCCTGGGTCACAATTTCAGCAAAAATCTGACTTTTGGCAATTCACTCAAAAACGATGCCAAAAGCTTGAAATTGCTCTACTTAAAGCTTTGGCGATGGAAACAGAAGGCTCTTTATCACAGGACAAGAAATCAGCCCTCAACAACTTAGGCGGCGGAAAATATTTTGTTGAAAAAATCCCTAAGCCCCGGGGTCACAATTTCAGGAAAAATCTGACTTTTCACAATTCACTCAAAAATGGTACCAAAAGCTTGAAAATGCTCTCCTAAAAGGTTTGGCACTCGAAACGGAAGGCTTTTTATCACAGGAAAATAAATCAGCCCTCAAAAACTTAAACGGCAGAAAATATTTTTTTGAAAAAATCCCTAAGCCCCGGGGTCACAATTTCAGCAAAAATCTGACTTTTGGCAATTCACTCAAAAATGGTGCCAACCGGTTGCAAATGCTCCCCTGAAAGCTTTGGCGATGGAAACAGAAGGCTTTTTATCACAGGACAAGAAATCAGCCCTCAACAACTTAAGCGGCAGAAAATATTTTTTTGAAAAAATCCCTAAGCCCCGGGGTCACAATTTCAGCAAAAATCTGACTTTTGGCAATTCACTCAAAAATGGTGCCAACCGGTTGCAAATGCTCCCCTTAAAGCTTTGGCGATGGAAACGGAAGGCTTTTTATCACAGGAAAATAAATCAGCCCTCAAAAACTTAACTGGCAGAAAATATTTTTTTGAAAAATCCCTAAGGCCCGGGGTCACAATTTCAACAAAAATCTGACTTTTGGCAATTCACTCAAAAATCGTGCCAACGGGTTGCAAATGCACCCCTGAAAGCTTTGGCAATGGAAACAGAAGGCTTTTTGTCACAGGACAAGAAATCAGCCCTCAAAAACTTAACCGGCAGAAAATATTTTTCTGAAAAAATCCCTAAGCCCCGTGGTCACAATTTCAGCAAAAATCTGACTTTTGGCAATTCACTCAAAAATGGTGCCAACCGGTTGCAAATGCTCCCCTGAAAGGTTTGGCACTCGAAACAGAAGTCTTTTTATCACAGGACAAGAAATCAGCCCTCAAAAACTTAACCGGCAGAAAATATTTTTCTGAAAAAATCCCTAAGCCCCGGGGTCACAATTTCAGCAAAAATCTGACTTTCGGCAATTCACTCAAAAACGGTGCCAAAAGCTTGAAAATGCTCCCCTGAAAGGTTTGGCACTCGAAACGGAAGGCTTTTTATCACAGGAAAATAAATCAGCCCTCAAAAACTTAACCGGCAGAAAATATTTTTTTGAAAAAATCCCTAAGCCCCGGGTTCACAATTTCAGCAAAAATCTCACTTTTGGCAATTCACTCAAAAATGGTGCCAACCGGTTGCAAATGCACCCCTGAAAGCTTTGGCGATGGAAACAAAAGTGTTTTTATCACAGGACAAGAAATCAGCCCTCAAAAACTTAACCGGCAGAAAATATTTTTCTGAAAAAATCCCTAAGCCCCGGGGTCACAATTTCAGCAAAAATCTGACTTTTGGCAATTCACTCAAAAATGGTGCCAAAACTTGTAAATGCTCCCATGAAAGGTTTGGCACTCGAAACGGAAGGCTTTTTATCACAGGAGAATAAATCAGCCCTCAAAAACTTAACCGGCAGAAAATATTTTTTTGAAAAAATCCCTAAGCCCCGGGGTCACAATTTCAGCAAAAATCTGACTTTTGGCAATTCACTCAAAAATGGTTCCAACCGGTTGCAAATGCTCCCCTTAAAGCTTTGGCGATGGAAACAGAAGGCTTTTTATCACAGGACAAGAAATCAGCCCTCAACAACTTAAGCGGCAGAAAATATTTTTTTGAAAAAATCCCTAAGCCCCGGGGTCACAATTTCAGCAAAAATCTGACTTTTGGCAATTTACTTAAAAATGGTGCCAACCGGTTGCAAATGCTCCCCTGAAAGTTTTGGCGATGGAATCAGAAGGCTTTTTATCACAGGACAAGAAATCAGCCCTCAAAAACTTAACCGGCAGAAAATATTTTTCTGAAAAAATCCCTAAGCCCCGGGGTCACAATTTCAGCAAAAATCTGACTTTTGGCAATTCACTCAAAAATGGTGCCAACCGGTTGCAAATACACCCCTGAAAGCTTTGGCGATGGAAACAAAATGTTTTTATCACAGGACAAGAAATCAGCCCTCAAAAACTTAACCGGCAGAAAATATTTTTCTGAAAGAATCCCTAAGCCCCGGGGTCACAATTTCAGCAAAAATCTGACTTTCGGCAATTCACTCAAAAACGGTGCCAAAAGCTTGAAAATGCTCCCCTGAAAGCTTTGGCACTCGAAACGGAAGGCTTTTTATCACAGGACAAGAAATCAGCCCTCAAAAACTTAACCGGCAGAAAATATTTTTATGAAAAAATCCCTAAGCCCCGGGGTCACAATTTCAGCAAAAATCTGACTTTTGGCAATTCACTCAAAAATGGTGTCAAAAGCTTGAAAATGCTCCCCTGAAAGGTTTGGCACTCGAAACAGAAGGCTTTTTATCACAGGACAAGAAATCAGCCCTCAAAAACTTAACCGGCAGAAAATATTTTTTTGAAAAAATCCCTAAGCCCCGGGGTCACAATTTCAGCAAAAATCTGACTTTTGGCAATTCACTCAAAAATGGTTCCAACCGGTTGCAAATGCTCCCCTGAAAGCTTTGGCGATGGAAACGGAAGGCTTTCTATCACAGGAAAATAAATCAGCCCCCAAAAACTTAACCGGCAGAAAATATTTTTTTGAAAAAATCCCTAAGCCCCGGGGTCACAATTTCAGCAAAAATCTGACTTTTGGCAATTCACTCAAAAATGGTTCCAACCGGTTGCAAATGCTCCCCTTAAAGGTTTGGCACTCGAAACAGAAGGCTTTTTATCACAGGAAAATAAATCAGCCCCCAAAAACTTAAGCGGCAGAAAATATTTTTTTGAAAAAATCCCTAAGCCCCGGGGTCACAATTTCAGCAAAAATCTGACGTTTGGCTATTCACTCAAAAATGGTGCCAAAAGCTTGAAAATGCTCCCCTGAAAGGTTTGGCACACGAAACAGAAGGCTTTTTATCACAGGACAAGAAATCAGCCCTCAAAAACTTAACCGGCAGAAAATATTTTTTTGAACAAATCCCTAAGCCCCGGGGTCACAATTTCAGCAAAAATCTGACTTTTCACAATTCACTCAAAAATGGTGCCAAAAGCTTGAAAATGCTCTCCTAAAAGGTTTGGCACTCGAAACAGAAGGCTTTTTGTCACAGGACAAGAAATTAGCCCTCAAAAACTTAACCGGCAGAAAATATTTTTCTGAAAAAATCACTAAGCCCCGGGGTCACAATTTCAGCAAAAATCTGACTTTTGGCAATTCACTCAAAAATGGTGCCAACCGGTTGCAAATGCTCCCCTGAAAGGTTTGGCACTCCAAACAGAAGGCTTTTTATCACAGGACAATAAATCAGCCCTCAAAAACTTAACCGGCAGAAAATATTTTTTTGAAAAAATAACTAAGCCCCAGGGTCACAATTTCAGCAAAAATCTGACTTTTGGCAATTCACTCAAAAATGGTGCCAACCGGTTGCAAATGCTCCCCTGAAAGGTTTGGCACTCCAAACAGAAGACTTTTTATCACAGGACAAGAAATCAGCCCTCAACAACTTAAGCGGCAGAAAATATTTTTTTGAAAAAATCCCTAAGCCCCGGGGTCACAATTTCAACAAAAATCTGACTTTTGGCAATTCACTCAAAAATGGTGCCAACCGGTTGCAAATGCTCCCCTGAAAGCTTTGGCGATGGAAACAGAAGGCTTTTTATCACAGGACAAGAAATCAGCCCTCAAAAACTTAACCGGCAGAAAATATTTTTTTGAAAAAATCCCTAAGCCCCGGGGTCACAATTTCAGCAAAAATCTGACTTTTGGCAATTCACTCAAAAATGGTTCCAAAAGCTTGAAAATGCTCTCCTGAAGGGTTTGGCACTCGAAACAGAAGGCTTTTTGTCACAGGACAAGAAATTATCCCTCAAAAACTTAACCGGCAGAAAATATTTTTCTGAAAAAATCACTAAGCCCCGAGGTCACAATTTCAAGAAAAATCTGACTTTTGGCAATTCACTCAAAAATGGTGCCAACCGGTTGCAAATGCTCCCCTGAAAGGTTTGCCACTCCAAACAGAAGGCTTTTTATCACAGGACAATAAATCAGCCCTCAAAAACTTAACCGGCAGAAAATATTTTTTTGAAAAAATCCCTAAGCCCTGGGGTCACAATTTCAGGAAAAATCTGACTTTTCGCAATTCACCCAAATATGTTACCAAAAGCTTGAAAATGCTCCCCTGAAAGGTTTGGCACTCGAAACGGAAGGCTTTTTATCACAGGACAATAAATCAGCCCTCAAAAACTTAACCGGCAGAAAATATTTTTTTGAAAAAATCCCTAAGCCCCGGGGTCACAATTTCAGCAAAAATCTGACTTTTGGCAATTCACTCAAAAACGGTGCCAAAAGTTTGAAAATGTTCCCCTGAAAGGTTTGGCACTCGAAACAGAAGGCTTTTTATCACAGGACAAGAAATCAGCCCTCAAAAACTTAACCGGCAGAAAATATTTTTTTGAACAAATCCCTAAGCCCCGGGGTCACAATTTCAGCAAAAATCTGACTTTTCACAATTCACTCAAAAATGGTGCCAAAAGCTTGAAAATGCTCTCCTAAAAGGTTTGGCACTCGAAACAGAAGGCTTTTTGTCACAGGACAAGAAATTAGCCCTCAAAAACTTAACCGGCAGAAAATATTTTTCTGAAAAAATCACTAAGCCCCGGGGTCACAATTTCAGCAAAAATCTGACTTTTGGCAATTCACTCAAAAATGGTGCCAACCGGTTGCAAATGCTCCCCTGAAAGGTTTGGCACTCCAAACAGAAGGCTTTTTATCACAGGACAATAAATCAGCCCTCAAAAACTTAACCGGCAGAAAATATTTTTTTGAAAAAATAACTAAGCCCCAGGGTCACAATTTCAGCAAAAATCTGACTTTTGGCAATTCACTCAAAAATGGTGCCAACCGGTTGCAAATGCTCCCCTGAAAGGTTTGGCACTCCAAACAGAAGACTTTTTATCACAGGACAAGAAATCAGCCCTCAACAACTTAAGCGGCAGAAAATATTTTTTTGAAAAAATCCCTAAGCCCCGGGGTCACAATTTCAACAAAAATCTGACTTTTGGCAATTCACTCAAAAATGGTGCCAACCGGTTGCAAATGCTCCCCTGAAAGCTTTGGCGATGGAAACAGAAGGCTTTTTATCACAGGACAAGAAATCAGCCCTCAAAAACTTAACCGGCAGAAAATATTTTTTTGAAAAAATCCCTAAGCCCCGGGGTCACAATTTCAGCAAAAATCTGACTTTTGGCAATTCACTCAAAAATGGTTCCAAAAGCTTGAAAATGCTCTCCTGAAGGGTTTGGCACTCGAAACAGAAGGCTTTTTGTCACAGGACAAGAAATTATCCCTCAAAAACTTAACCGGCAGAAAATATTTTTCTGAAAAAATCACTAAGCCCCGAGGTCACAATTTCAAGAAAAATCTGACTTTTGGCAATTCACTCAAAAATGGTGCCAACCGGTTGCAAATGCTCCCCTGAAAGGTTTGCCACTCCAAACAGAAGGCTTTTTATCACAGGACAATAAATCAGCCCTCAAAAACTTAACCGGCAGAAAATATTTTTTTGAAAAAATCCCTAAGCCCTGGGGTCACAATTTCAGGAAAAATCTGACTTTTCGCAATTCACCCAAATATGTTACCAAAAGCTTGAAAATGCTCCCCTGAAAGGTTTGGCACTCGAAACGGAAGGCTTTTTATCACAGGACAATAAATCAGCCCTCAAAAACTTAACCGGCAGAAAATATTTTTTTGAAAAAATCCCTAAGCCCCGGGGTCACAATTTCAGCAAAAATCTGACTTTTGGCAATTCACTCAAAAACGGTGCCAAAAGTTTGAAAATGTTCCCCTGAAAGGTTTGGCACTCGAAACAGAAGGCTTTTTATCACAGGACAAGAAATCAGCCCTCAAAAACTTAACCGGCAGAAAATATTTTTTTGAAAAAATCCCTAAGCCCCGGGGTCACAATTTCAGCAAAAATCTGACTTTTGGCAATTCACTCAAAAATGGTGCCAAAACTTGAAAATGCTCTCCTGAAGGGTTTGGCACTCGAAACAGAAGGCTTTTTGTCACAGGACAAGAAATTATCCCTCAAAAACTTAACCGGCAGAAAATATTTTTCTGAAAAAATCACTAATCCCCGAGGTCACAATTTCAAGAAAGATCTGACTTTTGGCAATTCACTCAAAAATGGTGCCAACCGGTTGCAAATGCTCCCCTGAAAGGTTTGGCACTCCAAACAGAAGACTTTTTATCATAGGACAATAAATCAGCCCTCAAAAACTTAACCGGCAGAAAATATTTTTTTGAAAAAAAATCCCTAAGCCCCGGGGTCACAATTTCAGCAAAAATCTGACTTTTCGCAATTCACCCAAAAATGGTACCAAAAGCTTGAAAATGCTCCCCTGAAAGTTTTGGCACTCGAAACGGAAGGCTTTTTATCACAGGACAATAAATCAGCCCTCAAAAACTTAACCGGCAGAAAATATTTTTTTGAAAAAATCCCTAAGCCCCGGGGTCACAATTTCAGCAAAAATCTGACTTTTGGCAATTCACTCAAAAACGGTGCCAAAAGCTTGAAAATGCTCCCCTGAAAGGTTTGGCACTCGAAACAGAAGGCTTTTTATCACAGGACAATAAATCAGCCCTCAAAAACTTAACCGGCAGAAAATATTTTTTTGAAAACATCCCTAAGGCCCAGGGTCACAATTTCAGCAAAAATCTGACTTTTGGCAATTCACTCAAAAATGGTGCCAAAAGCTTTAAAATGCTCCCCTGAAAGGTTTGGCACTCGAAACAGAAGGCTTTTTATCACAGGACAAGAAATCAGCCCTCAATAACTTAACCGGCAGAATAAATCCCTAAGCCCCGGGGTCACAATTTCAGCAAAAATCTGACTTTTCACAATTCACTCAAAAATGGTACCAAAAGCTTGAAAATGCTCTCCTAAAAGGTTTGGCACTTGAAACGGAAGGCTTTTTATCACAGGACAAGAAATCAGCCCTCAAAAACTTAACCGGCAGAAAATATTTTTTTGAAAAAATCCCTAAGCCCCGGGGTCACAATTTCAGCAAAAATCTGACTTTTCACAATTCACTCAAAAATGGTACCAAAAGCTTGAAAATGCTCTCCTAAAAGGTTTGGCACTTGAAACAGAAGGCTTTTTATCACAGGACAATAAATCAGCCCTCAAAAACTTAACCGGCAGAAAATATTTTTTTGAAAAATCCCTAAGCCCCGGGGTCACAATTTCAGCAAAAATCTGACTTTTGGCAATTCACTCAAAAATGGTGCCAAAAGCTTTAAAATGCTCCCCTGAAAGGTTTGGCACTCGAAACAGAAGGCTTTTTATCACAGGACAAGAAATCAGCCCTCAATAACTTAACCGGCAGAATAAATCCCTAAGCCCCGGGGTCACAATTTCAGCAAAAATCTGACTTTTCACAATTCACTCAAAAATGGTACCAAAAGCTTGAAAATGCTCTCCTAAAAGGTTTGGCACTTGAAACGGAAGGCTTTTTATCACAGGACAAGAAATCAGCCCTCAAAAACTTAACCGGCAGAAAATATTTTTTTGAAAAAATCCCTAAGCCCCGGGGTCACAATTTCAGCAAAAATCTGACTTTTCACAATTCACTCAAAAACGGTACCAAAAGCTTGAAAATGCTCTCCTAAAAGGTTTGGCACTTGAAACAGAAGGCTTTTTATCACAGGACAATAAATCAGCCCTCAAAAACTTAACCGGCAGAAAATATTTTTTTGAAAAATCCCTAAGCCCCGGGGTCACAATTTCAGCAAAAATCTGATTTTTGGCAATTCACTCAAAAATGGTGCCAACCGGTTGCAAATGCTGCCCTGAAAGCTTTGGCGATGGAAACAGAAGGCTTTTTATCACAGGACAAGAAATCAGCCCTCAAAAACTTAACCGGCAGAAAATATTTTTTTGAAAAAAAATCCCTAAGCCCCGGGGTCACAATTTCAGCAAAAATCTGACTTTTCGCAATTCACCCAAAAATGGTACCAAAAGCTTGAAAATGCTCCCCTGAAAGTTTTGGCACTCAAAACGGAAGGCTTTTTATCACAGGACAATAAATCAGCCCTCAAAAACTTAACCGGCAGAAAATATTTTTTTGAAAAAATCCCTAAGCCCCGGGGTCACAATTTCAGCAAAAATCTGACTTTTGGCAATTCACTCAAAAACGGTGCCAAAAGCTTGAAAATGCTCCCCTGAAAGGTTTGGCACTCGAAACAGAAGGCTTTTTATCACAGGACAAGAAATCAGCCCTCAAAAACTTAACCGGCAGAAAATATTTTTTTGAAAACATCCCTAAGGCCCAGGGTCACAATTTCAGCAAAAATCTGACTTTTGGCAATTCACTCAAAAATGCTGCCAAAAGCTTGAAAATGCTCCCCTGAAAGGTTTGGCACTCGAAACCGAAGGCTTTTTATCACAGGACAATAAATCTGCCCTCAAAAACTTAACCGGCAGAAAATATTTTTTTGAAAAAATCCCTAAGCCCCGGGGTCACAATTTCAGCAAAAATCTGACTTTTCACAATTCACTCAAAAACGGTACCAAAAGCTTGAAAATGCTCTCCTAAAAGGTTTGGCACTTGAAACAGAAGGCTTTTTATCACAGGACAATAAATCAGCCCTCAAAAACTTAACCGGCAGAAAATATTTTTTTGAAAAATCCCTAAGCCCCGGGGTCACAATTTCAGCAAAAATCTGATTTTTGGCAATTCACTCAAAAATGGTGCCAACCGGTTGCAAATGCTGCCCTGAAAGCTTTGGCGATGGAAACAGAAGGCTTTTTATCACAGGACAAGAAATCAGCCCTCAAAAACTTAACCGGCAGAAAATATTTTTTTGAAAAATCCCTAAGCCCCGGGGTCACAATTTCAGCAAAAATCTGACTTTTGGCAATTCACTCAAAAATGGTGCCAACCGGTTGCAAATGCTGCCCTGAAAGCTTTGGCGATGGAAACATAAGGCTTTTTATCACAGGACAAGAAATCAGCCCTCAAAAACTTTACCGGCAGAAAATATTTTTTTGAAAAAATCCCTAAGCCCTGGGGTCACAATTTCAGCAAAAATCTGACTTTTGGCAATTCACTCAAAAATGCTGCCAAAAGCTTGAAAATGCTCCCCTGAAAGGTTTGGCACTCGAAACCGAAGGCTTTTTATCACAGGACAATAAATCTGCCCTCAAAAACTTAACCGGCAGAAAATATTTTTTTGAAAAAATCCCTAAGCCCCGGGGTCACAATTTCAGCAAAAATCTGACTTTTGGAAATTCAAACAAAAATGGTGCCAAAAGCTTTAAAATGCTCCCCTGAAGGGTTTGGCACTCGAAACAGAAGGCTTTTTGTCACAGGACAAGAAATTAGCCCTCAAAAACTTAACCGGCAGAAAATATTTTTCTGAAAAAATCACTAAGCCCCGAGGTCACAATTTCAAGAAAAATCTGACTTTTGGCAATTCACTCAAAAATGGTGCCAACCGGTTGCCAATGCTCCCATGAAAGGTTTGGCACTCGAAACAGAAGGCTTTTTATCACAGGACAAGAAATCAGCCCTCAAAAACTTAACCGGCAGAAAATATTTTTTTGAAAAAATCCCTAAGCCCCGGGGTCACAATTTCAGCAAAAATCTGACTTTTGGCAATTCACTCAAAAATGCTGCCAAAAGCTTGAAAATGCTCCCCTGAAAGGTTTGGCACTCGAAACCGAAGGCTTTTTATCACAGGACAATAAATCTGCCCTCAAAAACTTAACCGGCAGAAAATATTTTTTTGAAAAAATCCCTAAGCCCCGGGGTCACAATTTCAGCAAAAATCTGACTTTTGGCAATTCACTCAAAAATGGTGCCAAAACTTGAAAATGCTCTCCTGAAGGGTTTGGCACTCGAAACAGAAGGCTTTTTGTCACAGGACAAGAAATTATCCCTCAAAAACTTAACCGGCAGAAAATATTTTTCTGAAAAAATCACTAATCCCCGAGGTCACAATTTCAAGAAAGATCTGACTTTTGGCAATTCACTCAAAAATGGTGCCAAACGGTTGCAAATGCTCCCCTGAAAGGTTTGGCACTCCAAACAGAAGACTTTTTATCATAGGACAATAAATCAGCCCTCAAAAACTTAACCGGCAGAAAATATTTTTTTGAAAAAAAATCCCTAAGCCCCGGGGTCACAATTTCAGCAAAAATCTGACTTTTCGCAATTCACCCAAAAATGGTACCAAAAGCTTGAAAATGCTCCCCTGAAAGTTTTGGCACTCGAAACGGAAGGCTTTTTATCACAGGACAATAAATCAGCCCTCAAAAACTTAACCGGCAGAAAATATTTTTTTGAAAAAATCCCTAAGCCCCGGGGTCACAATTTCAGCAAAAATCTGACTTTTGGCAATTCACTCAAAAACGGTGCCAAAAGCTTGAAAATGCTCCCCTGAAAGGTTTGGCACTCGAAACAGAAGGCTTTTTATCACAGGACAAGAAATCAGCCCTCAAAAACTTAACCGGCAGAAAATATTTTTTTGAAAACATCCCTAAGGCCCAGGGTCACAATTTCAGCAAAAATCTGACTTTTGGCAATTCACTCAAAAATGGTGCCAAAAGCTTTAAAATGCTCCCCTGAAAGGTTTGGCACTCGAAACAGAAGGCTTTTTATCACAGGACAAGAAATCAGCCCTCAATAACTTAACCGGCAGAATAAATCCCTAAGCCCCGGGGTCACAATTTCAGCAAAAATCTGACTTTTCACAATTCACTCAAAAATGGTACCAAAAGCTTGAAAATGCTCTCCTAAAAGGTTTGGCACTTGAAACGGAAGGCTTTTTATCACAGGACAAGAAATCAGCCCTCAAAAACTTAACCGGCAGAATAAATCCCTAAGCCCCGAGGTCACAATTTCAAGAAAAATCTGACTTTTGGCAATTCACTCAAAAATGGTGCCAACCGGTTGCCAATGCTCCCATGAAAGGTTTGGCACTCGAAACAGAAGGCTTTTTATCACAGGACAAGAAATCAGCCCTCAAAAACTTAACCGGCAGAAAATATTTTTTTGAAAAAATCCCTAAGCCCCGGGGTCACAATTTCAGCAAAAATCTGACTTTTGGCAATTCACTCAAAAATGCTGCCAAAAGCTTGAAAATGCTCCCCTGAAAGGTTTGGCACTCGAAACCGAAGGCTTTTTATCACAGGACAATAAATCTGCCCTCAAAAACTTAACCGGCAGAAAATATTTTTTTGAAAAAATCCCTAAGCCCCGGGGTCACAATTTCAGCAAAAATCTGACTTTTGGCAATTCACTCAAAAATGGTGCCAAAACTTGAAAATGCTCTCCTGAAGGGTTTGGCACTCGAAACAGAAGGCTTTTTGTCACAGGACAAGAAATTATCCCTCAAAAACTTAACCGGCAGAAAATATTTTTCTGAAAAAATCACTAATCCCCGAGGTCACAATTTCAAGAAAGATCTGACTTTTGGCAATTCACTCAAAAATGGTGCCAAACGGTTGCAATGCTCCCCTGAAAGGTTTGGCACTCCAAACAGAAGACTTTTTATCATAGGACAATAAATCAGCCCTCAAAAACTTAACCGGCAGAAAATATTTTTTTGAAAAAAAATCCCTAAGCCCCGGGGTCACAATTTCAGCAAAAATCTAACTTTTCGCAATTCACCCAAAAATGGTACCAAAAGCTTGAAAATGCTCCCCTGAAAGTTTTGGCACTCAAAACGGAAGGCTTTTTATCACAGGACAATAAATCAGCCCTCAAAAACTTAACCGGCAGAAAATATTTTTTTGAAAAAATCCCTAAGCCCCGGGGTCACAATTTCAGCAAAAATCTGACTTTTGGCAATTCACTCAAAAACGGTGCCAAAAGCTTGAAAATGCTCCCCTGAAAGGTTTGGCACTCGAAACAGAAGGCTTTTTATCACAGGACAAGAAATCAGCCCTCAAAAACTTAACCGGCAGAAAATATTTTTTTGAAAACATCCCTAAGGCCCAGGGTCACAATTTCAGCAAAAATCTGACTTTTGGCAATTCACTCAAAAATGGTGCCAAAAGCTTTAAAATGCTCCCCTGAAAGGTTTGGCACTCGAAACAGAAGGCTTTTTATCACAGGACAAGAAATTAGCCCTCAAAAACTTAACCGGCAGAAAATATTTTTCTGAAAAAATCACTAAGCCCCGAGGTCACAATTTCAAGAAAAATCTGACTTTTGGCAATTCACTCAAAAATGGTGCCAACCGGTTGCCAATGCTCCCATGAAAGGTTTGGCACTCGAAACAGAAGGCTTTTAATCACAGGACAATAAATCAGCCCTCAAAAACTTAACCGGCAGAAAATATTTTTTTGAAAAAATCCCTAAGCCCTGGGGTCACAATTTCAGCAAAAATCTGACTTTTGGCAATTCACTCAAAAATGATGCCAACCGGTTGCAAATGCTCCCCTGAAAGCTTTGGCGATGGAAACAAAAGTGTTTTTATCACAGGACAAGAAATCAGCCCTCAAAAACTTAACCGGCAGAAAATATTTTTTTGAAAAAATCCCTAAGCCCCGGGGTCACAATTTCAGCAAAAATCTGACTTTTGGCAATTCACTCAAAAATGGTGCCAACCGGTTGCAAATGCTCCCCTGAAAGCTTTGGCGATGGAAACAGAAGGCTTTTTATCACAGGACAAGAAATCAGCCCTCAAAAACTTAACCGGCAGAAAATATTTTTTTGAAAAAATCCCTAAGCCCCGGGGTCACAATTTCAGCAAAAATCTGACTTTTGGCAATTCACTCAAAAATGGTGCCAAAACTTGAAAATGCTCTCCTGAAGGGTTTGGCACTCGAAACAGAAGGCTTTTTGTCACAGGACAAGAAATTATCCCTCAAAAACTTAACCGGCAGAAAATATGTTTCTGAAAAAATCACTAATCCCCGAGGTCACAATTTCAGCAAAAATCTGACTTTTGGCAATTCACTCAAAAATGGTGCCAACCGGTTGCAAATGCTCCCCTGAAAGGTTTGGCACTCCAAACAGAAGACTTTTTATCATAGGACAATAAATCAGCCCTCAAAAACTTAACCGGCAGAAAATATTTTTTTGAAAAAAAATCCCTAAGCCCCGGGGTCACAATTTCAGCAAAAATCTGACTTTTCGCAATTCACCCAAAAATGGTACCAAAAGCTTGAAAACGCTCCCCTGAAAGTTTTGGCACTCGAAACGGAAGGCTTTTTATCACAGGACAATAAATCAGCCCTCAAAAACTTAACCGGCAGAAAATATTTTTTTGAAAAAATCCCTAAGCCCCGGGGTCACAATTTCAGCAAAAATCTGACTTTTGGCAATTCACTCAAAAACGGTGCCAAAAGCTTGAAAATGCTCCCCTGAAAGGTTTGGCACTCGAAACAGAAGGCTTTTTATCACAGGACAAGAAATCAGCCCTCAAAAACTTAACCGGCAGAAAATATTTTTTTGAAAACATCCCTAAGGCCCAGGGTCACAATTTCAGCAAAAATCTGACTTTTGGCAATTCACTCAAAAATGGTGCCAAAAGCTTTAAAATGCTCCCCTGAAAGGTTTGGCACTCGAAACAGAAGGCTTTTTATCACAGGACAAGAAATCAGCCCTCAATAACTTAACCGGCAGAATAAATCCCTAAGCCCCGGGGTCACAATTTCAGCAAAAATCTGACTTTTCACAATTCACTCAAAAATGGTACCAAAAGCTTGAAAATGCTCTCCTAAAAGGTTTGGCACTTGAAACGGAAGGCTTTTTATCACAGGACAAGAAATCAGCCCTCAAAAACTTAACCGGCAGAAAATATTTTTTTGAAAAAATCCCTAAGCCCCGGGGTCACAATTTCAGCAAAAATCTGACTTTTCGCAATTCACCCAAAAATGGTACCAAAAGCTTGAAAACGCTCCCCTGAAAGTTTTGGCACTCGAAACGGAAGGCTTTTTATCACAGGACAATAAATCAGCCCTCAAAAACTTAACCGGCAGAAAATATTTTTTTGAAAAAATCCCTAAGCCCCGGGGTCACAATTTCAGCAAAAATCTGACTTTTGGCAATTCACTCAAAAACGGTGCCAAAAGCTTGAAAATGCTCCCCTGAAAGGTTTGGCACTCGAAACAGAAGGCTTTTTATCACAGGACAAGAAATCAGCCCTCAAAAACTTAACCGGCAGAAAATATTTTTTTGAAAACATCCCTAAGGCCCAGGGTCACAATTTCAGCAAAAATCTGACTTTTGGCAATTCACTCAAAAATGGTGCCAAAAGCTTTAAAATGCTCCCCTGAAAGGTTTGGCACTCGAAACAGAAGGCTTTTTATCACAGGACAAGAAATCAGCCCTCAATAACTTAACCGGCAGAATAAATCCCTAAGCCCCGGGGTCACAATTTCAGCAAAAATCTGACTTTTCACAATTCACTCAAAAATGGTACCAAAAGCTTGAAAATGCTCTCCTAAAAGGTTTGGCACTTGAAACGGAAGGCTTTTTATCACAGGACAAGAAATCAGCCCTCAAAAACTTAACCGGCAGAAAATATTTTTTTGAAAAAATCCCTAAGCCCCGGGGTCACAATTTCAGCAAAAATCTGACTTTTCACAATTCACTCAAAAACGGTACCAAAAGCTTGAAAATGCTCTCCTAAAAGGTTTGGCACTTGAAACAGAAGGCTTTTTATCACAGGACAAGAAATCAGCCCTCAAAAACTTAACCGGCAGAAAATATTTTTTTGAAAAATCCCTAAGCCCCGGGGTCACAATTTCAGCAAAAATCTGATTTTTGGCAATTCACTCAAAAATGGTGCCAACCGGTTGCAAATGCTGCCCTGAAAGCTTTGGCGATGGAAACAGAAGGCTTTTTATCACAGGACAAGAAATCAGCCCTCAAAAACTTAACCGGCAGAAAATATTTTTTTGAAAAATCCCTAAGCCCCGGGGTCACAATTTCAGCAAAAATCTGATTTTTGGCAATTCACTCAAAAATGGTGCCAACCGGTTGCAAATGCTGCCCTGAAAGCTTTGGCGATGGAAACAGAAGGCTTTTTATCACAGGACAAGAAATCAGCCCTCAAAAACTTAACCGGCAGAAAATATTTTTTTGAAAAATCCCTAAGCCCCGGGGTCACAATTTCAGCAAAAATCTGACTTTTGGAAATTCAAACAAAAATGGTGCCAAAAGCTTTAAAATGCTCTCCTGAAGGGTTTGGCACTCGAAACAGAAGGCTTTTTGTCACAGGACAAGAAATTAGCCCTCAAAAACTTAACCGGCAGAAAATATTTTTCTGAAAAAATCACTAAGCCCCGAGGTCACAATTTCAAGAAAAATCTGACTTTTGGCAATTCACTCAAAAATGGTGCCAACCGGTTGCCAATGCTCCCATGAAAGGTTTGGCACTCGAAACAGAAGGCTTTTTATCACAGGACAAGAAATCAGCCCTCAAAAACTTAACCGGCAGATAATATTTTTTTGAAAAAATCCCTAAGCCCCGGGGTCACAATTTCAGCAAAAATCTGACTTTTGGCAATTCACTTAAAAATGGTGCCAACCGGTTGCAAATGCTCCCCTGAAAGCTTTGGCGATGGAAACAGAAGGCATTTTATCACAGGACAAGAAATCAGCCCTCAAAAACTTAACCGGCAGAAAATATTTTTTTGAAAAAATCCCTAAGCCCCGGGGTCACAATTTCAGCAAAAATCTGACTTTTGGCAATTCACTCAAAAATGGTGCCAAAACTTGAAAATGCTCTCCTGAAGGGTTTGGCACTCGAAACAGAAGGCTTTTTGTCACAGGACAAGAAATTATCCCTCAAAAACTTAACCGGCAGAAAATATTTTTCTGAAAAAATCACTAATCCCCGAGGTCACAATTTCAAGAAAGATCTGACTTTTGGCAATTCACTCAAAAATGGTGCCAACCGGTTGCAAATGCTCCCCTGAAAGGTTTGGCACTCCAAACAGAAGACTTTTTATCATAGGACAATAAATCAGCCCTCAAAAACTTAACCGGCAGAAAATATTTTTTTGAAAAAAAATCCCTAAGCCCCGGGGTCACAATTTCAGCAAAAATCTGACTTTTCGCAATTCACCCAAAAATGGTACCAAAAGCTTGAAAATGCTCCCCTGAAAGTTTTGGCACTCAAAACGGAAGGCTTTTTATCACAGGACAATAAATCAGCCCTCAAAAACTTAACCGGCAGAAAATATTTTTTTGAAAAAATCCCTAAGCCCCGGGGTCACAATTTCAGCAAAAATCTGACTTTTGGCAATTCACTCAAAAACGGTGCCAAAAGCTTGAAAATGCTCCCCTGAAAGGTTTGGCACTCGAAACAGAAGGCTTTTTATCACAGGACAAGAAATCAGCCCTCAAAAACTTAACCGGCAGAAAATATTTTTTTGAAAACATCCCTAAGGCCCAGGGTCACAATTTCAGCAAAAATCTGACTTTTGGCAATTCACTCAAAAATGGTGCCAAAAGCTTTAAAATGCTCCCCTGAAAGGTTTGGCACTCGAAACAGAAGGCTTTTTATCACAGGACAAGAAATTAGCCCTCAAAAACTTAACCGGCAGAAAATATTTTTCTGAAAAAATCACTAAGCCCCGAGGTCACAATTTCAAGAAAAATCTGACTTTTGGCAATTCACTCAAAAATGGTGCCAACCGGTTGCCAATGCTCCCATGAAAGGTTTGGCACTCGAAACAGAAGGCTTTTAATCACAGGACAATAAATCAGCCCTCAAAAACTTAACCGGCAGAAAATATTTTTTTGAAAAAATCCCTAAGCCCTGGGGTCACAATTTCAGCAAAAATCTGACTTTTGGCAATTCACTCAAAAATGATGCCAACCGGTTGCAAATGGACCCCTGAAAGCTTTGGCGATGGAAAGAGAAGGGTTTTTATCACAGGACAAGAAATCAGCCCTCAAAAACTTAACCGGCAGAAAATATTTTTTTGAAAAAATCCCTAAGCCCCGGGGTCACAATTTCAGCAAAAATCTGACTTTTGGCAATTCACTCAAAAATGGTGCCAACCGGTTGCAAATGCTCCCCTGAAAGCTTTGGCGATGGAAACAGAAGGCTTTTTATCACAGGACAAGAAATCAGCCCTCAAAAACTTAACCGGCAGAAAATATTTTTTTGAAAAAATCCCTAAGCCCCGGGGTCACAATTTCAGCAAAAATCTGACTTTTGGCAATTCACTCAAAAATGGTGCCAAAACTTGAAAATGCTCTCCTGAAGGGTTTGGCACTCGAAACAGAAGGCTTTTTGTCACAGGACAAGAAATTATCCCTCAAAAACTTAACCGGCAGAAAATATTTTTCTGAAAAAATCACTAATCCCCGAGGTCACAATTTCAAGAAAGATCTGACTTTTGGCAATTCACTCAAAAATGGTGCCAACCGGTTGCAAATGCTCCCCTGAAAGGTTTGGCACTCCAAACAGAAGACTTTTTATCATAGGACAATAAATCAGCCCTCAAAAACTTAACCGGCAGAAAATATTTTTTTGAAAAAAAATCCCTAAGCCCCGGGGTCACAATTTCAGCAAAAATCTGACTTTTCGCAATTCACCCAAAAATGGTACCAAAAGCTTGAAAATGATCCCCTGAAAGTTTTGGCACTCGAAACGGAAGGCTTTTTATCACAGGACAATAAATCAGCCCTCAAAAACTTAACCGGCAGAAAATATTTTTTTGAAAAAATCCCTAAGCCCCGGGGTCACAATTTCAGCAAAAATCTGACTTTTGGCAATTCACTCAAAAACGGTGCCAAAAGCTTGAAAATGCTCCCCTGAAAGGTTTGGCACTCGAAACAGAAGGCTTTTTATCACAGGACAAGAAATCAGCCCTCAAAAACTTAACCGGCAGAAAATATTTTTTTGAAAACATCCCTAAGGCCCAGGGTCACAATTTCAGCAAAAATCTGACTTTTGGCAATTCACTCAAAAATGGTGCCAAAAGCTTTAAAATGCTCCCCTGAAAGGTTTGGCACTCGAAACAGAAGGCTTTTTATCACAGGACAAGAAATCAGCCCTCAATAACTTAACTGGCAGAATAAATCCCTAAGCCCCGGGGTCACAATTTCAGCAAAAATCTGACTTTTCACAATTCACTCAAAAATGGTACCAAAAGCTTGAAAATGCTCTCCTAAAAGGTTTGGCACTCGAAACGGAAGGCTTTTTATCACAGGACAAGAAATCAGCCCTCAAAAACTTAACCGGCAGAAAATATTTTTTTGAAAAAATCCCTAAGCCCCGGGGTCACAATTTCAGCAAAAATCTGACTTTTGGCAATTCACTCAAAAATGGTGCCAAAACTTGAAAATGCTCTCCTGAAGGGTTTGGCACTCGAAACAGAAGGCTTTTTGTCACAGGACAAGAAATTATCCCTCAAAAACTTAACCGGCAGAAAATATTTTTCTGAAAAAATCACTAATCCCCGAGGTCACAATTTCAAGAAAGATCTGACTTTTGGCAATTCACTCAAAAATGGTGCCAACCGGTTGCAAATGCTCCCCTGAAAGGTTTGGCACTCCAAACAGAAGACTTTTTATCATAGGACAATAAATCAGCCCTCAAAAACTTAACCGGCAGAAAATATTTTTTTGAAAAAAAATCCCTAAGCCCCGGGGTCACAATTTCAGCAAAAATCTGACTTTTCGCAATTCACCCAAAAACGGTGCCAAAAGCTTGAAAATGCTCCCCTGAAAGGTTTGGCACTCGAAACAGAAGGCTTTTTATCACAGGACAAGAAATCAGCCCTCAAAAACTTAACCGGCAGAAAATATTTTTTTGAAAACATCCCTAAGGCCCAGGGTCACAATTTCAGCAAAAATCTGACTTTTGGCAATTCACTCAAAAATGGTGCCAAAAGCTTTAAAATGCTCCCCTGAAAGGTTTGGCACTCGAAACAGAAGGCTTTTTATCACAGGACAAGAAATTAGCCCTCAAAAACTTAACCGGCAGAAAATATTTTTCTGAAAAAATCACTAAGCCCCGAGGTCACAATTTCAAGAAAAATCTGACTTTTGGCAATTCACTCAAAAATGGTGCCAACCGGTTGCCAATGCTCCCATGAAAGGTTTGGCACTCGAAACAGAAGGCTTTTAATCACAGGACAATAAATCAGCCCTCAAAAACTTAACCGGCAGAAAATATTTTTTGAAAAAATCCCTAAGCCCTGGGGTCACAATTTCAGCAAAAATCTGACTTTTGGCAATTCACTCAAAAATGATGCCAACCGGTTGCAAATGGACCCCTGAAAGCTTTGGCGATGGAAAGAGAAGGGTTTTTATCACAGGACAAGAAATCAGCCCTCAAAAACTTAACCGGCAGAAAATATTTTTTTGAAAAAATCCCTAAGCCCCGGGGTCACAATTTCAGCAAAAATCTGACTTTTGGCAATTCACTCAAAAATGGTGCCAACCGGTTGCAAATGCTCCCCTGAAAGCTTTGGCGATGGAAACAGAAGGCTTTTTATCACAGAACAAGAAATCAGCCCTCAAAAACTTAACCGGCAGAAAATATTTTTTTGAAAAAATCCCTAAGCCCCGGGGTCACAATTTCAGCAAAAATCTGACTTTTGGCAATTCACTCAAAAATGGTGCCAAAACTTGAAAATGCTCTCCTGAAGGGTTTGGCACTCGAAACAGAAGGCTTTTTGTCACAGGACAAGAAATTATCCCTCAAAAACTTAACCGGCAGAAAATATTTTTCTGAAAAAATCACTAATCCCCGAGGTCACAATTTCAAGAAAGATCTGACTTTTGGCAATTCACTCAAAAATGGTGCCAACCGGTTGCAAATGCTCCCCTGAAAGGTTTGGCACTCCAAACAGAAGACTTTTTATCATAGGACAATAAATCAGCCCTCAAAAACTTAACCGGCAGAAAATATTTTTTTGAAAAAAAATCCCTAAGCCCCGGGGTCACAATTTCAGCAAAAATCTGACTTTTCGCAATTCACCCAAAAATGGTACCAAAAGCTTGAAAATGCTCCCCTGAAAGTTTTGGCACTCGAAACGGAAGGCTTTTTATCACAGGACAATAAATCAGCCCTCAAAAACTTAACCGGCAGAAAATATTTTTTTGAAAAAATCCCTAAGCCCCGGGGTCACAATTTCAGCAAAAATCTGACTTTTGGCAATTCACTCAAAAACGGTGCCAAAAGCTTGAAAATGCTCCCCTGAAAGGTTTGGCACTCGAAACAGAAGGCTTTTTATCACAGGACAAGAAATCAGCCCTCAAAAACTTAACCGGCAGAAAATATTTTTTTGAAAACATCCCTAAGGCCCAGGGTCAAAATTTCAGCAAAAATCTGACTTTTGGCAATTCACTCAAAAATGGTGCCAAAAGCTTTAAAATGCTCCCCTGAAAGGTTTGGCACTCGAAACAGAAGGCTTTTTATCACAGGACAAGAAATCAGCCCTCAATAACTTAACCGGCAGAATAAATCCCTAAGCCCCGAGTCACAATTTCAGCAAAAATCTGACTTTTCACAATTCACTCAAAAATGGTACCAAAAGCTTGAAAATGCTCTCCTAAAAGGTTTGGCACTCGAAACGGAAGGCTTTTTATCACAGGACAAGAAATCAGCCCTCAAAAACTTAACCGGCAGAAAATATTTTTTTGAAAAAATCCCTAAGCCCCGGGGTCACAATTTCAGCAAAAATCTGACTTTTCACAATTCACTCAAAAATGGTACCAAAAGCTTGAAAATGCTCTCCTAAAAGGTTTGGCACTTGAAACAGAAGGCTTTTTATCACAGGACAAGAAATCAGCCCTCAAAAACTTAACCGGCAGAAAATCTTTTTTTGAAAAAATCCCTAAGCCCCGGGGTCACAATTTCAGAAAAAATCTGACTTTTGGCAATTCACTCAAAAACGGTGCCAAAACTTGAAAATGCTCCCCTGAAAGGTTTGGCATTCGAAACAGAAGGCTTTTTATCACAGGACAAGAAATCAGCCCTCAAAAACTTAACCGGCAGAAAATATTTTTTTGAAAACATCCCTAAGCCCCAGGGTCACAATTTCAGCAAAAATCTGACTTTTGGGAATTCATTCAAAAATGGTGCCAACCGGTTGCAAATGCTCCCCTGAAATCTTTGGCGATGGAAACATAAGGCTTTTTATCACAGGACAAGAAACCAGCCCTCAAAAACTTAACCGGCTGAAAATATTTTTTTGAAAAAATCCCTAAGCCCCGGGGTCACAATTTCAGCAAAAATCTGACTTTTGGCAATTCACTCAAAAATGGTGCCAACCGGTTGCAAATGCTCCCCTGAAATCTTTGGCGATGGAAACAGAAGGCTTTTTATCACAGGACAATAAATCAGCCCTCAAAAACTTAACCGGCAGAAAATATTTTTTTGAAAAATCCCTAAGCCCCGGGGTCACAATTTCAGCAAAAATCTGATTTTTGGCAATTCACTCAAAAATGGTGCCAACCGGTTGCAAATGCTGCCCTGAAAGCTTTGGCGATGGAAACAGAAGGCTTTTTATCACAGGACAAGAAATCAGCCCTCAAAAACTTAACCGGCAGAAAATATTTTTTTGAAAAATCCCTAAGCCCCGGGGTCACAATTTCAGCAAAAATCTGACTTTTGGCAATTCACTCAAAAATGGTGCCAACCGGTTGCAAATGCTGCCCTGAAAGCTTTGGCGATGGAAACATAAGGCTTTTTATCACAGGACAAGAAATCAGCCCTCAAAAACTTAACCGGCAGAAAATATTTTTTTGAAAAAATCCCTAAGCCCCGGGGTCACAATTTCAGCAAAAATCTGACTTTTGGCAATTCAAACAAAAATGGTGCCAAAAGCTTGAAAATGCTCTCCTGAAGGGTTTGGCACTCGAAACAGAAGGCTTTTTGTCACAGGACAAGAAATTAGCCCTCAAAAACTTAACTGGCAGAAAATATTTTTCTGAAAAAATCACTAAGCCCCGAGGTCACAATTTCAAGAAAAATCTGACTTTTGGCAATTCACTCAAAAATGGTGCCAACCGGTTGCCAATGCTCCCATGAAAGGTTTGGCACTTGAAACAGAAGGCTTTTAATCACAGGACAATAAATCAGCCCTCAAAAACTTAACCGGCAGAAAATATTTTTTTGAAAAAATCCCTAAGCCCTGGGGTCACAATTTCAGCAAAAATCTGACTTTTGGCAATTCACTCAAAAATGATGCCAACCGGTTGCAAATGGACCCCTGAAATCTTTGGCGATGGAAAGAGAAGGGTTTTTATCACAGGACAAGAAATCAGCCCTCAAAAACTTAACTGGCAGAAAATATTTTTTTGAAAAAATCCCTAAGCCCCGGGGTCACAATTTCAGCAAAAATCTGACTTTTGGCAATTCACTCAAAAATGGTGCCAACCGGTTGCAAATGCTCCCCTGAAAGCTTTGGCGATGGAAACAGAAGGCTTTTTATCACAGGACAAGAAATCAGCCCTCAAAAACTTAACCGGCAGAAAATATTTTTTTGAAAAAATCCCTAAGCCCCGGGGTCACAATTTCAGCAAAAATCTGACTTTTGGCAATTCACTCAAAAATGGTGCCAACCGGTTGCAAATGCTCCCCTGAAAGCTTTGGCAATGGAAACAGAAGGCTTTTTATCACAGGACAAGAAATCAGCCCTCAAAAACTTAACCGGCAGAAAATATTTTTTTGAAAAAATCCCTAAGCCCCGGGGTCACAATTTCAGCAAAAATCTGACTTTTGGCAATTCACTCAAAAATGGTGCCAAAACTTGAAAATGCTCTCCTGAAGGGTTTGGCACTCGAAACAGAAGGCTTTTTGTCACAGGACACGAAATTATCCCTCAAAAACTTAACCGGCAGAAAATATTTTTCTGAAAAAATCACTAATCCCCGAGGTCACAATCTCAAGAAAGATCTGACTTTTGGCAATTCACTCAAAAATGGTGCCAACCGGTTGCAAATGCTCCCCTGAAAGGTTTGGCACTCCAAACAGAAGACTTTTTATCATAGGACAATAAATCAGCCCTCAAAAACTTAACCGGCAGAAAATATTTTTTTGAAAAAAAATCCCTAAGCCCTGGGGTCACAATTTCAGCAAAAATCTGACTTTTCGCAATTCACCCAAAAATGGTACCAAAAGCTTGAAAATGCTCCCCTGAAAGTTTTGGCACTCGAAACGGAAGGCTTTTTATCACAGGACAATAAATCAGCCCTCAAAAACTTAACCGGCAGAAAATATTTTTTTGAAAAAATCCCTAAGCCCCGGGGTCACAATTTCAGCAAAAATCTGACTTTTGGCAATTCACTCAAAAACGGTGCCAAAAGCTTGAAAATGCTCCCCTGAAAGGTTTGGCACTCGAAACAGAAGGCTTTTTATCACAGGACAAGAAATCAGCCCTCAAAAACTTAACCGGCATAAAATATTTTTTTGAAAAAATCCCTAAGCCCCGGGGTCACAATTTCAGCAAAAATCTGACTTTTGGCAATTCACTCAAAAATGGTGCCAACCGGTTGCAAATGCTCCCCTGAAAGGTTTGGCACTCGAAACAGAAGGCTTTTTATCACAGGACAATAAATCAGCCCTCAAAAACTTAACCGGCAGAAAATATTTTTCTGAAAAAATCACTAAGCCCCGGGGTCACAATTTCAGCAAAAATCTGACTTTTGGCAATTCACTCAAAAATGGTGCCAACCGGTTGCAAATGCACACCTGAAAGCTTTGGCGATGGAAAGAGAAGGGTTTTTATCACAGGACAAGAAATCAGCCCTCAAAAACTTAACCGGCAGAAAATATTTTTTTGAAAAAATCCCTAAGCCCCGGGGTCACAATTTCAGCAAAAATCTGACTTTTGGCAATTCACTCAAAAATGGTGCCAACCGGTTGCAAATGCTCCCCTGAAAGCTTTGGCGATGGAAACAGAAGGCTTTTTATCACAGGACAATAAATCAGCCCTCAAAAACTTAACCGGCAGAAAATATTTTTTTGAAAAAATCCCTAAGCCCCGGGGTCACAATTTCAGCAAAAATCTGACTTTTGGCAATTCACTCAAAAATGGTGCCAAAACTTGAAAATGCTCTCCTGAAGGGTTTGGCACTCGAAACAGAAGGCTTTTTGTCACAGGACAAGAAATTATCCCTCAAAAACTTAACCGGCAGAAAATATTTTTCTGAAAAAATCACTAATCCCCGAGGTCACAATTTCAAGAAAGATCTGACTTTTGGCAATTCACTCAAAAATGGTGCCAACCGGTTGCAAATGCTCCCCTGAAAGGTTTGGCACTCCAAACAGAAGACTTTTTATCACAGGACAATAAATCAGCCCTCAAAAACTTAACCGGCATAAAATATTTTTTTGAAAAAAAATCCCTAAGCCCCGGGGTCACAATTTCAGCAAAAATCTGACTTTTCGCAATTCACCCAAAAATGGTACCAAAAGCTTGAAAATGCTCCCCTGAAAGGTTTGGCACCCGAAACGGAAGGCTTTTTATCACAGGAGAATAAATCAGCCCTCAAAAACTTAACCGGCAGAAAATATTTTTTTGAAAAAATTCCTAAGCCCCAGGGTCACAATTTCAGCAAAAATCTGACTTTTCGCAATTCACCCAAAAATGGTACCAAAAGCTTGAAAATGCTCCCCTGAAAGGTTTGGCACTCGAAACGGAAGGCTTTTTATCACAGGACAATAAATCAGCCCTCAAAAACTTAACCGGCAGAAAATATTTTTTTGAAAAAATCCCTAAGCCCCGGGGTCACAATTTCAGCAAAAATCTGACTTTTGGCAATTCACTCAAAAACGGTGCCAAAAGCTTGAAAATGCTCCCCTGAAAGGTTTGGCACTCGAAACAGAAGGCTTTTTATCACAGGACAAGAAATCAGCCCTCAAAAACTTAACCGGCAGAAAATATTTTTTTGAAAAAATCCCTAAGCCCCGGGGTCACAATTTCAGCAAAAATCTGACTTTTGGCAATTCACTCAAAAATGGTGCCAAAAGCTTTAAAATGCTCCCCTGAAAGGTTTGGCACTCGAAACAGAAGGCTTTTTATCACAGGACAAGAAATCAGCCCTCAATAACTTAACCGGCAGAATAAATCCCTAAGCCCCGGGGTCACAATTTCAGCAAAAATCTGACTTTTCACAATTCACTCAAAAATGGTACCAAAAGCTTGAAAATGCTCTCCTAAAAGGTTTGGCACTTGAAACGGAAGGCTTTTTATCACAGGACAAGAAATCAGCCCTCAAAAACTTAACCGGCAGAAAATATTTTTTTGAAAAAATCCCTAAGCCCCGGGGTCACAATTTCAGCAAAAATCTGACTTTTCACAATTCACTCAAAAATGGTACCAAAAGCTTGAAAATGCTCTCCTAAAAGGTTTGGCACTTGAAACAGAAGGCTTTTTATCACAGGACAATAAATCAGCCCTCAAAAACTTAACCGGCAGAAAATATTTTTTTGAAAAATCCCTAAGCCCCGGGGTCACAATTTCAGCAAAAATCTGATTTTTGGCAATTCACTCAAAAATGGTGCCAACCGGTTGCAAATGCTGCCCTGAAAGCTTTGGCGATGGAAACAGAAGGCTTTTTATCACAGGACAAGAAATCAGCCCTCCAAAACTTAACCGGCAGAAAATATTTTTTTGAAAAATCCCTAAGCCCCGGGGTCACAATTTCAGCAAAAATCTGACTTTTGGCAATTCACTCAAAAATGGTGCCAACCGGTTGCAAATGCTGCCCTGAAAGCTTTGGCGATGGAAACATAAGGCTTTTTATCACAGGACAAGAAATCAGCCCTCAAAAACTTAACCGGCAGAAAATATTTTTTGGAAAAAAACCCTAAGCCCTGGGGTCACAATTTCAGCAAAAATCTGACTTTTGGCAATTCACTCAAAAATGCTGCCAAAAGCTTGAAAACGCTCCCCTGAAAGGTTTGGCACTCGAAACCGAAGGCTTTTTATCACAGGACAATAAATCTGCCCTCAAAAACTTAACCGGCAGAAAATATTTTTTTGAAAAAATCCCTAAGCCCCGGGGTCACAATTTCAGCAAAAATCTGACTTTTGGAAATTCAAACAAAAATGGTGCCAAAAGCTTGAAAATGCTCTCCTGAAGGGTTTGGCACTCGAAACAGAAGGCTTTTTGTCACAGGACAAGAAATTAGCCCTCAAAAACTTAACCGGCAGAAAATATTTTTCTGAAAAAATCACTAAGCCCCGAGGTCACAATTTCAAGAAAAATCTGACTTTTGGCAATTCACTCAAAAATGGTGCCAACCGGTTGCCAATGTTCCCATGAAAGGTTTGGCACTCGAAACAGAAGGCTTTTTATCACAGGACAAGAAATCAGCCCTCAAAAACTTAACCGGCAGAAAATATTTTTTTGAAAAAATCCCTAAGCCCCGGGGTCACAATTTCAGCAAAAATCTGACTTTTGGCAATTCACTCAAAAATGGTGCCAACCGGTTGCAAATGCTCCCCTGAAAGCTTTGGCGATGGAAACAGAAGGCATTTTATCACAGGACAAGAAATCAGCCCTCAAAAACTTAACCGGCAGAAAATATTTTTTTGAAAAAATCCCTAAGCCTCGGGGTCACAATTTCAGCAAAAATCTGACTTTTGGCAATTCACTCAAAAATGGTGCCAAAACTTAAAAATGCTCTCCTGAAGGGTTTGGCACTCGAAACAGAAGGCTTTTTGTCACAGGACAAGAAATTATCCCTCAAAAACTTAACCGGCAGAAAATATGTTTCTGAAAAAATCACTAATCCCCGAGGTCACAATTTCAAAAAAGATCTGACTTTTGGCAATTCACTCAAAAATGGTGCCAACCGGTTGCAAATGCTCCCCTGAAAGGTTTGGCACTCCAAACAGAAGACTTTTTATCATAGGACAATAAATCAGCCCTCAAAAACTTAACCGGCAGAAAATATTTTTTTGAAAAAAAATCCCTAAGCCCCGGGGTCACAATTTCAGCAAAAATCTGACTTTTCGCAATTCACCCAAAAATGGTACCAAAAGCTTGAAAATGCTCCCCTGAAAGTTTTGGCACTCAAAACGGAAGGCTTTTTATCACAGGACAAGAAATCAGCCCTCAAAAACTTAACCGGCAGAAAATATTTTTTTGAAAAAATCCCTAAGCCCCGGGGTCACAATTTCAGCAAAAATCTGACTTTTGGCAATTCACTCAAAAACGGTGCCAAAAGCTTGAAAATGCTCCCCTGAAAGGTTTGGCACTCGAAACAGAAGGCTTTTTATCACAGGACAAGAAATCAGCCCTCAAAAACTTAACCGGCAGAAAATATTTTTTTGAAAACATCCCTAAGGCCCAGGGTCACAATTTCAGCAAAAATCTGACTTTTGGCAATTCACTCAAAAATGGTGCCAAAAGCTTTAAAATGCTCCCCTGAAAGGTTTGGCACTCGAAACAGAAGGCTTTTTATCACAGGACAAGAAATTAGCCCTCAAAAACTTAACCGGCAGAAAATATTTTTCTGAAAAAATCACTAAGCCCCGAGGTCACAATTTCAAAAAAAATCTGACTTTTGTCAATTCACTCAAAAATGGTGCCAACCGGTTGCCAATGCTCCCATGAAAGGTTTGGCACTCGAAACAGAAGGCTTTTAATCACAGGACAATAAATCAGCCCTCAAAAACTTAACCGGCAGAAAATATTTTTTTGAAAAAATCCCTAAGCCCTGGGGTCACAATTTCAGCAAAAATCTGACTTTTGGCAATTCACTCAAAAATGATGCCAACCGGTTGCAAATGGACCCCTGAAAGCTTTGGCGATGGAAAGAGAAGGGTTTTTATCACAGGACAAGAAATCAGCCCTCAAAAACTTAACCGGCAGAAAATATTTTTTTGAAAAAATCCCTAAGCCCTGGGGTCACAATTTCAGCAAAAATCTGACTTTTGGCAATTCACTCAAAAATGGTGCCAAAAGCTTTAAAATGCTCCCCTGAAAGGTTTGGCACTCGAAACAGAAGGCTTTTTATCACAGGACAAGAAATCAGCCCTCAATAACTTAACCGGCAGAATAAATCCCTAAGCCCCGGGGTCACAATTTCAGCAAAAATCTGACTTTTCACAATTCACTCAAAAATGGTACCAAAAGCTTGAAAATGCTCTCCTAAAAGGTTTGGCACTCGAAACGGAAGGCTTTTTATCACAGGACAAGAAATCAGCCCTCAAAAACTTAACCGGCAGAAAATATTTTTTTGAAAAAATCCCTAAGCCCCGGGGTCACAATTTCAGCAAAAATCTGACTTTTGGCAATTCACTCAAAAATGGTGCCAACCGGTTGCAAATGCTCCCCTGAAAGCTTTGGCGATGGAAACAGAAGGCTTTTTATCACAGGACAAGAAATCAGCCCTCAAAAACTTAACCGGCAGAAAATATTTTTTTGAAAAAATCCCTAAGCCCCGGGGTCACAATTTCAGCAAAAATCTGACTTTTGGCAATTCACTCAAAAATGGTGCCAAAACTTGAAAATGCTCTCCTGAAGGGTTTGGCACTCGAAACAGAAGGCTTTTTGTCACAGGACAAGAAATTATCCCTCAAAAACTTAACCGGCAGAAAATATTTTTCTGAAAAAATCACTAATCCCCGAGGTCACAATTTCAAGAAAGATCTGACTTTTGGCAATTCACTCAAAAATGGTGCCAACCGGTTGCAAATGCTCCCCTGAAAGGTTTGGCACTCCAAACAGAAGACTTTTTATCATAGGACAATAAATCAGCCCTCAAAAACTTAACCGGCAGAAAATATTTTTTTGAAAAAAAATCCCTAAGCCCCGGGGTCACAATTTCAGCAAAAATCTGACTTTTCGCAATTCACCCAAAAATGGTACCAAAAGCTTGAAAATGCTCCCCGGAAAGGTTTGGCACTCGAAACGGAAGGCTTTTTATCACAGGACAATAAATCAGCCCTCAAAAACTTAACCGGCAGAAAATATTTTTTTGAAAAAATCCCTAAGCCCCGGGGTCACAATTTCAGCAAAAATCTGACTTTTGGCAATTCACTCAAAAACGGTGCCAAAAGCTTGAAAATGCTCCCCTGAAAGGTTTGGCACTCGAAACAGAAGGCTTTTTATCACAGGACAAGAAATCAGCCCTCAAAAACTTAACCGGCAGAAAATATTTTTTTGAAAACATCCCTAAGGCCCAGGGTCACAATTTCAGCAAAAATCTGACTTTTGGCAATTCACTCAAAAATGGTGCCAAAAGCTTTAAAATGCTCCCCTGAAAGGTTTGGCACTCGAAACAGAAGGCTTTTTATCACAGGACAAGAAATTAGCCCTCAAAAACTTAACCGGCAGAAAATATTTTTCTGAAAAAATCACTAAGCCCCGAGGTCACAATTTCAAGAAAAATCTGACTTTTGGCAATTCACTCAAAAATGGTGCCAACCGGTTGCCAATGCTCCCATGAAAGGTTTGGCACTTGAAACAGAAGGCTTTTAATCACAGGACAATAAATCAGCCCTCAAAAACTTAAAGGGCAGAAAATATTTTTTTGAAAAAATCCCTAAGCCCCGGGGTCACAATTTCAGCAAAAATCTGACTTTTGGCAATTCACTCAAAAATGGTGCCAACCGGTTGCAAATGCTCCCCTGAAAGCTTTGGCGATGGAAACAGAAGGCTTTTTATCACAGGACAAGAAATCAGCCCTCAAAAACTTAACCGGCAGAAAATATTTTTTTGAAAAAATCCCTAAGCCCCGGGGTCACAATTTCAGCAAAAATCTGACTTTTGGCAATTCACTCAAAAATGGTGCCAACCGGTTGCAAATGCTCCCCTGAAAGCTTTGGCGATGGAAACAGAAGGCTTTTTATCACAGGACAAGAAATCAGCCCTCAAAAACTTAACCGGCAGAAATTTTTTTTTGAAAAAATCCCTAAGCCCCGGGGTCACAATTTCAGCAAAAATCTGACTTTTGGCAATTCACTCAAAAATGGTGCCAAAACTTGAAAATGCTCTCCTGAAGGGTTTGGCACTCGAAACAGAAGGCTTTTTGTCACAGGACAAGAAATTATCCCTCAAAAACTTAACCGGCAGAAAATATTTTTCTGAAGAAATCACTAATCCCCGAGGTCACAATTTCAAGAAAGATCTGACTTTTGGCAATTCACTCAAAAATGGTGCCAACCGGTTGCAAATGCTCCCCTGAAAGGTTTGGCACTCCAAACAGAAGACTTTTTATCATAGGACAATAAATCAGCCCTCAAAAACTTAACCGGCAGAAAATATTTTTTTGAAAAAAAATCCCTAAGCCCCGGGGTCACAATTTCAGCAAAAATCTGACTTTTCGCAATTCACCCAAAAATGGTACCAAAAGCTTGAAAATGCTCCCCTGAAAGTTTTGGCACTCGAAACGGAAGGCTTTTTATCACAGGACAATAAATCAGCCCTCAAAAACTTAACCGGCAGAAAATATTTTTTTGAAAAAATCCCTAAGCCCCGGGGTCACAATTTCAGCAAAAATCTGACTTTTGGCAATTCACTCAAAAACGGTGCCAAAAGCTTGAAAATGCTCCCCTGAAAGGTTTGGCACTCGAAACAGAAGGCTTTTTATCACAGGACAAGAAATCAGCCCTCAAAAACTTAACCGGCAGAAAATATTTTTTTGAAAACATCCCTAAGGCCCAGGGTCACAATTTCAGCAAAAATCTGACTTTTGGCAATTCACTCAAAAATGGTGCCAAAAGCTTTAAAATGCTCCCCTGAAAGGTTTGGCACTCGAAACAGAAGGCTTTTTATCACAGGACAAGAAATCAGCCCTCAATAACT